>NC_050456.1:29824633-30131062 GCF_903995425.1 Onychomys torridus | reverse complement strand
CAAACTGATGGAAATACAATTAGCATATCTTTTCAAAGTGACAGCAGTAAACTGTTAGGAAGAATTGTGCTGGGTCTGTCACTTTAGATATTCCAGTGCTAACTTCAGAAATCGAGAAGTCAGTGTGGTCTGATTACATATTAACAATCTACTGGGAATATAGAGAGATACATTGTTTCTAAGTGGTCTTTTAAAAGCACAGAGATCTGAACCTTTTTTCCCTTCAAAGAAGTGAAAATGTTAGTTGAGACCTGTGAAGAAAAATCACAGGTGAAGGTCTAAGTGTCCTTTGACACATTGATCTTAAAATCCTTTACAACTGCTGTAGATCTGAACACTCCCAGACTTTCTTTCCAGACTGATAGCAAACAATCCCTTTAAAATAAATTCTAGTGGCTGATTCTACATCAGCATTACCACCTGTGTAATTTACAAAGCTGCCTGTTGATCTTGTTAGTGCTTTTTTAGCAGTCCCGTAATTTAAGCGAACAAAACATCCAAACCTAACTTGATGACACCAGGAATTCTGAATTAAATGGACCAAAAGAATGCTGGATCAGAATAGGACATGGGCATGGAGACCTGTTCTGCATAATGTTGAGGATGCAATTTCTTCAGTTTTCAAAGCAGACCCTCCAAGAGTTTTACATTGACTTTTAGTGAAATTGGAAGTCATCGGAAAGTAGAAGCATTCACACAGTTGTATATGATTTTACAAAACCACTCTAAATTACACAAATAAAATGTTAACAGAAATAAAAAAGTCAACATGGAAAAGCATCTGGTTGAAGCTTTCTTTGGTAAATTGAGGAAAACTTCTCTTCTAGTAAAAATGAAAACACATTTAAATATCACAATTATTACATTTAAACCCATTTTTAAAATACATATAAATTGGTGATAAAACTTGAGACTTCTTGATTATTTCAATATAAGCCATTGTGTTGTCCATGAATTATTTCATTATCTTTGAAAGTATGGTTATGTTATGTAATTATTCTAACGTAAGGAAAACTAAATCTAGCTTTTCTGATTATTCCCTGCTGTTCTCTTGAATATTTCATAACTCTATTTTAAAATTTTTATTGATGATTTCAGTCCCAAAATTCAAAGTGACTTTTTTTATGTTGTTGGCTTGGCTTAGTTCATATATATATATATATATATATATATATATATTTTTATATGTGCTGGAGATTGAGGCAGAAACTTATACACAGTAAGAAATACTATACCACTGAGCTGTGCCCCAGCCTCAACAACAGTGTGTGATAAAATGATTTATCCATTCAAGAAATTGTAATTGGATGCATAAATCATTCAAGTGTTCTTTTTTTTTTTTTCTGAGATAGGTTTTCCCTGTGTAGCTTTGCGCCTTTCCTGGAACTCACTTGGTAGCCCAGGTTGGCCTCAAACTCACAGAGACCCTCCTGACTCTGTCACCCGAATGCTAGGATTAAAGGCGTGCACCACCACCGCCCGTCCTAGGTGTTCTTAGAAAAGCCAATGATTATTATTTCATTGTGGTGGTCAGTGCTGTGTTGTCACAGATTCCATGCAGTCCATATGAAAATAGGTCATTCTGCCTTTTTCCTCAGGCTCAGCAAAAGCTACAGGACTTTAGGCATTCTTTGCACATACTTATTCTCTTTTGGCTCTACAGATCCTCAGGTATGATTCCATCCCTCACTGAGCTGTTGTTCTTCTATACTCCCTGAGACCTAATATGTGTCCAATTCTTTTCCTAAATATGTAATTTGTCTTGGGAAGTTCATTTAATTTTTCTTTTTGAAGAAATCTTGTATAGTTCCTGCAGGCTCTCCTGAATCATTTCGTCATCTCCAACAACAGCAGTTAGTATGCTTTTCCTAGGTCCTATGTGCACTGGACTAAACATGCTCTGAAGATTGTCCTTATCTTTAATGGTTACTTTTTGGCCATTCAGTCTCTGTCTACTTCAATACTCTCAAATCTTTTGACAACATTTGAGTATGTCTATAATAATAAAGAAATCATCAATGGTGAGTGAAGATTAACAGAATCAGCATGAAAATGTCAAATCAGAGTAAAATGACAAAACCACACAGATTTGGTTCCTCCAACACTTTAAGAAAATTATAAGAGATATATTATAGAATGAGTATTCTAGAAGCACACACCTGAAGACACTAATCAACAGCTGTGTGTTCAACCACATTACTAGGAAAGTGTGAAGAACAACAGAATCTGGAACACATTTGACATAAAGTAAGAGTAAAATATGTGGGTTAATTGAGAAATTACCCATTGATAAATATAAAACTTGTATGTGCACAAAAAGAACTGCAAGAACTGCCCAAGGAATCTCCTGACTATTGATGGGGGAGGCAGTAATTATGGTAGGAAAGTTAGTGGATATGGTAGGATGAATTTAACAGTTATGCAGCAATTAAGGACTATGGACAGTAGCTATGAATTTTCAAAAATTTGAATGACTATTTATTGGTGAAATTATTAAGGCCACTCCATGTAGTTAAAAGGGAAGTTTATTTTGTGGGGCAACTTACAAATGAAGGGATAGGTTGCAGGGTCTGGCAAAGGTATAGCCCAGTCCGGCGGTGTTCTCTGGAGAACTCTGCTCGGTCTACCTCCAGCGTCTAGACTCTGGGAACCAAGAGAGAGACCTCTTCCCGATCTTTGGTCTTCTGCTTCCTCCTCTGCCCTGCCTTGTGGGCATGACCATTACCGAAGCCTCAATGGGGGTTGGAACTTCCCGGCCAATGCTGGGATGGCTATTCATTACAACTATTCAAATTCAACTTTCCAGAAACTATTCCTGCACATTTTTCTGGTAATGCCTCATGGTATTATTTACTTCTACTTCAGAGTGTTGCTCTGGTCAGGTAGTGGTGCACATGCCTTTGATCCCAGCACTTGGGAGGCAGAGAAAGGCAGATCTCAGTGACTTCAAGGCCAGCCTAGTCTACAAATCAAGTTCCAGAACAGGAGTGTTACACAGAGAAAAGCTGTCTCGAAAAAAGCAAAAGATGGGACTTGTTTGTTTGGAAGTAAATAAAAGTAGACACCTGTCCATAGGCCAATGATTCTGAAATTCAGCTAGTCATCTCTTTGTGGTTATTTCTTCCTCTCTATTTAATGTCCTTTTTTTTTTCTTAATCCTAGATCTACTTTCATTTATGGTTATCTGGGAGATATCTACCAGTACTTATTATGGTGACTGGCTTCTTTTCTTTTGTTAAACTGTGAAAGAAGAGAAAAAAGTGAAGGAGACAAAGAGAAATGGGTAGGGGGAGGGAGTAAAGGAAATAGTTACTATCTCTTCAGAAATTACCCTTACTGCTTCAAGTGTTTTGAATTTGTCATAACTTTTAGACACATGTCTAACTGAATGGAAAAGTGAACCACCAGTACAAGTGTTTCTAGTTTATGGCTTTCGATATTCTGAGCAAATGATGATGATAATATAGACCTTTCAAGATGATTGATTGCAGAAATGGTCTTACATAAACTTTGAAATCATTTGGTAGAGGAAACAAAAACTGAACAAAACTATGGCCTAAAGAGTATTTTGGTTAATATGTATAAGAATCAACCCACTAAATTTTTGTCAATTTCTTTGAAAATGTTCTGATGACCTGATAAAAGTTTTGAACAAATTCTGACTATTTCATTGATTTTTTTCCCATGAGTATTCTGATGCAGAATCTTGCCCATTTCAATTCTAGGATCAATACTGTAGATAGGTTGTTGAAAATAGTTGTTAAAGTGGTATGGTGTTGAACATGATAAGATTTCTGAAATTGCTTGATTCTATCAAGGTATGCCTCAAGGCTAAAGAAAAAACTCTGAAATTTGATCAGTATCAGTACAATGAAGAAATCTTAATGTACTGTGATCTTCATGTTCTTGTTCTCTCAAAAAAATTAAAATTTCCACAGAAACGTCTACTTGTTCTAAAATCTAAAGCTATTGACATGGTTAATGACTCCATTAATGTCCTAAATGACAGGAGTTAACACTGGACATTTTAAGCCAGAGATTGAAGATGTGCTGTAATTTTTTAATTAGAACACTTTCATTGTACAAATCAGGAGTAAATAAATCTGAACAGCCGAGAATGTGTGTTGCTTTGCCCATCTGGGCTTCTAGTCCCACTACCATGGGGGAGGAAATGTTTCCTGCCAGAATTCCACATTGTGCTCTCTAGTGAATTAGCCACACTTAGGATTTTTATTACAGATGAACATGAGCCAGCTGGGTTTCAGGCAGATTGGTGAAGTGAGACTACTTGAAGAAGGCATATGAAGTGGTGTCAGCCAATGGAGGTTATTTCAATTTCGGTAGTTTTTGGCAAAAGTTATGTGAGCCAGAGCCTGATAGTTATACAGCGTTACAATCTTTTCAAATATCTGACATTTGTACATAACCATTATAGCAATCCAAACCCGCTAAATCATGTTGAAATCAACTGGAACAGGGTGCACATGTTCTAGGCTGGTAGAAGAGGGAGAATTTTCTTTCTTTTTCCTCTCCCCACCCTCGTGCATAAGTTATGAGTAGACTGACTGTAGAAAAGGCAGCTTTTGGACAATTACATTCCCACAATATGATAATCAACACATACTTGGCTTAATAGTCATGAATTTCTCTTCTCCTTTGCCATATTGTTTAGAGACTGTTGACCTCTTCCATTAATGCTGCTCTTTCTTGTACCTCTGAGTAATTCTCTATAAAGATTAAACAAGTGATCTCTCTTCTCTCTTGTGCTTTTTCAAGGGTAGAGAATCATAAAATACCCCATGATTCCGGGGAGAAATTTCAAAGCCACATCATCTGTGCTTTCAAATTTTATCAAACTGCCATTGACTCCATAAACTGTTTTTCCAAGTTTTATTTGGTTGCCATAAATCTTGGACCTTTGGGAGTGTGTTATTTTTAGAATATTCATATCTCTAAATTGCACATACAAATTATATACCTGGGTTGGATAGCTCAGTGGTAAAGAGTACTTGCTGCTCTTACACAGGACATGAGCCCAGTTTTTAGTACCACCAGGCATATTGCAACTCATGTGTCTATAGTTCCAGGGGACCCACTGGCTTTGGTGTCCTTGGATGGCTGCACTCATATGTATGTACCCCAGCTCCACACAATACAAACAATTTAAAATAGTATATAAGCATAAAAATTTTACATACTTTATATGGTTTCTAGTTTTTAATATCATTGAATAATTTCAATACCATTGCCTTTATATTTGAAGTATTGTTTAAGCTTAAAAAATAAGATTTTTTTCTTGACTTGCTGATCATATAGATATAAGCATAGAATAAGAAAATTATGTTGGAACCTAGATGATAGAATTCTCTGGTAGCTATAATTTTTTGTATTCTATCTCAGCCAATTGACTTCTTTTAACAAATTAGAAAATATTAAAAATTACTACATGCTTCATACATTAAGAGTTCCAATTCTAAATCTACCAAAACAATGAAGTGCATATTAAACATTTAATCTTTTTAAAATTATGTGCTACTTTATCATTTGCTTACTTTATTATATCTCTGAGATAAAATCAATTAAATCAATTTGGAAGTAAATAAAAGTAGACACCTGTCCAAAGGCCAGTGATTCTGAAATTCAGCTAGTTATCTCTTTGTGGTTATGTCTTTCTCTTTATATAGTGTCCTTCCTTTTTTTCTTAATCCCAGGTCTACTTTCATTTATGGTTATCTGGGAGATATCTACCAGTAGTTATTAGTGTGACTGGCTTCTTTTCTTTTGTTAAATTGTGAAAGAGGAGAAAGAATAAGGGGAAGAGACAAGACTTTTGGTAGGACTTGTGTCACAATGTGCCAAAATAATTTGCTTGGGAGACATGAAAATACAATATGATATGATATAAAACAATAGTGCCTTCATCACAGATTGAATAAAAATGTCTTATCACACCATTTCTTACTAGAATCTGCAAATACAGGTAGATGTTGTTACATTAAAGAACAAGTAAGAAATACTATCATTTCCCAAGAAACAAACCACATGCAATATAAATATTTAATGGTTTAAATTTCAGTTGTTTGTCACAATCTATCCTTCTAAACAGCCATGCATACCTACAGTTTCCTCTATGGTCAACACTTCTCAGGTTGACAAAGCTCCATTGAGTAAATAAGCCAGACTCAGAAAAACAGACTCATAAAGACATCTACCACAATTTCTCTAATATGCAAAAATGAGAGATATATCAGACCTGAAAATTGAAGAAGAGTGTTTTCATAAAAAGGGAAAGGAAAAAATGAGTATACAAGAGAATCGTGTGATATTCCTAACAATACAAGACCATGGTAACTCTGCTGTAAAAATAATTTTTTTTTTTTTTAGATAAGCTTTGCTCTGGAAAGCATTATATTGAAGTTGTCATGGATTTCAAATCAAAACTATGGTCTAACTAGAAAAAGAAAAAGAAAATTCTGCACAGTGTAGGGAACTTACTGTGGATATTGCTAAATAATATCTAGAGTATTATGAGATTATGGAAAAAACAGAAATCTAAAAAAGTATGCATTCATGAGACAACAATCAGTGATAAAAATGGAGTTGATAGCCGTGTGGTTAGGCTCAAAACCAAAGAAGCTTATGATCATATTAGTAGCATCTTAAATCCTTTTAAATTAGAACTTGTTCATTTAAACAGGTGAAAAAGAAATAGGACATAAAAATATTAAGTCACACATGAGGCAAGTTATTCAACATAAATTATCTTTGATTTATCCTCTATTTGAATGTCGAGGATAAACACAAATGTAATACTTGGATCTTAGGATATGAAAAACTCCCAT
This sequence comes from Onychomys torridus, assembly GCF_903995425.1. Lineage (NCBI taxonomy): Eukaryota > Metazoa > Chordata > Mammalia > Rodentia > Cricetidae > Onychomys > Onychomys torridus. Next base: position 30,124,220 of record NC_050456.1, on the reverse strand, counting down.
GAAGAAGTTACATTAGCAATTACATTACAATGCCATGAACCAAACCATCACAGAACTCAATGGCACTTAACTTGTATTTAATTTTCCACTTACTTGTCTGCAAGACAGTTGATGTTCCTGTTCACTACATTTGCTTTACCTTAAGCTGAAAGTTAAGTCCCTTATAAAACACCATGTCTTTTGAATCCTTAAAATAAACAGATGCATCTAAAGCATGTTCTCATGAGTAAAGAACTATTAGACAGTACATTTGAAATCTCTACTCATTTGCTATCAACTACTAACTAAAATAAACCATAGCCCGTGACAAATACCTTCTATCCATGGAACTTAGCACACAAAGAAAGAATGATTTTTTTTTTTTTTTTTTTTTTTGTAAATGCTAGTCAAGTCTATCACTTTAGATAGGGTGTCTTTCTATGCAAGTGAATATTCCAATTCAACCTCCTGGAAACTGAATCTGAGGCTAGATAGACAGGTAGGGAGAGTCTTAGGGAAATCAGAAGGAAAGTGAACCTCTCATCTAGGAGTCTAGTTGAATCCTCTCACCAGCAAAAATGCAAGATTCAGCATTCAGCACAATTAACAGTCACTTAAGGCCCTTTCTCTGACACTCCCCTCCATGCCAATGTGGTTGCTTGTCCACCATGTCAGTAACATCTCTGTACTGGTTTAATTCAACCAGCACACCTTGCTTCTTTGTTTTCCATTCTCCTACTTCCAGAAGCTGCTGGGATTTATAGTTTGCCTGCTATATAGGTATATTTTAAAACTTTTACAAAATTGCCCCTAAGCTCCTTTTGAACTCCTCCTTAAATTATACTAAGAACCACTGCAGAAGATCCTGATTTCCCTTGTAGGGACCAAAAATGGAATCCCAAAGTAACATTCGTTTATTACTACTGATTTTCTGCTAACCCTCATGCTTCAACTATATTGAGAAAGCTGTAATTACAAGTTCTAGGTCTGCAGCATCTTATTGACTACATCTAAGGTTCTTTTCACATTGAAACCTTAAACCTGAGTTTGGTCTGAGTTGAGGTCCTTAAAAGATCAGGGGAAAGGTGATTTGTTGAATGTGACAAACAATGTTGCCTCACCAATGATAAGCTCACAGGAGTGTGCCAGCATACCCTGAACTCTGTAATTTCTAACAATAACCCATACAAATTCACTTTTCCTAAGCTTATGAAAAGAATGCATTATCAGGCAGCAAGTTCCATTTCTGAGCATTCTTCTTTGGAATTTGTGTTCTAGATAAATGTGTTTCTATGTAACGGCCAAGACATCTCACCACCAGTAACTGAAGTTGGCTTCAAAGAAATGATCAGAACTGCTTAGATATTAGATATTCTAAGTCTAGACTTAATTTTAAATTTTTGAAACTGAGTCCCTGAGTATGTCTAAAGTAAGCAAATATATCTTATAGTGAAAAATATACTGAAAAGCAGAGATAAATCAACATTTCAAGGGTGCCACATCAGCATAGGAAGTAAATGATCCTTGTCTGGGGGAAAAAAGCAGGTTGCAGGAGATAAGGGAAGTCAATAGAAATTGAACTCAGACAATGTTTCCCTTGAATGCCAGGAAGCTTGTGCTCCTAAATTCTGACAATGGGAAATCAAACTCTGAAATCCCCAATTTGTTTATTTATTCATTTATTTTGCAAGCAAATCTTGCTGAACATCTAAGGAATGTCTGTGTCTGAGAATCCTCAGCATATTTAAAATTTGCCTGTTGTCTTTTGTGAAACTCTCAAGTCTTTCTGAAGCACCATTTGTAGACTCTTAATAACACATGCTGCTTGACGGTTTTTGCTTGTAAAAGCCCCTAATTACTTCTTTGTAATTAAATAATTTTCATGGAAATATTTATGCTTATCCATAAAATAGGATGAGGGGATAGCATCTTGACACTCATGATCCAGATTTATTGCCATTGGTTGCTGGGAAAATAAAACTGAAACTAAAAGAATTTTGCTACTCAGAAAGCCTCTTCCCAAGAATACTAAGCAGCTACGTCTAGGTGCTAGCACACCTGAATATAACTTTGACCCACCTCCACGAAGGTGATTTTAAAAAAGTCCTTTCATTTTCAAAGAAATCAAAATGCAACACTCAGTGGAAGCATTCTGCTAGAAAATTGCAAGGACAGAAAGAGAGGTCAACTCATGAGATGCAACCCACGGCTTTATTTCCTCAAGTTGAACATCTCTCAGTGACAGGATGTAATGGTACCTTTGGATACCGAGTTTATCCTCATTTTACCTGGAAACTCTGGTGCCCACTCATTTTACTAATTGGAACCAGTTTCTCCCATGAAGGACCAAACTACTTGCATCTTCATAACAGGAAGCATTGTGAAGCTCTGGGAAGCACTGCTGACCTTAAGTTTCCAGCCTCCCACACAAACTTGAGGATGGAGTTGTTAGCTTCCAGATTTTTACATTTCAAAGAAATGGCTTCTATGTCTCTCTTTTTTTTTTTTTTCCAGATAGGATCCTTAGGTCGGAAAGCTGACAAAAGATCTCTCTTCTTTTGAAAAGGATTTATATGCATTTCAGAAAGAAGATGATTCTTCCTGGCTTTTTAACTTAAAAGCTCTAAAAAGAGGAGACAGACTTTCTTCTCTTATTTTCGGCATAGAATTAATCTTTAAATGTTGTTTCTATCTGATCTGTCCTCATCATACGATTCAACTTGTAAATAGAGTATTAGAACAACACTGGGCCCCGATGTCTTAATGGTCTAGACTATACAATCTTTGTCCCTAATGTGATAATCAAATAAATATGACAAATGAGAAAGGTCAGAATCAGAGAAAGTTAACAAATGTGCACAGTGGTGAGATATTTGGGTGTCTCTAAAAGTGACAGAGTGTCAGGAAGCTAGGTTCCGGGAAACTTGTTGGTAACCAAAAAAGCCTGGATATATTGGCTTCCCAGTTCTTGTCTTGTGAATTCCAAGAATGCAACTCACAGGCTGTAGGGGATGAGTCATAGACAGAAACCCATTATAGAACCATAGGTGGGAGCTGAGGAAGAGAAGAGCAGAGCTCCTATATAGCAGAAGGGGTCCAGAGAAATAGGGCACCATAGAGTGCTAATCTGTCATTGTAGAAATTTGGTGAAGTATATGTAGAGAGTGAGCAGCTCCATAACTTCAGCATACTCAGTGGGGTGTCCATGTGTTTTCTCTCAGTTACAATCATGTGCTTACCCATAGAGATTAGGCAGACATGCTCATATAGGAGACAAGAAAGAGGCAGGAAGCAAAACTTTCTTCTGGAGTTCTTGGCGTCTAGCAAGGACATTCTGAGAATTACTTTTTTGAGGTTTATATCTCATGTATTTGTCAATGAGAAGACAGACAGATGAAGGGGCCATCTTTGTGCAATGGAACTGACATCAGCTTTAGGTTTAAATACAGGAAGAACTAAAGTAGTGAGGTCAAGATGTTTGCAGAACTAAGTGTAAAAGTCAAGGTGTGGTTGGGGTGTCTCATTTCTGCTACTGTAAATTCTGTTACTGCTCACTGAAGATCATTTTACCTTTGCTACCAGAAAACTAGACAGAGTCCTTGTGGGAGGTAGTCAAGGTTAAGGCACTCCCTATGCTGTTATTGGAATGGAGGTCACAGTCTGCTTTACAAAAAATCAAGTTCATGTAATTTTTCTGGAGAAACCAATTAAAACATTAAAGAAAGAGAGACAGAAAAGGAGATTTATTCAATGTGGGCACATTGGGAAAAAGGACAAGGTGATCCAGTGACCTATTCCAATGCGTCTTCAGGACTGAAGAGAAAGTTTAGAAGGCCAGAGATATGTACAACTAAGCAGTCCTGGTAAAGGTGTATTCTCAACCACCATTGACTGGAATTCAGTCTCTGACAAGTTGTAAATGTATTGCAGGGAGACAAGATTATCTCCAGGTGACATCTTTTCCTTTTCACAAGATTCCTCAGGGGGTGAAGATAATTTCCATTTATTGTAGCCTAGTATTTCAATAGTCTCCTAGTCACATTGAGAAACACAAATGTCTTTTTACAATATATTCATTTCTGCCAGGTGGATTACAAGACCAGAAGAAAACTAGCAAGTTTCAACAGGTTGATAGAGAATATACTTTATAAGAGGATGGGGCAGGAAGATTAGAAAAGAACTGGATGCCTTGAGTTTGGAGTTCTGTAGTTTTTATTGCATTTCCTGTGGCAGTCTTCAGAGGGCAGTACTAAGCCAGTGCTGTGTGGAAGGTGAAAACAGGCATATACAGAGGCATCAGTGTGTCTACAGCTTTAGCTTGAGGAAGGACATATGGGACAATATGCATAAAATGGGTCAGTAGAGCCTTGAGTAGCCAAAGAGCCATGCTGTGTACATGTACTAGGCAGAAATAACTAACTGTATGCTAGCACTGCTGGTATTGTCTTTAACCTTGAGGTTAGTGAGCTGCCTTGGATTTGTGTTTTGTAAAGAAAGGCCATGATTGGAAGTTTACCCTCTTACACCCTGATTACCTTACTCAAACTCTTTGCTTGCCTCAATACACATGGACATCTCCCACCTAGAAATATAGACTTATTTTTGAGATAAGACAATATGTAAGTAGGCTTCTTTGGGCTTACTATATAGAAATCATATACTGAAGAATAAAATTTTATTCTATGCCTTTTTTTTCTTAAATTTCTGGAGCAGTCCTAATCAGTGGTGGTGCAGATTTGAAAACAGGAAATTTGCACCATATTTACATGGGCATTTACAAAGTATAGCTTTGGCAATAGTCCCTACATTCAAGCCCCAAATATGCATGGGCAATGGCAGATGGAGAGGGTTTATTCTAGTTTGACCTTTGTACTTGTTGAGAAGAATAACGACAAAATGCTTTCATGATGATTTTTATTTTTCAGCCACGTCATATGATTTTCTTTTTAAGATTTGGAATTCAGAATTCATATTAGGGTATACTGAGCAATTAATCACTTTTATATTGCTGTGTGTTCACCAATGAATATTTTAATATGAAAATAATTTTCTTACTTTAATGATTCCTCTCTGAATCCTTTATTACATACTATATGAAAGTAGAGACGCATCTTCTTATCTTGTGTGGATAAAAAGCTGCACAGCTTAAACAATTTTCCCTGACTTTACAATAATTGCATCAAATAAGAATGTTTTTCTGGTTGCTTATATCGGCACTTTACACTTTAGGCAGTTGATCATCTTTACTGGAGAAAGGCTTGTTCTATCCAGCACTGGGACATGAGCTGACCAAGCTGGTAAGTTGCTTTAGGCTTCAGGGAAGAAGAAAATGTATTTGCTGAGTTTTTAATGCCCTGGTTCTGCATTCATAACAGCCCTAGCAGAGAAGAGATGTGAACTGAGCAGAGACAGCCAGGCCAGTTTACTTTTGAGACCCCCTAGTGTAGCTGGCAGCTGGAGGCAGGGTTAGGAGCTTCCCTCTCTTTCTCAGCTGATTCCCTCATTCTAAAACATCAGTAATACTGTTTTGCACTTTGCTCATCCATCATCTGAAATGTGATTAGGGAAGGGGCATAAACTGTAGTAGCTTTAACCTGCTATGCCCTTCCCAAAGTAACTGCTTCTAACGCTAACTGTCTCCCCAGCTACCCTACATTCTGCCTTATTTTTTTCAGAAGAGGGAGAATTACTGAGATTCTATCAGGTCACAGTTTGTTTCACATAGGAATAGCAAGATGTTTTTTCATGGGTTGAAAATATGATTAAACTCCCTTCCACAATTAAAACCAATTTTTAAAACATATACAGCTTAAGAGTTTTGGCTGATCCTGCAGGGTTGCTACTCATCTATATTTTCTCAATCAGATGAAGATGTTTTCCTGATTTTATATTCAGCCTGGATCCCAGTGGAACAATTAGAGGGGAGGAGATTAACACTTTTACACAAGTTATCATTGAACTGAGGGATCTACTTCTAAAAATAGGGAATGAATGGTGGACATCTTTTTACTTTCTTTGAAATCTTCCTTGTAACATTGCTTTGTAACATGAATATATATATATATGTGTGTGTGTGTGTGTGTGTGTGTGTGTGTGTGTGTGTGTGTATGTGTGATAATTTTAGTGGAGGTAAAAGACAGTAAGTAATTCCAACTAGTTGCTAATTAACTCACAACATTGAACTTCAGCTGTCAAGTAATTAGCCTATGGAGTTGACTGCAGAAGGATGGGGCTGACAGACAAGAAAGGCTTCTGTTACAATAAGCCCTTTAGCTAGCATCATAAACATGCAGTTAAGCAGGCTGATGGATAATTGATAACTATTATTCTTCCTATTAGCATATGTATTAAAAAGCATTTTTTTGGTTTACATTTTTTTCTCTTCTGAATCTCCCTGCAAGTCCTTTACAAGTTTTTATTTCTATAGTAGCTTTTGTTTTTATTGATGTCTAGGGTTCCTAAAAATTTATCTCCCTTGTGTAATTGCAAATATATTCTCCCAGACTGTTGATTGTCTATTAACTATTTTTATAGTCTTCTCTTTACAAAGGTTTTGTGTTTTGTTGTAGCTGAATTCATCTATTGCTTCTATTATGGCATATTCACTCTTACTGTTCATTAGGAAGGATTTCTCAGACTCATGATCATAAATTTGTTCTATTTAGGTTTTCTTACACTGGCTCTAGCATTTCATTTTGTCCATTAACTGTTTGATTGAAGTGGAAACCCCCATTTCTAATGCACACAGCCATTAGAAAATAGAAACCTTTTTTTTTTTTGTCTAAGGAAAAGCAAATCTTTAAAACATGATACAGACTGAAGAAGTAATTTGATGGCAGCATTTGTGCCCAATGTACATAAAGATCTGTAGTTGATACAAACACACACACACACACACACACACACACACACACACACACACACACACACAGAGAGAGAGAGAGAGAGAAGAGAGAGAGAGAGAGAGAGAGAGAGAGAGAGAGAGGTGTAGTGGATAGCCATCCCAGCATTGGCCTGGAAGTTCCAACCCCCATTGAGGCTTTCATAATGGTCAAGCCCACAAGGCAGGGCAGAGAAGGAAGTGGAAGACCAAGGATCGAGAGGAGGTCTCTCGCTTGGTTCTGGGACGCGGGATGCAGGAGGTAGACCGAGCAGAGTTCTCCAGAGAACACCGCCGGACTGTGCCATACCTTTGCCAGACCCTACAACCTATCCCTTCATTTGTAAGTTACCCCACAAAATAAACCTCCCTTTTAACTCTGTGGAGTGGCCTTAATAATTTTACCGAGAGAGAGAGAGAGAGAGAGAGAGAGAGAGAGAGAGAGAGAGAGAGCACAAATATGTTTTCTCACAAATTACAACAAATACTTCCAGATATAAGGCCCTATGTCATTATTTGATCAGCTATCAACAATCAAGGGTTTTACTTAAGTTAACTTGGTAGAATTTAAAGCTAAAGATATTGGGTCAAAGACAGACTCATCAGTTGTATCTAGTCAATAATAAAGCTCAGAGGAGTGTGACTCAGTTTTATCCAAGGAATTATTTGTCACTAACTTGACAAGGCCAATAAAACTTGGAAATTAATACATTTCACAATATTGTCTTGTTATCTATAAACATTATTACTTAAGAATGTTATGGATAATACTGATTGTCAAATTAATTTGATTGAGAAGAACTTACTGAATTAATAAAACTAACCACCAGATGTATCTGTGAAAACTTTCACAGAGAGGAATAAGTGGTAGAAGATTTACCTGAATCTGAATGGCATTACCCAGTAGGCTGGGGTCCAACTGAAATAAGAGTGAAAGCCAAAGGGAGCTCTTTAGTACTGACAGTCACTATCTATGTTTTCTCACGTGAACTACCTGGCCCGACCCTGATTTCCTGACTTGAAACCTCCAAAATCATGAAACTAAATCTATTCTCTTAAGTTGTTTGCCTCAGGTAAGTCACTGACAAACACAAATTCACATCTTAATGCATATATAAATATTACTTCAATAAATGCAAAATATGTGTCAAGCTTTTCAGTAAAAGTTCATACAGAAGTCATGAGTAAATAAAATGATATGGGAAAAATGAGGTGTCCTAAAGTGTAACATAGCCTTGGTTGCCTCAGGAAGGCCTGGCTTGGAGAGCTAACTTGTCGACTAATTAAATAGGACAAGACTCAATGTGAGCAAGTGTCTTCTGGGTCCTTTACACCATAAACTAAAGAATAAAATTTCATAGAAGGTGAATTTAGGAAGAAGTTATATTATAGGAGTATAGATGGCTGCTTAAGAAAAAGAAGGTAGAATCCCTCTAGAGCAGGAAGACATCCCAGAAATGTAGTTACAAGCTGTGAGCATATAGGTGCATATAGGTTCCCTTTTTCTTTCTTTCCTTCTTTCTCTCTTTCTTCCTTCCTTCATTTTTTCTCTCTCTTTCTTTCTCTCTTTCTTTCTTTTACAAGACTTAGGACAGAAATTGGGTTGATTCATAAAGGAGTAAGAGTTGGTATATAGAGCTAGTCACTCTAGATGCCTCAAACATGAAGTGTCCAGTTGCCTGTTGGTGTTTATCTGGTCCTCACATACAGTTTCCAGGGAAGGATGTTCATTTAGGAGAAAAAATAAAGAGAAACCATAGCAGGAACCAGAACGCCTTTCTAAAACTTCAACTCTCCCACTAAGACAGAACCAAGGCCATCTCTAGCTCCTGACCAAGGACAAGAATTAGAATTGATCTCATACAGGGTGCCTGCTCTAAAACTACCTGATGTATTTGTATCTCCTGTTGTCTCTCATACACATGCACAAAGAGCAATGTTATCTTTCATCAAAATCAGATAGTACTCAACCGAACATAAATACAGAAACTGATTTGAGATAATATAATGGTGATATGAAGAAATTTAAAGCAAGGTGAATGGATAGTGATATATATATTATGATATAGATATGATAGGATAAAAGAGTAGATTATTGAATATACTTTTAAAGAGCAACAACTTGTTTAAGGCATTATGTTTATGCAGCTCATTTGATATGTAATTAAGAAATACAGATTATAATTATTCATCTCTAATAATCAAACTTAGAGTCACATTAATTAAGTTTTCTAGGTACACATAGATATATTTCAATTAGGTAGGTAATCTTCTACCACATCAAAGACCCCAGAAAGACATACTATTATCTAAGTAAACAGGAAGAACATTGTAAGCAACTTCCAAAAATCTAGTATAACAGAGATAGCTGCCTGCTTGGACAATCATCCAAAGTTCCTCTGCAACATTGGGGCATCTACCTTCAGCCCATAGGTCTAGAGACTCTCAGTCACTTTTCTCTGTGTCCTGTAGAATATCTGGCAATTTCTTCTGCAAATCAGGAACCTGAAGGATTATTTTGCCTTGCAATATTCAGTAGTCACCTTCCTATGGGTCGTGCATGTCCATTCGATACAACATTTTGACAAGTAGTCCAGGCAAGAACAGTTTCGTGCCCAAATGGCTATTTTTGCCAAGAAGAAGATAAATTCCACATGGAGTGTCTTTGATGCCCAACTTTCTCTCTGAAGTAAATCAGTGCTGCCTGGAGCAGATGCGTTTCATTGTCCAGGAAAGTCTAAGTATTTAAAACATTGTAAATGCCTATTCTGTAGTCAATTGAATTCTATCTATGTATACCTAGAAAACTTAACATGACTATAAGATTGACTATCATAAAAGACTAATTATTAATCTGTATTTCTTAATTATCCATTCTAATTTTTTTTTTGTTTGTTTTGTTTTTCGAGACAGGGGTTCTCTGTGTAGCTTTGTGCCTTTCCTGGAACTCACTCTGTAGACCAAGCTGGCCTCAAACTCATATATATCTGCCTGGCTCTGCCTCCTGAGTGCTGAGATTAAAGACATGTGCCACCAACTCCCGGCTATCCATTATAATTTAAATGAGCTGTACAAACATAATACTTTAAGCAAGAGTATAAATATATATATATATATATATATATATATATATATACAGTATAACAAAATTAAGTTTAAATTTGTATCAATAAACTAAAATCCATACAAATGTACAATAGTTTAAGCAAGTTGTTGCTCTTTAAAAGTAAATTCTATAATATACCATTTTATCCTATCATATCTATATCCTATATATCTATATCATATCCCCCTTTCTTCTTTAAGAATCCACATCACCCATCAGGATAGTAACTGATAAGTAGAGTGAGCTTTTTAGTGCAAAAGTCACTGACTAACATTTTTCTAAGAAGATAGTATTTGCTTAGAATTTGGAAAGAAATGTAGTTCCATCTGTAAGATGGCAGCAAATCAAACACTTTCAGGCAAGAAAGTCTCCTATGTTCTAACTCAGAAACACATGGCAGGCATTACAAAGCTGGAGGGATAGGCAGAGAAAGTAGAATGGGACTGAGCCTGGGTAGGGATGGACAGGAAAAGGGTTGGCAATCAGTGGTGGAGAACTGAGCGTGGGCATCAGCCCCTGACTGTCACTAGGAGAGTGCTGGGAAGCTTTGGATGGCATAAAAATGGCATCTGTATATTCTTTAGAGCAAAAGTAACTATTGATTTATGACAAAAATTAAAAGACAGAGAAAGAAAACATACACATTTATTTTCATAGATGGATAATAAGTATTCCACGCAAGTTTATTTTATTTGAATAAACATTTTCTGGATGCTGCTAAGTTTAACCAATATATTAGATGCCATTATTTCATTCACTCTCTTACCTATTCAATTCTCAAAAGTTTATTGAATCTTTACTTTGGTATATCTTGCTGGATACTAGAAGATTAATAGAACACAAGTGATGTGCTTTACATGGGGAAATGACAAATATTTACATTAACAGTAAAAATTACCATATTACTACAAAACAAAAGTTCTGAGCAATTGCTGGAAAGAAAGCATAGAAAGTATACTTTATTGATTGACTTCCATTTATCCCCATCAAGCTCTTTCATGGTGTTATTCAGAATGAACTTTAGCTTTCTTTCATTGCTTCTTTGGCCCTGCACACACCCTGGGCATTTTGCCTTTATTTCCCATTGACTATTTTGTTGACTTCAATCTGTTTGAGCTTGCTCCAGCTGTTTGGTGGGCTTCGGAGAATTATTAAAGGGATTTAACTATCTGTTTGCAGTTTATTAGAGAGAAAGTGTTAATTTGCTTCTTAGCATTTTTAATTAGCTCTGGAATCCTCTAAGCATCTTTGCAGTAATTCTGGGGAAACTCCTGTTTTGTGGTGAGTACAATGATCTAATTTTTCTTTCAGACATTCTGGTCTGATCTGTTTCTTGTTGTAGAAACTAGAGAAATATATAAAAAATAATCTCTCAGTTTTTCTCTAAATATTTGCATTAATGGTAACATTTTACTGTTTATAGTTTATTTAAGAGTGAAGTCTTAGGATAATAAGGGTTATATCATTTAACATAATACTCATTGCATCTTATTTCTATTAAGAAATTTTTTATTCCATTTTACATACAAACCACAGATTGCCTTTCTTCCTTCCTCCCATCCCTAGCCCTCCCCCACTTCCCACACCCCATACACTCCTGCAACAAGTTAAGGCATCCCATGGGAAGTTAGCAGAGACTGAGCCTGGTATGTTCAGTTGAGGCAGGTACAAACCCCTCCCCCTGCACTAAGGCTATGCAAGGTGTCCCATCATGGGTAGTGGGCTCCAAAAATCCCATTCATGATTCTGATCCTACTGCCAGGGAGCCCCTTAAGCAGATCAGACTATATAACTGTATAGTGATATTTTATTTGTATTGAAATGTGATTTTATTTGTATGTCAATAAAGTTGCCTTGAGGTCAGAGCAAGCTAGAGCAGAAGCCAGCAGTAGTGGGGCACGCCTTTAATCCCAGCACTTGGGAGGCAGAGCTAGGCAAATCTCTGTGTGTTCAAGGACACAGCCAGCATGGCAGACACACGCCTTTAATCTCAATACCAACCATAGAAGACCTGGAGGTCTGTACAAACAGGCAGTGACGAGGAGGTCATGTGGCTGGGTTTACAACCAATAAGAGAGGAGAACAGAAAGTTTTTAAATAGACAGGACACAGAGAAGTAGGTCTCTTTCGGAGAGGAAGAACCGCAGAAGCAGTGAAGGGTAAGGTTTTCTGCTCTTGCTCTGACCTCGTGGTTTTTAACTCTGCAATCGGTTCTGTGTTTCTTATTTAACAAGCCGGATACATCTACACAACTGTCTTGCTTATGCAGAAGGCCTAGTCCAATCCCAAGGAGGCTGCACAGCTGTTGGTCTAAAGTTATGAGTTCACACTACTTTGCTTTATTTGACTCTGTAGGTTTCCCCATCATGATCTTCATGCACTTGCTCAGAGAATTCCTCTTCTCTCTCTTTGACCGGACTCCTGGCACTCAGCCTGGTACTTGGCTGTGGATCTCTGTATCTGCATCCATCAGTTATGGAAGAAGGCTCTATGATGACAGTTAGGGTATACACCAATCTGATTACTAGGGTAAGCCAGTTGAAGCACCCTCTCCACTATTGCTAGTAGTTTAAGCTTGGGTCATCTTTATGGATTCCTAGAAACTTTCCTAGTACCTCATTTCTCCCTATCCCCATGAAGTATCCCTCTATCATGGTATCTCTTTCCTTGCTCTCCTACTCTGTCCCTGTTCTAGAATAACCATCCCATTCCCTTATGTTCTCATTCCCCATCCCCTACACTCTATTGCCCATCTCACCTCCAGTTTACTCATGAATATCTCATCTATTACACCTTCCCAGGGCAGTCCATAGGTCACTCTTAGGGTCGTTCTTGTTAGCTGGTTTCTCTGGAGCTGTGGGTTGTCATCTGGTTATATTTTGCTTTACATCTAGTATCCAATTATGAGTGAGTACATGCTGGTAATGTTTGTCATTCTGAGTTTGACTTACCTCACTCAGGATGATATTTTCTAGTTCCTTCCATTGGCCTGAAAATTTTGTGATGTCATTGTTTTCACTGCTGAGTAGTTTTCCATTAGGAATATGTAGCACATTTTCTTTATCCATTCTTTAGTTGAGGGGCATCTAGGTTGTTTCCAGGTTCTTGCTATTATGAATAATGCTGCTGTGAACATAGTTGAGCAAGTGTCTTTGTGGTATGATTGAGTATCCCTTGTGTATATATACCCAAGATTGGTATAGCTAGGTCTTGAAGTAGATTGATTGCAAGTTTTCTGTGAAACCGCCATAGCCATATTGATTTCCAAAGTGACTGTACAAGTTTGCACTCCCACTAATAGTGGTGGAAAGTTTTCCTTGCTCCATATCCTCCCCAACATAAGCTGTCATCCGTGTTTTTTGATTTTAGCCATTCTGACAGGTGTAAGATGGTATCTCAGAGTCATTTTGATTTGCATTTCTCTGGTAACTGAAGATGTTAAGCAATTCCTCAAATGTCTTTTGGCCATTTGAGATTCTTCAGTTGAGAATTCTCTGTCCATCACTGCAGTCAATTTTTTTAATTGGATCTTTTGGTATTTTGATATCTAGTTTCTTGAGTTCTTTTTATATTTTGGAGATCAGCCCTCTGTCAGATATGGGGATGGTGGAAATCTTTTCCCATTCTGTAGGCTGTCATTTTGTCATATTTACCATGTTCTTTGCCTTATAGAAACTTCTCTGTTTTAGGAGGTCCCATCTGTTAATTGTTGTTCTTGGTGTCTATGCTACTGGTGTTATATTTACGGAGTAGTCTCATATGCCAATGCCTTCAAGGCTACTTGCTGTTTTCTCTTCTATCATGTTCAGTGTAACTGGATTTATGTTGAGGTCTTTGATCCATTTAGACCTGAGTTTTGTGCATGGCAATAGATATGGATCTATTTGCAATCTTTGTAATGTTGACATCCTGTTATGCCAGCACCATTTGTTGAAGATGCTTTCTTTTTTTCTGTGGTACAGCTTTGGCTTCTTTGTATAAAATCAGGTATTCATAGGTATGTAGATTCATTTCAGGGTCTTCAATTCAATTCCATTGGTCCACATGTTGGTTTTTGTGCCAATCCAAGCTGTTTTTATTAATACAGCTCTATAGTAGAGCTTGAGGTTAGGTATGGTGATGCCTCCAGAAGTTGCTTTATTGTACAGAATTATTTCACCTATCCTGTTTTTTTCTTGTCGGTTTGTTTTTTCATATGAAGTTGAGTATTGTTCTTTCAGGGTCTATGAAGAATTGTGTTGGAATTTGATGAGGATTGCTTTGCACTTGTAGATTGCTTTTGGTAAGGTTGCCATTTTTACTATGTTAATCCTACCAATCCATGAGCATGGGAGAGCTTTCCCATTTCTGATACCTTCTTCAATTTATTTCTTCAGAAACTTAAAGTTTTTGTCATACAGGTCTTTCACTTGATTAGTTAGTGTTACCCCAAGATATTTTACATTACTTGTGGATATTGTAAAGGGTGATTTTTTTCTGATTTCTTTCTAGGCCTGTATATTATTTGTATATAGGAGAGCTACTAATTTTTGTTTTTTTTAGTTAATCTTTTATCCTGCAACATTACTGGTGGTGTTTATCAGCTGTAGGAGTTCCCTGGTAAAATTTTTGAGGTCACTTATGTATGTATACTATCATATCATCTGCAAATAGTGAAAGTTTGACTTCTTCCTTTCCAATTTGTAGCTCCTTGATCTCCTTTTGTTATCTTATTGCTCTAGCTCAAACTTCAAATAATACATTAAATAAATATGGGGAGAGTGCGACAGCCTTGTCTTGTTCATGATTTTAGTGGAATCACTTTGAGTTTCTCTCCATTTAATATTACATTGACTGTCAGATTGCTGAAAATTGTCTTTATTATGTTTAGGAATGTTCCTTGTATTCCTGATCTCTCTAGGACCTTTATCATGAAGGGGTGTTAGATTTTGTCAAACATTAGATTTTTTCAGCATCTAATGAGATGACCATGTGGTTTTTTTTCTTTTAATTTGTTTATATGATATATCACATTGATATATTTTCATATGTTGAACCATCCTTGCTTCGTTTGGTCATGGTGGATAATTTTTATGATGTGTTCTTGGATTTGGTTTGCCAGCATTTTTTGTTGTTGTTGTTTTTGTTTTTGTTTTTGTTTTTGTTTTTGTTTTTTTCGAGACAAGGTTTCTCTGTGTAGCTTTGTGCCTTTCTTGATCTCACTTTGTGTACCAGGCTAGCCCTCACAGAGATCGGCCTGCCTCTGCCTCACAAGTGCTGGGATTAATGGCATGCACCACCACCATCCAGCGGTTTGCCAGTATTTTATGAAGTATTTTTGCATCAATGTTCATGAAGGAGATTGGTCTGTAATTCTTTCTTTGTTGCATCTTTGTGTGATTTGGGTATCAGGGTAACAGTAACCTCATAAAACGAGTTTGGTAATGTTCCTTCCATTTCCATTGTATGGAACAATGTGAAGAGTATTGTTTGTGGTGGAATTTTATTTGTGCTATAATAAGTAAAGTTTGTATGGAGGTCAGAGAAAAAAAGCCACTCACTATATTAAACATAGAGGCCAGGCAGTTGTAGCACATACCTATAAACCTAGCATTCAGAGGCAGGCAAATGAATATTATTTGTTTGGTCATTATTGTTTTAGCATTAAAAAGGTTGGTTAATTTGAACACCAAGATACAAGTTTTAGAAAAACTTGTTAAAACAAATCAGAGAAATTCAGTCCCAGACAGAAGAATTTAAAGGTGAACATAACTCAGCAATGAATTACATGGTTACAGAGAAACAGCCTAGGGTTTTCAAACAGCCAACCCTAATTTATTCAGTAACTTTACAGAAATGGCCATATGCTCAGGGCTGTGTATAAACTAACTGGACTCCAGTGGAAATGTTAGATTTGAGGAGATTTAAAGAAGCTATAGTCTCATATGGTATGCATTCTCCATTTGTAAAGCTGATGTTAAACTTATGGTCAACTTATAATAAAATCATCCCTCAGGACTAGAACAATTTCATTATAGCTGTTCTAGAGGCTGGTCCATACTTACAATGGAGAACCTGGTGGAAAGAGGAGGCTCAGATTATAGAACAACAATGTAGGGCTAAAAGTATGGGAATATCCCAAGATCAATTTCTTAGAGAAGGCAATTTTGCTGGTTTACAAAAACAAACTTTATATGATGACTACCCACTAATTTTATGCCAGATGGTAACCCTGAATGCTTGGGAAAGAACTGAATAAGTAGGAAAGAAAATTGTGTAATTTACAAAAGTTATACAGAGTCCCAAAGAAACCTTCACAGATTTCTTACAAAGGCTGTCTTCATCAGTAAATAGAATGATACAAAATTCAGAAGCTAGAGAGATAATAATTGAGTCTCTGGCTTTTGAGAATGCTAATGCAGCATGCAAAAGGGTAATTAGGCTATTAAAGGCAAGATAAGCACCTTTGGAGGAATGAATCCAAGATAAAATTAATATTGAATCTCATGACCATGATGATACTTTGATAGGAGAGGTGATTTCCAGAGGGTTGAAGAAAAAATAATAATGTCAGATGCTTTAATTGTGGTAAACAAGGTCACCTAAAAAGGCACTGTAAACAAGGTATTTCTAGAAACGATGTTTCTTCAAGGAACAATGGCAACAGAATGCCCCTCCCTTCTGGATTATGCAGAGGGTGTGGTAAAGGCAAACATTGGACTAACAAATGTAGATCAGCATGGGACAGACAGGGTAATCCTTTGCCTTTGCTTTTGAGAAACTCTCTGAGGGGCTTTTTGCAGGCCCCCATGACAAATTCATATAAGTGCTTTCCTGCCATCATAGAAGAGAAATTTCCCATAGCAATTAAATAATCAAATGCCTATTGTAAAAAAATTATATTGCTTAGGTTGATAGAATAGCTATAGCAGAGAGAAGAAAAAATTCAGGAGAAAACATAAAGCAAATTTTTTGGCAAACTTCTATAAATGAACAAAGATCAAAATTAAAAATATGAATAAATTTCTTTCACTTTGAGGGTCTTGTAGACATGGATGTGGACATAACAATAATTGCACCAGAATCTTGGCATCCAAATTGACCTCTTCAGGAGGTAAATGTTCAGCTGTTAGGGATTGGAACATTATTTCAAGTGAAACAGAGCACAAGATTTGGCTAATATATAGAGCCAGAAGGACAGAGAGGAAAATTAAAGCCATATGTGGCTGATATAGCTAAGAATTTATGAGGCCCAATTACAATGGAATTCCCAGATTAACATTCCTCCAACATTAGAAACAAATCATAAACTAACATGTTTCTGAGAAAATATTAGAAGGTATTATAAAGAATAGCCACTGGCCATCCAGATTGTACAAAAAGAGGATACAATAGCTGCTTATCTTTCAAGGACGCCAACTACTCTGCTTTTAAAATGTTTAACACACAAGCC
This sequence comes from Onychomys torridus, assembly GCF_903995425.1. Lineage (NCBI taxonomy): Eukaryota > Metazoa > Chordata > Mammalia > Rodentia > Cricetidae > Onychomys > Onychomys torridus. The sequence continues at coordinate 30,106,823 of NC_050456.1, read as the reverse complement.
TATATGGGTCCAACAATGGCCTTCAACAACAGAGAAACTACAGGCTTTATAATAGCTGGTATAAGAGCAGTTAAATGCTCAGCATATTGAAGAATCAACTAGCCCTTGGAATTCTCCTGTATTTGTTATTAAAAAGAAATCTGGTAAGTGGAGAATGGTAACAGGCTTATGAGCAATTAACAAGGCAATTCAGCCAACGGGGTCTCTAAAATCTGGAATTCCTTTGCCTAGGCTGTTACCTAAAGAATGGCCTCTTTATCAATTTAAAAGACTGTTTCTTTTCAATACACTTATAAGAAAAACACAGAAAAAGATTTGCCTTCATGGTGCCTATTTATAATAATTCTCAGCCAATTAAGAGCTAGCAATGGAGGGTTCTCACACAGGTGATGTTAAAAAACCCAACCGTGTGCCATTATTTTATACAAAAGCCAATGGAAGTAATACAAAAACAATTTCCTAAATCTATAGTTTATCATTACATGGATGACATTTTACCAGCTGATTCAAGTATAGATACCTTAGAAAAAAATGTTTGAAGAAGTAAAGAAAATTTTGCCTTGTTGGGGATTACAAATTGTTCCTGAAAAGATACAAAAATGAGATTCTATTTGTTTTTTAGGATATAAAATAGATCTTTAAAAAAATAGACCTTAAATGTGCTAATTTGGAGAGACCAACTATGGACTCTTAATGACTTTCAAATATTGGACATATTTCCTATCTACTGCTTTTGGGGTAAAACATAATGAACTGAGTAATTTGTTCAAAACCTTAGAGAGTGAGAAGGACTTTAATAGTCAAAGAGAATTATAAGCTGAAGCTGAAAGAGAATTGGCTTTGGTGGAAAAGGAAATATAGGATGCACATGTAGATCATGTGGATTCAAAGCTTGGTTGCATTTTGGTTATTTTACCCTCTAAGCATTTTCCTACAGGATTTTTAATGGAGAAGGAAGATATTATATTGTGATGGATATTTATACCAAATAAACAGAGTAAAAAATTAAAAACTTATGTGGAAAAGACCTGTGTTGATTTTAAAAGGATAATTAAGACTTTGTCAATTAGCAGGAATAGACCCAGAAGAAATTGTAGTACTTTTAACTAATGATAAAATTTACAAATTATGGGCAGAAAGTGAGCCTAGGGAAAGAGCTTTCAGTAATTTTTTGGAGAGATTAACAACAAATTTTCCCAAAACAATAGAATTAAACTTATAAAGAGAGCTAACTGGATCCTGCCTAGCATTGTACAGGAAACACCAATATCTGGAGCCCCTATATTTTATACAAACACAAACAAATAAGAAAAGGCAGAATACAAATCAGAAAATTTAAATAAAATTATTTGAAGTCTATGTAATTCTCTCCAAAAATCAGAATTATGTGCTATTCTGATGGTATTAGTAAATTTCTCAGAACCTCTTAATGTAGTTACTGACTCTCAGTATGCTGAAAGAGTGGTCTTAATATATTGAAACAGCAGAAATTATTCCTGATGAGTCAGAGTTAACTTTGTTATTTATTCAATTACAAGATATAATCGGGAATAGGAATCACCCCTTATACATAACTCACAACAGATCCCATACAGGTCTGCTAGGACTTCAGGCACACAGTAATAATGAGATTGATAAACTTTTGATAGGAAATGTGCTGGAGTCCTCAGAATTTCATTGAAAAATCATGTCAATATGAAGGGTTTAAAAAAGGATTTTTCCATAACCTGGCAACAAGCATGGGCAATTATAAGGAAATGTCTTGCTTGTTCTTTTTACAATTAAACTCCACTACCAGCAGGCTGTAACACAAAGGGTACTCAGAGGAATGAAACCTGGAAGATGGATGTGTTTCATTTTGTAGAATTTCACATATCAGCCACCGATTATCCTGTACTCCCTCCTCCTGGTGTCCCCCCTGTCTTCCCCCCAGTCCATCCCCCATTCTCATCACTTCCAGGGCAAGGACTCCCCTGGCAATTTGTCTTGGCATGGTAGATTCAGTAGAGGCAGGTCCAGTTCCCTCCTCCCTATACCAAGACTGAGCAAAGTGTCCCAGCATAGGCCCCATGCTCCAAAAAACCAGCTCATGCATGAAGGACATGTCCTGGTTCCACTGCCTCGGGGCCTCCCACACAGTTTAAGCTAATCAACTGTCTCATTTATCCAGAGGGCCTGATCCAGTTGGGAGCTCCTCAGGTATTGGTTGTTCCTTGTGTTTTTTCCAATCTTGGTCTCAATATCCCTTGTTCATACAACCCCTCCTCTTTGTCACTGATTGGACTCCCAGAGCTCCACCTGGGGCCTGGCCTTGCATCTCTGCATTCGCTTCCATCAGTCATTGGATGAGAGTTCTAGCACACCAGTTAGGCTGTTTGGACATCTGATCACCAGACTAGGTCAGTTCGGGCTTTCTCTCGACCATTGCCAGTAGTCTCCAGAGGATGTATCATTGTGGATTTCTGGGGACCTCTCTAGCACTCTGCTGGGATCGCCCAATGACAGAGAAATGGATAAGATCTACATGAACAACCTGGACAACAATGGGAGTAATGAAGGGCAAGATTTGAGGGAAAGAAAGCTTAGGGGAGCAGGAGATCCCAGCTGGATCAAGAATAGAAAGAGAGAACAAGGAATAACAGACCATGAAAAATGATGACCACATGAGAACAGGAATAGGCAGAGTGCTCGAGAGGTCCCCAGAAATCCACAATGATACATCCTCTGGAGACTGCTGGCAATGGTTGAGAGAAAGCCTGATCTGATCTAGACTGGTGATCAGATAGCCAAACACCCTAACAGTCATGTTGGAACTCTCATCCAATAACTGATGGAAGTGGATGCAGACATCCTCAGCCAGGTCCCAGGTGGAACTCCAGGAGTCCAATTGTTGAGAAAGAGGAGGGACTGTAAGAGCATGAATTGTTGAGACCAAGATTGGAAAAGCACAGGGACAAATAACCAAATGAATGGAAGCACATGAATTATGAACCAAGGGCTGTGGAGCCCCCAGCTGGATCAGGTCCTCTGGATAAGTGAGACAATTGAATAGCTTGAACTGCTTGGGAGGCACCCAGGCTGTGGGACCTGGACCTGTCCTTAGTGCATGAGCTGGCTGTTTGGAACCTTGGGCTTACACAGGGACACTTTGCTCAGCCTGGAAGGAGGGGACTGGAGCTGCCTGTACTGAATCCACCAGGTTTAAATGAATCCCCAGGGGAGTCTTGGCCCTGGAGGACATGGCGCTGGGGGGAAGGTGGGGGCAGGCATGGGAGGGGGGAACCCATGGCTGATGTGTAAAATTAAAACACAAATATAATAAATAACAAACAAAAAATCGAAAAAGGAGAATATAGATATGAGGAAGATCACTGAATCTACTCTGAGAAAAAAGATAAAGAATAATAGGATAAATGGGTAGATCATTGAATCTACTCTAAAAAGAGAAAGAGGAAAATGACAAAAGGTAGATTATTGATGCTATTATGAAGAGAAAAATGAGAGAATATGGATATGATCAGATGAAAAGGTCAATTATTTGGTCTACATTTAAAAAGGAACTACTTGTTTTAAATGGGATAAGTAATGAAAATTATTTTGCCTGAGTTTATCAAATGTTACTGGACTGGACATTGTTATATATAATGGAATTTTTTGCCTGAATCTGTTAAATGCTAATGGACTAGACACCATTAATGTAATCTTGACTTGTATATTGTATATACTTATTGGATGTGATGTTTCCTGTATTAGTTATAAGCTTTTTTAAATTTTAGACAAAATAAGTGGTGGTATTGTGTTCCCCAAAATATAGTGCACCCTAATAAATTTATCTGGGATCAGAGAACAGACAGCCACTAGATACAGAACCAAAAATGGTGGCTAGAAAATGGGTCAGAGCAAGCTATAGCAGAAGCTAGGCGGTGGTGGTACACACCTTTAATCCCAGCACTTGGGAGGCAGAGACACGTGGATCTCTGTTTGTTCAAGGATTCAGCCAGCATGAAGACACATGCCTTTAATCCCAGGGAGTGATGGTAGAAAGTAGAAAGATTATACAAGGTGTGAAGACCAGAAATTAGCAGCATTTGGCTGGAGAAGCATTTTGGCTGGGTATGCTTTTAGGCTTCTAGCTGTAGTTCAGCTGAGACCCATTCTGGATGAGGACTCAGAAGCTTGCAATCTGAGGAAACAGGATCAGCTGAGGAACTGGTGAGATGAGGAAGCTGTGGCTTGTTCTGTGTCTCTGATCTTCCAGCATTCATCCCAATATCTGGCCTCGGGTTTGATTTTATTGATAAGAACTTTTAAGATTTTGTCTACACTCCCTCTCTGTTCTTGATCCAGCTGGGATCTCCTGCTCCCCTAAGCGCTCTTTTCCTCGAACCTTGCCCTTCATTACCCCCACTCAAGTCCAGTTTGCTCACATAGATCTCACCCATTTCTCTGCTGTTGGGCAATCTCTGTGTCTTTCTTAGTGTCCTCTTTGCTAGATAGCCTCCCTGAAGTTGTGAGTAGCAGTCTAGTCATCCTTTGTTTTACATCTAGTATTCACCTATGAGTGAATACATACTATGTTTGTCTTTCTGAGTCTGGGTTACCTCACTCAGGATGATTTTTTTCTAGCTTCATCCATTTGCCTGTAAACCCCCCCCCCTTTTTTTTAAAGATTTATTTATTTATTATTATTATGTGTACAGCATGTATATGACTGCAGGCCAGAAGAGGGCACCAGATCTTATTACAGATGGTTGTGAGCCACCATGTGGTTGCTGGGAATTGAACTCAGGACCTCTGGAAGAGCAGTCAGTGCTCTTAACCTTTGAACCATCTCTCCAGACCCTTCCTGCAAACCTCTTGATGTCATTGTTTTTCTCTGCTGCATAGTACTCCATTGTGTATATGTACCACATTTTATTTATCCATTCTCCAGTTGAAGGGCATCTAAGTTGTTTCCATGTTCTGGCTATTATAAATAATAATGCTATGAACATAGCTGAGCATGTGTGCTTGTGGTATTATTGAGCATTCCTTGGGAATATGCCCAATACTGGTATAGCTGGGTCTTGGGGGAGATTGATTCCCAATTTTCTAAGAAAGTGCCATATTGATTTCCAAAGTGGCCTACAAGCTTACATTCCTACCAACAGTGGAGAAGAATTCCCCTTGCTCCACATCCTTTGCAGCATAAGCTGTCTTCAATGTTTTTGATCTTAGCCATTCTGATAAGTGTAAGGTAGTATCTCAGAATTGTATTGACTTGCATTTCCCTGATGACAGAATTTGGAAAACTGAAATATGTACACCACACCATTGATACCTATTCATGATTTCAATGGGCAACTGCTCTGAGTTCCAAATAGGCTGGTTCTATAATCATGCATTTGATAAAAGTTATGACCATTATGGGTATACATGTACAAATTAAAAACTGACAATGTTCCAGCATATGTCTCTAGTAAAATGAAACAGTTTTTTGCTTGTTTCAATACAAGACATATTACAGGTATACCACATAATCCTTCAAGACAAGCAGTCATAGAATGGTAAAATCAAACTCTAAAGTATATGCTAAATAAACAGAAAGGGGTAGCAACAACTACCCAAAATACATTACATAATGCTATATTAACCTTGAATTCTCTCAATGCTAATAAGAAAGAAACAACAGCTGTGGAGAGACTTTGAATAACAACAACAACAACAAACTACAGAATTAAATCAGCCTAAATACTTTAAGGATGTGCTGACTTGAGAATGGAAACCAGAACATGTATTCTGCTGGGGACAAGGTTTTGCTTTTGTTTCTGCAGAAGAAGAGCTATGGATACCTTCAAAATTGATAAACGTTTGATTTGAAAAGAGAGACCTTTTAAAAAAAAGAGGTGATAGTTCTTTGACCAGTGTGACCATTCAATTTAAACTAACTTATACCACTAACAAATGATTTTAATTTAATTAGATATAACTTACAAAAGGGAACCTCCCCATAAGCTAGGTTTGTTGAAGGTTTTTTGTTTTTGTCTTTCAAGAGAATGAAGGCTAAGGAATCTGAAGAACACTGGACAAATGAGATATCTGAAGAAAAGGAGAAGTCATCCACATAAAAATGTCCTAAGAAAAAGAGTAAATTGGCCTATTGGTATATCACATATGAAATTTCATAAGCCTTCCTATTATTTCTTTCTGCTGTTCTCTATATACACTTAACACATATGGTCTTTATGTAGTCCCAATTCATTTAAAAATTCAAGCTGGCTTTGGAGTTGGAGCATGGCTCTCTTCTTGTCTAAACCCAAGCATGTTTGTTAAAGGAAAATGCAAAATCTCTGTATCATGTCAGAAGAGCCACTTGATATGAGACAGAAGAAAACCAAAATTTCACATTATCCAGAGACTGGACAACAAATGATACAGCTACCTTTCCTGTGACTTGACAAGTAGCTCAAATTTTTCTGTAAAAAAAAGACTCTGAATGATATTCTGCTATGATCATGGATTAATATATGCACAGCCATCATCTGAGAAGCTTACTTCTGCAGCAGAAGGGAGCAAAGACAGAGACCAATAGCCAGTCATATTGCAGATGTGGAGAGGAGAGTGAGTTTTTGGAGCACTCAGTCCTCAGCATGATGCCTGATTGGGTGATGTCACTCTGTAGGCTTTGAATGTGTTGCTCTGATTGGTTGATAAATAAAATGCTGATTGGCCAGTAGTCGGGTAGGAAGTATAGGTGGGATCAGAAAACAAGGAGAACTCTGGGAAGAGGAAGGCTGAGTCAGGAGACACCAGACTGCCATCCAGGGAGCAGCATGTAATGGCACAGGTAGAGCCATAGAACACATAGCAACATATAGATTAACAAAAGTGGTCTGAATTCAAATGTAAGAGCTAGTCAGTGGTAGGCCTGAGCTAATGGCCAAGCAGTTTTAATTAATATAAGCCTCTGTGTGTTTACTTGGGTCCAAGCAGCTGCTGGACTGGCTGGTAAGAGAGACTTGTCCTGACCATGGGCCAGGAAGGACACAAAAACCTTTGAGCTACATAGTTCTCTTTGTTTCCATTTTGTTGATTTCAGGCCTCAATTTGATTATTTCATGGCATCTATTATTCCTGGGTGTGTTTGCTTTTTTTTTGTTCTAGAGCTTTCAGGTGTGCTGTTAAATCACTAATGTAAGATTTCTCCAGTTTCTTTATGTGGTCATTTTCTGCTGTAAATCTTCCTCTTAGAGATGCTTTCATGGTGTCCCATAAGTTTGGCCATGTCATACATTCATTTTCGTTGAATTACAGGAAGTTCTTAATTTCTTTCTTTATTTCTTCCTTAACCCATTGGTGATTGATGAGATTGTAGGCTTTCTGTAATTTTTGTTGTTGAAATCTAACTTTAAGCCATGGTGGTCTGATAAAATACAGGGGTTATTCCAATTCTTTGTTATCTGTTGAGATTTGCTTTATGACTGATTTAAGACAAATTTTAAATGTTTTTTTAATTAAAAAAAAAAAAACATGGAGCCAGATACTGGGGTGAAAACTGAGATATTAGAGGAATAGTTCAAGCCACAGCCAACCTCATCTTACCAATTCCTTAACCTCCAGAGAGAGCTACTTCCTGTATACTCATGCCTATATACCTTTCTGTGCCCTGCCATCTTACTTCTTCTCTTTGCTCAGCTACATCACTTCCTTTTTGTTCCCACGTCTATTACTTCCTGTTTATCTATACAGACTTCTAGACATTTATGGCTAACTAGCACTGGTATTAAAGCCTTGTGCCACCACACCTGGCTCTGTTCCCAGTGTGGCCTTGAACTCACAGCAATCTGGATGAATCTCTGCCTCCCAAATACTAGGATTAAAGGTGTGTACTATCACTGCCTGACCTCTATGTTTAATATAGTGGCTGGCTTTTTTCTCTGATCCTCACATAAGCACTTTGGGCTGCACAAATAAAATATCACCACAGACTGAGTATATTGTCGATTTTAGACAAGGTTCCATGAGGAATTGGGAAGAAGTTATATTCTTTGGTGTTAGATTGGATTCCCACACTAATGTTTGGGGTATGATGTTGGTTTAAGCTTTAGCATTTTTTTTTACATATGTGGGTGCCCTTTTATTTGAGGCATAAATGTTCAAAATTGAGACTTCATCTTGGTGGATTTTTTCTGTGATGAATATGTAATGTCCTTCCCAATCTCTATAGAAGTGATTTTAGTTTGAAGTCTATTTTGTTAGATATTAGATTAGCTATACCAGCTTGCTTCTTAAGTTCATTTGATTGGGATTAGAATGGCTTTTCCCAGTCTTTTACTCTGAGGTAATGTCTGTATTTGAAGTTGAGGTGTATTTCATGTATGCAGCAGGAGGATGGATACTGTATTCATATCAATTTTGTTAGCCTGTGTTTTTTTATAGGCAAATTGAGTCCATTGATATTAAGGGATATTAATGACCAGTGATCATTAATTTCTGTTATTTTAATGGTGTTAGTGTGAGTGTATTTCTCTTTCTTGGGATTTGCTATTGTAGGGTTATCTATTTCCTATGTGTTTGTGGGTGCATCTAACTTCCTTAGGTTGGAGTTTTCCTTCTAATGCTTTCTGTAGGTCTGGATTTGTGAATAGGTTTGTTTAAATCTGGTGTTGTCTTGGAATATCTTGTAAACTCCTTCTATGGTGATTGAAAGTTTTGCTGGGCTTGGCTGGCATCCATGGTCTCTTAGTGTCTGCATTATGTCTATCCAGGACCTTCTGGCTTTCAGAGTCTCCATTGAGAAGTCATGTGTTATTCTGATGGGTCTGCCTTTATTAAGTAACTTGGCATTTTTCCTTTGCTTCTCTTAATATTCTTTCTTTATTCCTTATGTTTAGTGGTTTGATTATTGTGTAGCAAGGGGACTTTTTGGAGCATCTAGTCTATTTGATTTTCTAAGCATCTTGTATCTTCATAGGTATTTCCTTCTTTAGGTTGGAAAAGTTTTCCTCTATGATTTTTGAGTATATTTTCTATGCTTTTTATGCTTTTGAGTTGGTATTCTTCTTCTTCTATCCCTATTCTTCTTAGGTTTGGCCTTTTCATTGTGTTCCAGAGTTCCTGGATGTTTTGTATTAAAAAAGTCATAAAGACTTTTTTGGCTTTAGCATTTTCTTTGAAGGATGAATCTATTTCCTCTGTTGTATCCTTCACACCAGAGATTTTCTCTTTCACCTCTTACATTTTGTTGGTTATGCTTGCATCTGTAGTTCCTATTCATTTACTTAGATTAGATTTTCTATTTCCAGTTTTCCACTGGTATGTGTCTTCCTCATTATTTCTGCTTCAATTTTCAGGTCTTGAACTGTTTCCTTCACCTGTTTAATTGCTTTTTCTTGGCTGTTCTTTTAATGGGATTCATTGATTTCTTCCAATTTTTTGTTTGATTTTCCCTCATTTTCCTTAAGGGAAATTTTCATTTCCTCTTGAAAGGCTTCTATCATCTTCATAAAGTTATTTTTATGGTTACTTTCTTTTGCTTCTTCTATGTTGTAATGTTCAGGTCTTGCTGTTGAAGAACTGCGAGGTTCTAGTGGTGCCATATTGTTCTTTATATTGTTATAGTTATTTCAGCATTGGCATTTACCCATCTCTTCTTCCAATAGGTGCCAGAGGGGTCTGTGTCTAAGAGAGCTGCTCTTGGTTCAATCTGTGCTTGCGGTTTCTATGTTTCAAGGGGACACTCTGGGTCCAATTGTAGGTCTTGGTCTAACTGGAGCTGGTGAATTCTGTGTCTCAGGGAGCAGCTGATATCACAGGCCAGTGGGTGAGTTTTGTGTAAGGAGTAAGACTTGTAGATTACAGAGTCCAGTGGGGGCTATTGGTGGGGAAGTCTGCTCACAGAAGTCTTCTCTGCTGGCCTGCACCTGGGGCAGTGATAGATGGGGGTAGAGAGGCACACGTTGTACCTCAAGACCTAGATCCTAGAGGCTGGACTCTCTGGGTATGAGAAGAGTCACTTATCTCTTAGTCTAATCAGAGCTGGCACATTCTGTCTCCTCATCTCATGTTAAAGATGGTGGTGCTATATTGTAAACATGAGTGGTTCTGAAAAACTGATGGTTATCTATTAGATTCGAAATACATGATTTTTAAAGAGTTGGTTCTCATTAGTTAGAACAAAGTGTATTTTCAGTAGTAATAAATAATCACCATGGAGTCATATTTTAAACATAACTTTGATTTTCATTTACTGTAAAAGAAAACATTTATTATTTTAAAATACAATTATTCCTTTGAAATTTAAGTATTATCCTCATATAGGTGAGAATGCTAATTGTATATAGAATATATACATAACTATATATAACTATATATATATATAGTTAACTAGTCAAAATTTATTTAACTTATTTAGTGAAGCTCTATGGTCTTTTATACAGATATCACAAAGGTTATAAAACATGGACAGAAATGTTAAAAAGAAGAAAATACATTTATGAATTGATTGCAAATGCATACTCATGGGACAATTGTTAATTTCATTCCAAAGCATATAATTCATGTAAGAATACGTTAAATTATACTTTCTAAAATGTGTATTTATTATGAAGCTTATAAGAGTGAAAAACAAAATAATAAATATAAACAAAATTATATACTCACTACTCCTTATTTTATGTATTTCAGAGTAGGCACAGCACAATCATTCCCACCCTATGGTTACCATAATCAAAACAAATGTAACTCTACATAGAAAACCAACATTGATTCCATTAGATCTGGCTTGATGGATTAAATCAGGTATAGAGAATTTTGTATTTTCATTAAGACCTCTGTGGTTTGCATTATAAAATTTAGAGCCCACAATATTAGAGACTCACTAATTATCCCAAACTGAGTTCTGTCTGGAAGGGTTTTTTTTTTAAATTTTTTTTATTTTTTTAAGTACCCAAGATAACCTGTGGAAAGACTATTATTTAACATCCTGAATCTTGGAAAATAAGCTTGATGGTCCCCCATTTCATGTCACTTGCTTGTACATTAGCTGTTTTGATCTCTTTTGGGGTCTTTAAAAGAAAATCACAAAAGTTAGTTTTAAAATGTTTTGCCAGGGCAGGACAGATGGCCCAGCAGTTAAGAGCACTGGCTGCCCCTGTAGACCATCAGGTTATGTTGCCAAGGCATATGCCAGGTTTCAACCATTGCTAAGTCCAGATCCAGGGAACCCAGTGCCCTCCTGTGGCTTCCTCGGGTACCAGCCATACACACAATGCATATGTGTGTACATACATGCAGGAAAAATATTATACACATAAAATACACAGACCATGGATATCAACAGACCCTGGCTTCAGTAGGAGCACAGAACCGAACATGGTACCCAGCTGCAGCTTCAACGTAGCCTCAGGTGGCTGCATAAGCCTCACACATCTACATGGTCCCTGGTGGCATATTTCTTTTTCTAATGAGAGACAGAAAGGGAGTTGATCCAGGCAACAGGGAAGTGGAGGGGAAATGGAGGGGAGAGTAGAGTGGAAACCATAATCAGGAGACATTATGTGAGAAAAAAAGTCTATTTTCAGTAACAACAAATAAGTTTTAAAAATTTACAAAAAGAACCTAATGTTAAATATGCAAATCTCAGGAAATCTGTGTCTTATATTGGTGTTCTGAAATTCAGATAGTTAAATTTCAACATTTAAATAAATTAAACTTGGAGAGTCTTTGGTTTGGGAAGTCTAAGGAAAAACCCCTCCTGTGGATATGAATGTGATAATATATGACCCCAACCATCACATTCACAAGGCAGAAATAGGAAGATCTGAAAGATCAACTTAGTTTTAGGAACTCTCATCAGAAATGTCCAAGTACAAACTTTTATCTTTTTTCCTTGTTTCAAAAAAATCTCAATGATAAAGTATAACATTTCCACCCCAAAATGTTACTATATGATATTCCCTTTGTTTGAGGTCTGATTATGGTAGGAAAAATGAATGTGCTTAATAGAGACCTGGATTCTTGATCACATGTGATCATGGTCCCTACATGGCTAAACTTCAGTGTTAGCTTAACTGGACTGATAATTGTGTTGGAAACACATTTCTGGATGTGTGTCTAAGGGTATGTCTACAGAGATTTGACCGAGGAAAGAAGGTCCACTTGAATATGAGAGGCACCATTCCATGTCCTTGGGTCCTGGACTGAAAAGGAAGGGAGGAGTGAAAAAAACAAATCAACAAACAAATAAACAAAAACAGCTGACCTCTGACCTCTAGATTTGCCCTTTCTATGCTTCTGGTTCATTCCATAGACACAGCTCTTTCTGCCATCATATTTTCACCATTCATGATGGACTGTGTCCTTCTGAATTATTAATCAAAATAAAGTCCTTGTCAACTATTTAACAGCAGGAAATGACATACTAAACCGTGTCTGTTTCTCTGTGAAATAAGAAAGTATTATAAACAACATTAAGAAACAGAAATGTAAAAATACCTTGTTTTGTCTTTAAGAGTACAAGGTAAACATTTGCCTCCCTTTCACTGAAAATCAGTTCTGTAATATATTCATCAAAATGGATAGAAAGCAACTCCTTTAAACAATCAATCTTATATCCTTTCAGATTTCCCAGGAAATAAAGACTGGGTACTTGTTTGAGGTATTCCTTGAAACAATAAGAACCCAAGAATTATCTCACTTTACAATTGAGGAGACATTGTAAACATTTTAACATATTTTCAGCTTCTTTTACACACAGGTAATATAAATGAAGTGAGGTGAAATTCACTTCTCAAATGTCCTTCATTATCTTCCATAGTCTTGAACAAACATTAACTTGTAACTTGAGGATAATACTTAACCACATCTGTGTGGCAATTAGCACCCAAGAAGAAAATTATTGTTATTACTACTATGATTGTTACCTTGTTTCTATTCCAGTGAAAAAACTTATCAAAACAATTAGTTATCAAAACAAGTAAGAAAGTAAGAAAGCCAGAGTAGAATTTGGGAAATCAATCATTAACTCAAAAAAGTTTTGGATGCTGAATTGTTTTTTTTTAATTACCTTGACAAAAACGTGTGAGCATGAAGTTGTTTCTTGATGCTGTAAGTTTACAACCTACAATTTAGTTTAGTAAAAGGAAAACACACATCAGAAAAATTAGTTAAGAGACTAAGTGTTATACAGACATCAGAATCAATTTTGCTGGGATAAAAGTGATTGTTCTTTATGCCAAAATTTTTCAAATCATTGCGTACTTTAATTTTTAAAATTTTTACATTTAAAATTGTGTCTGGGAATACATATGATATTCTCTGTTTCTAAGTTAGTAATTTAAGAATATTAGTACTTATAATGATTATGTAAAACTGGTGTTGACTTACCTATTTTGTCTTAGGTGGGGCTGAGAATTGCTTTATTTAGTTTATGCTGGTCTTGGACACAGTCTGAACCTCTTGCCTCTCAAGTGCTAGGATTACAGGTATGTACCTGATTTAGCCTCTTAGGAAGATTTACTTTATTTTTATTTCTGTGTATGTGTGTCTGGCACATGCATGTGGGTACTCTTCAAAGCCCTAAGAGGTTGTTGGATCCCTGGAGCTGGAGTTACTGAAGATTACATGGGTTCTGGGGACCAATGTACCTACCTGGAGCTAGAGATGCAACTCTGTGGTGGAGTTCTTGTCTAGCATGTTTTAGTCCCTGGATTCTATAGTTAGCATTGTATGGAATTACTTCAATTTAACTTATAATTAATTCTTCTTTTCAATTTTTGAGAATAAACTTAAATTTCTATTAAGTGTTAAAATAATAGCAGCACTAGTAGAAAATATTTACAGTGATGAAATAGGAAATTTGATGAATTTATATCCCATTGTCTAAAAGATATGAAACTTAATAAAGTACTTGGTAGTCAGAGCCAGATGGATCTCTGTGAGTTCGAGGCCAGCCTGTGCTACAGAGTGAGTTTCAGGAGAGGTGCAAAGCTACACAGAGAAATCCTGTCTCGAAAAACAAACAAACAAAAAAACAAAACAAAGAAAACCAATTTAACAAAGAATATATATTCTATCATATGTAAATGAATGTGTATGCAAGTATTTTCATAACATGTTCTAAAAACTAAAACTAATTGAGATAGCTTAAAATGTGTGCAATTTGCAATAAAATATCAATTGATAAAATTTTATTTTATGAAAATGAACATCTCAAGTCCAGGAAATGAGACAAAACAAGAAAGTCACCTTGGTTACAAACAATAATAGAATTATAGTATTAAAATATTTATCTCTTTTGCAGACCTATGCACACAAGGAAAAGTGTATAAAAAGGATGCATCTTAAATATTTAGTCTGTTGTGACAGGTATAGGGGTTTTCAACTTTAGTTTTCTGAAGTCAGCACACTGTGTCCCTCATTTAGGAGCCTCACATGGCTCTGATCTTGCACAAGTTCTAGAGATTCAATAATTAGGGTGAAAATTATGGAATGATGGCTAGTTTTCTTTTTATCACATTTGAAATAAATGATGCATCTGAATGCAACAGTGTAAAAGCTCTAACCTTGCAGAAGGTACTGAAATATGGTTATGTCTATTCAGCCTTTATTGGGTACCTGCCAAGATTTTCAGCTAACAAATTAGATAATCCTATAGTTTCCTTCTTTTTATTTCTCTTCCTAAGTTCACTTGGAGGACATGGTTTGCTTCATTGTCTATGTGTCTATGCTAGGTAATCCCCCCACTTTCCATATCCAGATATGTTCTGAAGTATATTTAGATAGAAAGTGTCCACAAAAGGAAAAATTTGATGGTTGTCAAGGAGAAGATAAGCCCACTCCATCCTTAGGATAGGAGTGTATATGTAGCTCTATACAGATCAGAATTCTAAAACTGTTAGAAAAGTCTGTGTGCATAATACAGATGACATTTCCACATTTCCAATTTCATTGTTAACAGAGGGACAATGTATATCCCAAGTCATTTGGAGTCCCTGGATTCTAAGCTGTTCCCTGGGCATGCATGTTTTAGGATCACTCTTTCCTTCCTTGGTAATCTAGGTACTTTTTTTTTTTGCATTGGATTAACATTTTTTTGTTGTTATTTATTATATTTGTGTTTTAATTTTACACATTAGCCATGGGTTCCCATCCTCCCCACTCCAGTCCCTGCTCCTACCTTCCCTCCAGCTCCTCCCCTCCATTCCCATCTTCTCCAGGGCCAAGACTCCCCAGTGGATTCATTTAAACCTGGTGGATTCAGTGCAGGCAGGTCCAGTCCCCTCCTTCCAGGCTGAGCAAAGTGTCCCTGTGTAAGCCCAAGGTTCCAAACAGCCAGCTCATGCACTAAGGACAGGTCCAGGTCCCACAGCCTGGGTGCCTCCCAAACAGTTCAAGCTATTCAATTGTCTCACTTAGCCAGAGTACCTTAGGCACTGGTTTTGATAAAAGAAAAATATATACCCTTTACTTAACACTTTGCTTATAATGAAGTGTGGGGAAAAGACATGGGGAATTCACAATAACAACAACACAACAACACCTGAAGGTCACACCAGCCAAAAACAAGGTGGCTGTGGTCTCCAGGCTCTCAGGAATGTTGTTCTAATTGAATTTGCATTGCAGAGCATTTCTAACTCAGTGTAGGCACCTGTAGCCTGTCTAAAGTAGTGACAGGAATAAGTCCCTAATGAGTGGTTAGTAGCTACAATACTTGCCCTCTAGCAGAGGCTTGTATAGTAAGGCTCATTTTATGTGTTAGGTGATAGGTAGAATAGAGAGTTCCAATGTTTAAGAAAAAAATCAAAATAAAACCAGTCATCTATACATTAAGCCTTGTGTAACCATAGATCATTATATTTTAAACTATAAAATTAGAATTGATTGTTGATTAGATGTAGATTTGAACTCAGAAAAATCATACAGCTAAATCAAAAAGGGCAGCATGAATCTGTTGTGACTAGAGATCTCTAGAATAGAAAAGTATAAATTCCACCTGATACTGAAGGATCTGTCTTTCAAAGATAAGATTCTTACTTTTATAATTCTTTTTTTTTTTTTTTTTGAGACAGGGTTTCTCTGTGTTGTTTCAGTGCCTGTCCAGGCTGGCCTTGAACTCAGAGGTCTGCCGGCCTCTGCCTCCTCGGGATTAAAGGCATGAGTCACTGCTGCCTGGCTACTTTTATAATTCTATGTTTTAACTATCTATATAATCACAGCAACTTTACTTCATTTATTTTTATGCCTTTGAAGGTAACATATGATATCTCCTAAATACTAGCTCTAACTTTCTCTGAATCATCATGAGCACAGAGTAGTAATAAGCACAAATATTTATTTTCTTTTAACATTTAAAGCCAGTAAAAGCAGGCTGAACCACTGAATGATACAATGACCATCCCTGTGTGTGTGTGTGTGTGTGTGTGTGTGTGTGTGTGTGTGTGTGTGAGAGAGAGAGAGAGAGAGAGAGAGAGAGAGAGAGAGAGAGAGAGAGAGAGGTAGAGTGCTTCATCATGAATGGCAAATGGCTCAGGATCAATTTGATGCTAAATAAGTAAAGTAGAATCTAGAACATAACTTTAAGCTATTGGCATTGGATCTGACTGATGTCTCTGTTGAGATCACACCTTCTCACTTAACCATAGCTTCACTCCCATCTCCACTGGCATGCCACAGCTGAACCTGATTTTTTTCTTCTCTGGAATAATGTCAACACATCCTAACTAGTATGTCTTTACCAATCTTGTCCCTTTAATTCACTTTCTTTCTGATCACCAGAAAGATCTTCCCTAAGCAACAACACTCCACTTTTTTTGGTGACTATTTTAGCAATGTGTCCCACAACCTAAATGATTACACTACAGATTCTGAGTCATGTTGATATCCCTGGCTGTCATAGTAACCCCCATTGATCACTCTCTGACCTCATTACACTACTTCCTGGAGTTATTTAATTGCTCTCCATTTCTGGAATGTACCTGGCTCTTTTTTTTTTTTTTTTTTTTTTTTGTCCTCTACACTGACCTGACCCACTGAATAGAATGACCTATCCACTCAGGCTCTCCAAACTAGTCTTTAATAACATTTTTTTCTTATTTCCAGCTTTCATCCTAGTCTAAATTTCAGTTAGACTTAGAGTTTTATCACATATATTACATTAATCAGTTTAATTAACTTGCTATTGTGATTAAATATCCGTGTTGGTGGATGTTTTATTGTCTGCCTCAAGAAAGCATTAGGCTCATTTTATTTACTAATTTGAGATTAATAAAGAGATACATCAATAAGCAGGGCCTCAAATATATTGAAACAATGAAATAACAGTAACTGCCTATATGTCAGATGCCTGACTTATGTGGATGTTCATAACATAATGATTTAACAACTATAATTCCTTCACTTTGTCTATGTTTTCTCGCAGGAAAATATAATGCCTTTAATAAAACTTCTTGACATGAAAAGACATGAAACAGAAATGTATTCTTTTAATGAACTGGAAATTGATTGACAATACTACTGTCAGAGGCCAGCTCTGACGTGTCGAAGGGTCCTTGTGGGGAGGAGTGAGGAATGAAGAAGAATTAGATAGAAATGTAGGGCTAGAGGATGAGAAAGACAGAGACACAGGATAGCTTCGGGAGGACTCTGAGTCAATACCCAGCCACCCCAACTCTACTCATAATAGGCTTTTTATATACATCAGCAAGGGGAGACACAAAAGACCTCACCTTTCCAAGGTCAAGGTATGAAGTACCAACAGGTGTACTACCTTCAAAATACCTGGTACCCACACCTTTGACCAAGTCACCCTATTATGCAGCCCTGCTGGGCAAAGCAAGCTCAGACTTTCTGACTTTGAGTAAGGCCTTTCTAGGGAGCCTCTGTGGGCCCCCACAAACTACCATTAACATTTCATTTGAAAGAGTTGTATACATCCATACCTAACTGCAAATAAGGGTAGTCCAGGGATTTGAAATAGATTTCAGTAACATACCTATGGAAAAATAAAGAATTACTCATTATTATTTGATAACCTGCCCTTAATTTTAGTGACTATATACAGTAAATATGAGCCTTCATCCTGGATTCTTGATAAGAACCTTGATTGTTACTAGTGGTTCATATACATTATAGTAGTTTGAATGTTGTTTGGCCCCCTTAATCTCACAGGGAGTGACACTATTCAGAGGTCTGGCTTTGTTGGAGTGGGTGTGGCCTTGTTAGAGGAAGTATATTACTGTGGGGCAGGCTTTGAGTTTTCCTATGCTCAGGATACTAGCCAGTCAGTTAGTCAACTTCCTTTTGCCTGAAAGAAGTAGTACTCTCAGCTCCAGCACCACTTCTGTCTCCACATTACCATGCTTCCTGTCATGATGATAATGGACTGAACCTCTGAAGCTGTAAGTGTGCTATATCAATTAAAAATTTTCTTTATAAGAGTTGCTGTGTGGTCATGGTGTCTCTTCACAGAAATAAAGATCTTAATTAAGACACGCACATTCTTGATTTGTAAATTCTTTTTTTGTTGGTCACTTATCAAATCAAGCTTTAAAAGTTTTTATCCTTCTCATATATCAATTATCTTGGATTTCCTTACAGTATTCAGTGGGGATTTCCCTGTCAGAGAATAAGAAATATATACTATCTTCCAAGTCATTATCAGATATTGTGTTAAATGGAGCATGGTTTCCTTGATATTTAGACTTTAAAGGAACCATGTTACAACAAAGAAAAATAATTAATTCTAGCAATTATCATTATCACTGCTAATCCTAAAATTTCTGAAGCATAACTACCTCTGGCCTTATGAAAATAATTTCCAAATAGTTTTATTATAGTTGGGCTTTTGTATCACCCATATTTCCAAGGTCTTATACAAGAAACCATAGTCAAAAACAATAAATTCCTTTTCTCCAGTGCACCAATTGTTCAAGTTCAATAAACTTGTACTGTAAGCTCAGTGTTCACTGAGATAGAAACCTCCTCTATGTAAGAATGATTGACACTGCATTGAGATTTGTTTTACACGAAGTGATGCTTTTCACAGCTCCTATGTTTCTGCATATTTCTTATGAACACATGAATGAATTTTCTGAAGGGGATTTTTTTCTGAGAGTATTTAAATATGCTTGGCATGAAATTAGCCTTGTCTACCATTCTTTCCCATCCTGACACAGGTAACTGTATTCCAGTCAGGTGTTGAGAAGTGTGCTCACACAGTAGTTTCTTCTCAGTGTTCTGTCCTTTTCTTGTCATCTGAGTATTTATATTTTATAGAGACTTACATTACAAGGTGATATCAATGAGAATGGCATGCCTATGTTTTTCATAGCTTTCATCATCTGAATTTAGAAATCTATCACTGTCTCAGATTTTATTGTTCATAGAGAATAACAGTTGTGATAGACATAATTAAAATTGCTCAGTGCCAGTGAATTCTTTCCCAGAAAAAAATATCTATAGATTTCATACTAGAAAACTTCTCCTCTTAGGAAAGCAAACAGCATATGGAACAGAAAATTAACTCAAGACTACAGGAGGAATTGAAATAGCATTGCCAAAATTTTTAGGGACTTTTCTAAAAGTTATGTTCCACAAGCATGGAAGATTCATGGTCTAGCAGTGTCATCATGCCATTCTCACAGACATGGCTTAAGACTATACAACATGGGCATTTTCTTCTCTATCACCTAATTAAGAGTATTTTTAATTGTGTGTTCCAGGTAATGAATTATTATTGATATCTACTCTTATTGGTCCACACATCAAGGTTAGTTGTACTGTTCTTAGAGACTCTTTCTGTGGGCATCAGAGAAAATAATATGTTTCTGAGAGCATGAAAATGGGCTTTTATACTCCATGTGGAAAAACATTAGGGATACAAATACACAAGGAAAAGAGACTCTCTCAGTGTGGAATAAAAAATAACCTGCATTGTAGGCATGAATAATCTAAGAAATACAGTGAAAAATACTTGAAGATGAGCTCTAGGTTCAATGAGGGATCCTGCCTTAAAAAATAGACTTCAAAACCAAAATTAAGCAAAAGAGATGGGGAAAGACAATGCATACTCATCAAGGAAAATATCCACCAATAGAGCATTTCAGTTCTTGACACCTAAGCTCCAAATATAAGGGTAACCAAGCTCAAAAAAGAAACACTATTACAGCTTAAATAATATATTGACCCTCACACACTGATAGTGGGAGACTTCAATGCCACACTTCTATGAAGGTATAGGTCATGTAGACAGAAACTACATAGAGACAGACAAATTGGAGCTAACAGGCTTATAAGCTGAATAGACCTAACAGATATTTACAGAACATTTCACCTAAACACAATAGAACATTCTTTCTTCTCAGCACCTCATGGAACTCTCTCCAAAATTGACCACATACTTGGACACAAAGCAAGTCACAACACACACAAGAAAATTGAAAAAAATCCTCTGTCACAGGGACAAATATTAAATATAGATATTAGCAATAACAGAAACAACAAAAGCTTATAGACTCATGGAAACTGAACAATTCTCTGCTGAACGAAAAACTGATCAAAAGAGAAATAAGAATTTAAATACTTTCTAGAATTTTATGAAAATGAATACACAGCATACCCAAAATTATGGGATACAGTGAAAGTGGTGATAAGAGGAAAGTTTATAACACTAAGTGCTTACAGAAAAAAAAAAAAATGGAGCGGTTTCATTGCAGCAAATTAATAGCACACCTGAAAGCTCTAGACTAGCATTTGCCAACATGTGTGTTGCAAACCCTTTGGGGGTTGAAAAATGGTTTCACAGGGGTCTCATATCAAATACCCTCTATGCCAGATATTTATATTATGGTTTATAACTATAAATTGTATGCTGTGTGAGTCACCACAACATGAGGAACTGCATTAATGAAATGAAACATTAGGAAGGTTGACAACCACTGCTGTAATCCAAAATGAAGTAAGCATTGCAAGAGGAATAGACAGCAAGAAACTACTCTTGATGGAAAGAAAAATGGGTCAAAAGACAAATAAAAAATTGAATTCAACGAACTGTATACACATCATGTCAACATTATGAAAAGGGTGCTAAAAGTAAAAGAAAATTGAGAGAGTTCTCACTAGCAACTTAACAGCACACCTGAAAGCTCTAGAACACAGAGAAGCAAACACTCCTGAGTAGATGACAAAAAAATCAAACTGAGAGCTGAAATCAATAACAGAAAGAAAGAAAACAATACGAAGAATCCGTGAAACAAAGAGTTGGTTCTTTGAGAAAATCATCAAGATAGACAAACTCTTATGTCCTCTAACTAAAAGGCAGGGAGAGAATATTGAAATTAACAAAATCAGAAATGAAAAAGGGACATATCAACAGATACCTAAGAAACACAGAGAACCATACTTTAAAAATCTATGCTCCAACAAATTGGAAAACCTAAAAGAAATGGACAATTTTCTTGCTAGATACCACTTACCAAATTAAAGTCAAGAGCAGATAAACAATTTAAATAGACTTATTGCTGCTACTGAAAAAGAAACAGTCACTAACATCTCCCAATCAAAAATAGCCCAGGCTAGATGATTTTTAATGCAGAATTCTATGCAACTTTGAAAGAAGAGTTAACTCCATACTTCTCAAATTGTTCAACAAAACAGAAACAGAAGAATCACCACCCAATTCATTTTGAGTCTAGAGATACCCTGATAACCAAAGCATATAAAGACTCAAGAAAGAAGAGAATTGTAGAACTATTTTCTTTTTAAACATCAATAAAATACTCCAGCCCTGATATGAGGGTTTGCGCCTACTCAATTTGAAACTTGTTATACCACGTTGTATTGATATCCCTGGGAATCCCAAACTTCTTTGAAGGGAAACAGAGGAGGAGTGTATCTGGGTGAGAGGCGAGGTGTCAGGGAGGACAGGAGATAGTATAGGGAAAGGAAAGACTGAGCAGGTTATAATGTTTGAAAGAAGCATAAGAGAAAAAATAAAAGAAAAACATTTAAAAAATACAGATTGAATTCAAGAACATATCAAAAAGACTAACCACCATACCAGGTAGGTTTCACCCTAGAGATGAAAGGATGGTTCAGTACATGAAAATAAGGAAATGTGACCCACCATAGAGACACGTTGAAAGAAAAAATATACAGTCACCTCATTAGATGCATAAAAATATCTTTGGTAAAATCCAACACCCCTTCATGATAAAATTCCTGGAGAGATTATGGATACAAGGGAGATGCCTAAATATAATAACAGTTATTTACAGCAAGCAGATAGCCAACATCAAATTTGATAGACAGAAACTCAAAGCAATTCCACTAAAATCAGGATTAGGACAAGGTTATTCACTCTATCCATATCTATTTAATATAGTACTTGAATTTTTAGGTAGAGTGTTAAGACAACTGAAGGAGATCAAGGTGGTACAAATTGGAAAAAAAAAAAGAAGTCAAAGTACCGTTGTTTTCAGATGATATGCTAGTACATTTAAGAGGCACTAAAAATTCTACCATGGAACTCCTACAACTAATAAACACTTTCAACAAAGTAGCTGGATACACAATTAATTGAATAATCAGTAGCCCTCCTATATACAAATGACAAATAGACTGAGAAAAAAATATCAGGGAATCAATATGTTTCATAGTAGTCCCAAATAATATAAAATATCCTAGGGTAACTCTAACCAGGCAAATGAAAGAATTGTATGGTAAAAACTTCAATTTTATGGAGAAAGAAGTTGAAGAAGATACCAGAAGATGGAAAGTTCTATTGCTCATGAATCTATAGGAGTAACATAGCAAAAATGTCCTTCCTAAGAAAAGCAACCTATAGATTCAATGTAATCCCCATCAAAATTTTAATATAATTTTTACAGAACTTGAAAGGACAATTCTCAATTTCACACAGTAAAACAAAAATTCCAAAATAGCTAGAACAACCCTGAACAATAAAAGAACTGCTGGAGGCCTCACCATTCCCAATATGAAGTTGTACTACAGAGCTATAGTAATAAAAATCACATAGTTTTGGCATTAAAAAAAGACACATACATCAACTGAATTGAAGACAAGGACATAAATAAACACATTAATGGACACCTGATTTTGATAATGAAGTCAGAAATATAGATTGGAAAAAATACAGCAACTTCAACAAATGGTGTAGATCTAACTGGACGTTGATATGTAGAAGAGTGCAAAAAGATCCCATATTCTTCACCCAACACAAAACTCATGTCCAAGTGGATTAAAGACCTCAGTAGAAAGCCAGAAACAATGAACCTGACAGGATGGAAAGTGGAGAAAATTCTTGAATGCATTGGCACAGGAGAGGACTTTCTGCATAGAACACAGATAGTGAACACACTCAGATCAACAGTGAATAAATGTGGCCTTCTAAAACTTAAAAGCTCTGTACAGCAAAAGATGCCAGCAACAAGACAGAACAGCAAAAAAAAACAGGAAAAGATTTTTCCAACTCCAAATCTGATGGAGGGTTAATATACAGAATATATAAAGAACTCAATAAAATAGGTACAAAAACCAAATAATTTGATTAAAAATGAGATACAGATCTAAAGAGGGAATTCTCAACAGAGGAATCTGAAATGGCTGAGAGATGATTTTAAAGATATGTTCAACACTATTAGCTACTAGGGAAAAGTAAATCAAAAGTACTTTGAGATTCTATCTTATAGTAGTCATAATAACTAAGATCAACTACACAAGTGACAGCTAACACTAGTGAGGATGTGAAGCAAGGGCAACACTCCTCCATTGCTGCCGGGAATGCAAATTGTATAGATACTATAGAAATCAATATTGTGGTTCCTTAGAAGATTGGGAATTGATCTACTTCAACATCCAGATATTCCACTGCTGGGCATATCCTACCACAATTACATTTGCTCAACTATGTTCATTACCACTCTACTCATAATAGCTAGAGACTGGAAACCACCTGATGTCCTTCAAAA
Source organism: Onychomys torridus (assembly GCF_903995425.1). Lineage (NCBI taxonomy): Eukaryota > Metazoa > Chordata > Mammalia > Rodentia > Cricetidae > Onychomys > Onychomys torridus. The sequence continues at coordinate 30,082,857 of NC_050456.1, read as the reverse complement.
GAAGAATGGATAAACAAAATGTTGTACATTTACACAATGGTATATTACCCAGCTGTTGAAAAAATAAAAGACATCATTAAACTTTCAGGAAAATGGATGGGACTAGAAAAAGGTAATCCTGAGTGAGGTAATCAGAACTAGGAAGACAAATATGATATGTATTCACTTATAAGTAGATATTAGCTGTTAAAGTAAATGATAATCAAGCTACAATCTGTAAACACAGGAAGGGTAGGTAAGAGGAGGGATATAAGGTGGACACCATGGATGTCCTGGGATTTCTATTCTATTTCCCCTTCCCAGGAAGGCTGGGTGCAAGTGGTGATGGGAATGGGAGAGATTAAGCATAGGGAAGAAGGGATGGAGAGAGAGTGTGCTTGAAATGAAGGCTGGAATATGGGGTCATTTAGAAGGTAGTGTGGAAACCTGATGCAGTGGAAATTTCCTGGAACCTATGAAGGCGATCCTATTGAGGACTCCTAGTAATGAGGCAAACAGTCTCCACTGGACATCTCTTGTACTCAGGCAAGGCTTCCAGGTATGGAGCTTGGTTACATTGCTTGAGTATGGGGCCAAGAGGGCCCCATAGAATTCCTCAAACAATTCAGGCTGATGCTTAGACAAAGAGTTGGTCTCTACAAACTAGCAGTGGGGGAGGGGCATTGTCTAGGACAACATCCACACAATTCACTGAACATGGAGAAGTCTGGCAAGTGCCTACATGGAACCTTTATCCCCACAACTAGCCTCTTTGGTACAGGGAAGTACTCTGCAGACTACTGGAAAGGAAACATGGACACCAACCCAGACACAAAACCTTTAACCTACAACCTGAGCTTCCTAAAAAATTTGCAAGGGCAAGGGTGGCACAAAACTGGTGGGAGAAGCCAACCAATGTCCAATTTGAGTTAAGGCTCACCCCAGGAGAAGGAACCCATACTAGAAAGTGTTTGAGTAATGAAGAACCAGAGTATATAGCCAAAAAAACCTATGGTCTAAACCAAACCAAACCTTGCTGGTCTAAAATATAAAACAAAACTAATAAAATGAATCCTAAGGATATTCTTCCATACTCATCTGTTAATACCTTATCCAGTCACCTTCAGAGAGTCTTCTGGCAGAATATCAGAATGTGAGCACAGACTCACAGGCAGACATTAATGAATTTCTCTATCAAATCCTTCCCCTCAGATTTAAGGGATTCCCAAATAAGAGGGGAAGAAAGATTGTAAAAGTCAGAGGGAATGGAGGACAACAAGGCCCTCTGAGTCAACTAAGCAAGGCACATATGAGCTCACAGAGAGTAAAGCAGCAAGCACAGGGCCTACATGGCTCTGTACCAGGTCTTCTGCATAAATAGTATAGCTATGAGCTTAGCATTTTTATGGGATTCCGGATTATGAGAATAAGCTAGTTCCTCACTTCTTTTCCTGCTCTTGGAAATCATTTCTTCCTGTTGGTTTACGTTTTCCAACATCAGTACGAATTGTTTTCCTCATTTTATTATACTTTATTTTGTCATGTTTGGTTCTTATCTCTTAGAAGCCTATTCTTTTCTAATGAGAGACAGAAGGGGAGTTGATATGAAGGGGAAGGGAGGTGAGGAGAAACTGGAAGGAGTGGAAGGAGGGGAAATTATAAGGATATACTATTTAAGAAAAACAATCTATTTTTCTATTTTCAATGAAAGAGGATATAGAAACCAATTGAACAAGACACTTAATGTAGACGTCTGGCCTCCAGATACAAGTGTACATACTTGCAGGACACCTGTATAAACACAAAGGCATACAAATTCGCACATACATACACACATATATGCAAAACCTTTGACGACATTGTGCAGAGTGATCCGTCTAATACTACATATTTTGAACTTAAAGTTTTACTTAATCACTTCCAATATTCAAATCTTACTTTGGAAAAAGTCTTCATCATGTGTCATGGTAAAAGTTCTTCATAATGTCAAAGGATAATTTCATTGTCAGAATTTAATAGGAGTATTTAGCTGCTTTTCATAGAGGAATAACAACTACTGGAAAAGAGATTTTGTCTTTATTTTTCATGTCTAAATATATTTAGACCTTGGGATATTTCAAAGCACTTATGAAAAATTATATAAAATAAAGATAATAAAGTTATACATTTAAATATATAAACATATAATTTAAATTATTTTATACAGTACTAGCAGACAACAAAATTTTCTTTAATAAACATGCTACAAAATGCAATAAGAATCCATGTACTCTTAGACATGTCTAGACCAGGCAATGTAAAGGTTAAGAATTTCAGATCGCTATCACTGAGTGTCAGTGGTGTAAGTGATATAAATGTGAAGGGTTTTTTTTGGTGTATACAAGTGTCATATGTATAGATCTAGGATATTTTGATATGCATAATTTTATGCTGTTTGATTCACCTGTACATATATGGCATAAATGCTTAATGTGAGTTTCTGGTATGATAAATTAGTGCATGCACACATTATCTGTACATAGCTATGTTGCTGAATATTATTTTTAGATGTGTTACATTTGTTTATGCTGTGGAACATTTGTTTAATGATGCAAAGGTATGTTGTATTCTATTATGTTGCATTTGTTTAGCACTGTGAAGCTGTGCTTGTTGAAAATACCTGATTGACCTAATAAAGAGCTGAATGACCAATTAGCCAGGCAGGAGAAAGAATAAGTGGGGCTGTCAGGCAGAGAGAATAAATAGAAAGAAAAAGAGAGAAGAAAGGTTTAGGAGCCATAGAAGGAGGAGGACTCCAGGGCCAGCCACCCAGTTTAACAGCAATCCATGAAGTAAGAAGCAAAGAAAGGTATACAGAAATAGAGAAAGATAAAAGTCCAGAGGCAAAAGATAAACAGGATGAGTTAAAGCTGGCTAGAAACAAGCCAAGCTAAAGCTGGGCATTCACAAATAAGGATAGGCCACTGTGTGATTTATTTGGGAACTTTCTGATAGGCTCTCTTAAGCAGCCAAAGAGTAAAGAGCCCAAAGAGTTAAAAAAAAATCACAATTCCATTTTTATGTGCTAACCAGGGGTTCCCAAATTCCCATGTAAGGCCCAAGAAAGCTGACAAAATGAAAGAAAGAAGGAAAGAAAGAAAGAAAGAAAGAAAGAAAGAAAGAAAGAAAGAAAGAAAAGAAAAGAAAAGAAAAGAAAAGAAAAGAAAAGAAAAGAATAGGAAAAGAAAAGAAAAGAAAGAAGGAAAGAAAGGAAGAAAAGAATAAAGAAAAAAACATGGCTACTTTAAGAGGTACTGCTGTTCAGCTGGCAGGGAAGCAATAAATAAAAATGGTACACTAAGTAAAAACATTTGTGGCAGTGCAGGTACTGGCTTCCATAGCTAAGAAGGTTGAATTCTGTTTGTTCATGGTCATCCATGCACCTTTGACCAGACCCTTGGCTTTAGGCTTGGCTTTCACTGCTCCAGAAGCAGGTTGAGACAGTGCATAGAGCCATGCAGAGGACCTAGCTATATCTTAGCAATTTAAAGTTTGCTCACAAGTTCAAAAAGGATTAAAAGTTATGCAATAAAAGAGGTCCAGATGGAAAAAAACAAAAACAAAAACAAAAAAAACCCGTAAACAGATTCCAGCATATTTTACAATGTGCATAGGCTTAAGAAATAAAGAAAAAGGACATGGACAGTGATGGAAAGAAATAAATCATTTAAAAATAATAAAGTCTTTAAGATATAAGTAATGTAATATAAAAAAGTAAGCCACAGAGATATGGGAAATACACACCTGTGTATTGTGTTGTTTTGAATTTTTTTATTGTTGATAAGCAGATAACAGGTCTAAGAGCCATGGGATCATGAACAGGACTACAAAAATTGAATAGACCTAGATATTTTAGGGCTATCTTAACTTTAAAAAAGAAGTAAAAACAATGTGTTTGTCAAATGGAAGTAAAAAATGCTTTTGAGAAGAGTTTTTTTTTTTTTTTCCCCAAGGAAAACATGAGTTTGTGGATTTGTTTCAGACTAATATGGGTCAGGTTTGATCAAGAGAGACCTTCTGAAACTTGACAAGTGATTATATATCAACAAAGGTTATAGTTGATCAACCGAGGACTTGGCCATTGAAATTTTTGTCAAGGACCCCTAAAAATGCCTCAACACACAGACAATAGGAAGCAGTCTAAAGAAAATGATATCCTCATACCCAAGTGTGTAACTGGAGTTTTTTTCAGTGCCACTTGGGCCTGCAGCTGCTCATACCCAAGTAAACACACAGAGACTTATGTTACTTATAAAAAGTATGGCCGTGGCAGGCTTCTTGCTATCTAGTTCTTGGATCTTAAATTAACCCATTTCTGTTAATCTATAAGTTGCCATGTGGCTTGTGGCTTACCAGTATTTTACATCTTGCTTCTCATGGTGGTGGCTGGCAGGGTCTCCTGACTCAGCCTTCCTCTTGCCAGCATTCTCTTCTCTGCTTATCCTACTTATACTATACTTCCTGCCTGGCTACTGGGTTTTTGATGGAGTTGAAGACTAAGTCATTAGAGTTTATGTTTTCCTTAGTTATGATAAAAAAAGTAAATTGGGTATAAAACTTTGGAGTCACTAAGATGGCGTGGATGGTGGAATGTTTTCTTTGAATTTACTAAACATAAATGGACTGAATATTGTGTATGTAATTCTTACTTTAAAATACTGTATGTAGTTTTACTATGTTAAAGTTAAAACCTTTCATTTTTATTTAGACAAAGAGGAGGGAATGTTATGATATATTATTGTAAGATGTGTTAAATTTGTTTATGCTTTTGAACATTTGTTTAATGATGTAAAGGTGTGTTGCATTCTTTTATGTTGCATTTGTTTAACTCTGTGAAGCTCTGTTACTGTGTCTGTCCAAAACACTTGCTTGGTCTAATAAAGAGCTGAACAGTCAATTAGGCAGACAGGAGAAAGGACAGGTGGGGCTGGCAGGCAGATAGAATAAATAGAAGAAGAAAAGGAGAGAAGAAAGATCTAGGAGCCAGAGAAGGAAGAGGACATCATGGGCCAGCCACCTAGCTTCACAGCAGGCCATAGAATAAAAAGTAAGGAAAAGTATACAGAAATAGAAAAAGATAAAAGCCCAGGGGGAAAAGGATAGATGGGATAATTTAAGAAAAGCTGGCAAGAAAGAAGCTAAGCTGAGGCTAGGCATTCATAAGTAATAGGCTTCTGTGTGATTTATTTGGGAGCTGTGCAGTGGGACACCTGAAGATCCAAAGAGGAAAAAAAAAAACTACATAAATGTTCATAGTTTCTTTGATGATTTTAATATTTATAACTAGTTCATGGCAAAATTGTCTTCTGGATTGACTTAACTCTGATGAGGGAACAGTGACAATATTTCAATCAGAAGGAAATGGAACATTATAGCTAAAGATTAAATGATCTGAGCAGCATGTCAGTATCTCTCTTCTCTTTAAAAATTTAACGTTTCACAATTACACACACACACACACACACACACACACACACACACACACACACACATATATATATATATATATATATATATATATATATATCACATCTCCATCCTGCTTTCTGCTTTTAAGACATTCTTGTGTTGTACTGCATTTAATTAGGGTTGCCTACATAAGCATGAATGGTTACATTTTAATTAAGAAAAGCCAAAGTACCAGTGGTTGTTCTTGTTAGGAATTTGATTTCCTGCCCTCCACTACCAGAACCCATTCAGTGCTTAGAGATGTTCCAGGAAGAGTGAAACATTATGAGCTCTCTTGACAGAGCCAGTGTTATGGCCTTGTGCTGATAGACACTGTGCTATGAGTTCATGAATGCAATAGCCACAACATGTCCACAAGTCTGTGCTTAGCAGAACTTTTTCCATCTTCCTCTTTTATATTGTTTTAATCTTTTTATTGATTCTTTGTGGGTTTCACTTCATGCATCCTGATTCCACTCATCTCCTCAACCCCTTACTTCCACCCTCCTCCCCTGAAACCACCCCCTCAACAAAATCTAAAAGTAACACCAAAAAGAAAGAAAGAAAATCTATTAAAAAATAATCTTGGTGTGAGAGCTGTAGTGTGGCCCAGTGTGGCCCACAGTATACCCTTTATTTCACATATCTTTTTTTGCTTGTTTGTTTTTGTTTTTGTTTTTGTTTTTTGAGACAGGGTTTCACTGTGTAGCTTTGCGCTTTTCCTGGGACTCACTTGGTAGCTCAGGCTGGTCTCAAACTCATAGAGATCCACCTGGCTCTGCCTCCTGAGTGCTGGGATTAAAGGGGTGCGCCACCACTGCCCGGCTATTCCACATATCTTTACTTGTAAGTGTTCATTGCAATGAGTCATCGGTCTGGTTTGAGACCTCTTACCTGTACTACACTTTTGATACTGGGCCCTCACTGGGACTCCTCTTGGATATCCTGTTGTTATCATGTGTCATGGAGATCCTGTAGCTTTCTATTTGTAGATCCAGCTCCTTCACATGCTCCAACGGTTCATAGATGAGGTGGATTTTGGGGGTGTGTTACCTCATAGTTCTGGTTCTGGGTCTGGGTCGTAGGTGAGTTGGTCAGCCTGCCCACTTTCCCTCACTGTCACCTGGGCGAAATCTCCAGTACTGCCCCAGCTAGTTCATCTAATGTATCAGACAGAGAGGCCTCTTTTATATTATTTGCAACCACATTTTTTTATAATTTTCACTGAGACTTGTGCAAAAGATGGTATACATGTCCCATTTAGTTGAGCTCTTAACAGACACTTATTCTCAACACATTGACTACTATGGAAAGGATCTCTGGTCAAAGATAAAAGGAAAGCTTCCTTAGGCAGGAACAAATATTTGGAAGGCAATTTAAAAATGTCCATTTACCTAGCAACAGAAGTAAGTCCTCTTTAGGGCCTTTGACCTCCTCATCCATGGGATTTTGCTGTATTGTGTTTTAATTCTTTCCTGTGGATTGAACCTAAAATTTAATCAGAAAGCTTTTATGTCCTTTATTAGTCTATTGAACATACATTTCCTGGTGGGTTAAGATTGTGTTTTTTGTCTTCCCCACCACTCCCAAGCCCGTCTTCCCCTAGCCCCTCCACCCCATTCCCATCTCCTCCAGGGCAAAGACTCCTCTGGGGATTCAGCTGAACCTGGTAGATTCAGTACAGGCAGGTCCAGTCCCCTCCTTCCAAGCTGAGCATGTGTCCCTGTGTAAGCCCAAGGTTCCAAACAGCCAGCTCATGCATGCACTAAGGACAGGTCCGGGTCCCACTGCCCTGGGTGCCTCCCAAACAGTTCAAGCTATTCAATTGTCTCAGTTATCCAGAGGGCCTGATCCAGCTGGGGGCTCCACAGCTTTTGGATCATAGTTCATGTGTTTTCATTAGTTTGGCTATTTGTCTCTGTGCTTTTTCCAATCTTGGTCTCAATAATTCACACTCTTACAATCCCTCCTCTTTCTCGCCAATTGGACTCCTGGAGCTCCACCTGGGGCCTGGCTGAGGATCTCTGCATCCACTTCCATCAGTTATTGAGTGAGAGTTTTAGCATAACAGTTAGGTCATCTGATCACCAGACTAGGTCAGATCAGGCTTTCTCTCCGCCATTGCCAGCAGTCTACAGAGGATGTATCATTGTGGATTTCTGGGGACCTCTCTAGCACTTTGCTTCTTAATGTTCTCATGTGGTCTTCATTTATAATGGTCTGTTATTCCTTGTTCTCCCTTTCTGTTCTTGATCCAGCTGTGATCTCCTGCTCCCCTAAGCTCTCTTTCCTTCGAAACTTGCCCTTCATTACCCCACTCACGTCCAGGTTGTTCATGTAGATCTTATCCATTTCTCTGTCATTGGATGATTCTTGTGTCTTTCTTAGGGTCCTGTTTTCTAGGTAGTCTCCCTGGAGATGTGAGTAGCAGTCTAGTCATCTTTGTTTTATATCTAGTATCCTCCTATGAGTGAGTACATACCATGTTTGTCTTTCTGAGTCTGGGTTACCTCACTCAGGATGATTTTTTCTAAATCCATCCATTTGCCTGCAGACCTCATGATATCATTGTTTTTCTCTGCTGAGTAGTACTCCATTGTGTATATGTACCACATTTTCTTTATCCATTCTTCAGTTGACAGGCATCTAGGTTGTTTCTAGGTCCTGGCTATTACAAACAAAGCTGATATGAACATAGCTGAGCAAATGCCTTTGTGGTGTGATTGAACATTCCCTGGAACCCATGGCTGATATGTAAAATTAAAACACAAATATCTGTATGAAAAAAAATAAAATAAATATATTTTTTAAAAAGATTTAAAGTAATCAAAACTTATACAGTTAAAGAAGATTCCAAAACTAGTAAGATTCCTGAGGGAGGCTCCTCCTCAAGGTTGTATCAATAGTAGATTATTGCTGGGGAGATAAGACTAACAGGGATGCAATTTTAATGAGATCAGTAATGCTGGGGTGAGCTTGCATGAGTCACCCATTGTAAACAACTGCTCATCTGTTCGAGGAGTTACAACAATAAAATCACTTGTTCACTGAAAAAAAAAAAAGATTGTGTTTTTTGACACTATCCATGGTGAAATGAAAATAAATGTCTATTCACCTTAGAAAGCAAACTGGCAACTGTCCAAAATAAAGATAACATTGAAGTCCAGTTGATAAAGGAATGAGTTTATTGGTGTTGCTTATAGGAACATCTGTGAGTTGTTACTTATAGGAGCAGAAACAACTCACAAAGAGCTGTTTCACCAACAGCTAACCGTGGCAAGGGTGACAGCTTCCCAATTTGGAAACATGGAGTACACTGCACAACCCAGTTACTGCATAGCTTAGGAAATTGGAGAGTGCCTTTCCCAAGGAGCTCAGTTTGTCTGAGCCTCTCTCAGGTAGCTTGGCTTGTCTGAGAATGTCTCCTGGCAGTCCTTACTGCTTATATATGTTTGGTGAGATAGATGTCTAGAGATCAGGGTCAGTTTCAGGTATTGTCGAAAGCTACTGAGTTGATTACTCCATGAACTTCTGGAACTTCCCAGATGTGTGGAAAACTTCCCCTCCCTTTAGATACTAAATAAAGTTTGGGATATCCTATTTTTTTAGTTTCCTTTTAACTTCCTGAGTCTTAGCAAGATTTCCTCCAAGATGGACTGCTTCAGATGAAGCTGCTACACAAGCATGCTGAAGATATATTTTTTCTCTGACAACAGCATATGTTGTACCTTTTGGTACTATGAAAGCTAGCTAGGAAAGAAGTATCTATTTCAGTTACAGCTTTATTTTTCTCTGCCTTACATGGTCTTTTCAGGAATCTAGTTTTATCATCTATTTCTGGTGGACATCGATGTGGTGGTTTGAATGAGCATGGTCTTTGCTGTGTGGAACAATCCTTTCCTACACTATGAATATTGGTTAATAACAAGCTGACAGGCAAGTTGCTGGGCAGGAAGTTACGCAAGAAAGCAAAACTGAGAATGCTGGGAAGGAGAAAGGCAAAGTCAGGAGTCATCAGCCAGAAGTGGAGGAAGCAAGATGCGAATGTCATACTGAATAAGGTACCAAGTCATGTAGTGAAACATAGATAAGAATTATGGATTAATTTAAGTATAAGAGCGAGTTAGTAATAAGCCTGAGCTACCAGTAAAGAATTTGTAATTAATATATGCCTCAATGTGTTTATTTGAGAGTGGCTATGGGGTGGGGCAGAACAGAGGAAAGCCTCTGTTTACAGTTTGCAAGCTCATATACTTGAATACTTGATCCTCAGTTTGGTAGAAACGTTTGGCAAGGATTAGAAAGTGTAGTCTTGTTAGAGGAGATGTGCTTCTCGGGCAGGCTTTGAGGTTTCAAAAAGCTTGCATAATTCCAAGCGTGACTCCCTATCTCTGTGGCTACCACTAGTACATCAGGATGAGCTCTCAGCCATTCCACCACTATGGCATCATGAATGCTATCGCTCTGAATCTGCAAGCCAAATTAAATGATTTCTTCTATAAGTTGCTCTGGGCATATTGTTTTATTAAAGCAATAGAAAAATAAGTGAACCCAAAAGTAATGTCCAAATCCTATATCGTTTTGGTGACTTCTGAGGCCTCCCTGATCAACAAATCATAAGTAACCATCCCATCACTTATAGGATTTTTATTTAATGATGCACACCTTTTGGAAGTAACCTTGAGCACCCACACAAAGCAACTACTTTCAAACTCTTATTTTTTTAATTATATATTTTATTTAGATTATAAAATATAGTTTTCCACAAATGTTTTTCATAAACCTTTTTTTAACCATTTTTACCTCATAATTATCCTCTTTACCCAAACCAATATGCATTTAAAACTTTCCACATACTGATTTTCACAATATTGCCAGTAATCCAGTCCCTCTTATTTCATATCACATATGTTCTACTTTCCCTACCATTAAGCCCCCTTTATGACATCTACAGATACTCAACGTTAAAAAATAAAAATAAAAATCCACAGCTAGGTTCCACATATGAGAGAAGATATGCCATGTTTGTCTTTTAGAGAATGGATGACCACACTCAGCATTGCTTCTGTTTGTTTTTTTTATTTCTATACATTATTTTTCTGGAAATTTTATAATTTTACCATTCTTTACAGCTGAATAGTTTTTTAGAAGTAACATATTTTTATTAAACTTTCATCAGCTGATGGACATCTGCACAATTTCCAATTTCTGCTGTGGTGATTAGTGCAGCCAAGAACACAGATGAACACACAGCTCTATTATAGACTATGAGTCCTTTGGGTATATATCCAGAAGTTGTATATCTGGATCCTGTGGTAGTTTACTCTTTAGGTTTCTGACTAACCTCCAGGCTGATTTACATGGGATTGCCTCTCTCTGTTTTTTTTTTTTTTCTTTATCCAGTAGATATAGTGGGTTTTAAAAATTTGTTTGTTTATTTTGTCTATTCTAAGGTCTAGCCATCTCCTAAATCTGTTTTTATTCTTCCTGAGTGAAAAGTATTTGTCATACACTATCATGGCCAGCCTCCTCTTCCTTTTCCATAGTCTTATCCACAATTGATGTTGTTAAAAGGTGATATCAATGGACAGAGGTATATAAAACAGTTAATATTTATAAGCACAAAGCCAATAAAATCCCAAACTCTGAAAAAAAAAAAAAAAACATTATATGAACTGAAAATAGGAGTTCCAGAGAGACAACATACAGATAAGTGAAAAAAAAAACACAAAAGATAAAAATAAATTATGCTGACAGCAGGAAGAATATATTTCACACCAGTTCAAAAATAAACATGAAAATGAAAATGCTATATAGTGCTTTTGGTAGCTGGTTTAGTGAAGTGGCTAGGGTTACAATAACAATAGATTGGATTTTACAAAGAGATAATTATTACTGATAGGAAACAACAGCTTTGCAGTAGCAAATTCCATCAAAATTTCTCCTAAAAAAGAGAGAATAAATGAATATATTGAAAATAATATATGCTACTTAGTATTCCATCTTTAAAAGTACTGGTCACAGGTATTTTAAGAACACTTGCACTTTCAGGGCCCATTAATTTCCACTTACCAATGAAAAGATGATAAAAATAAAACCATAGATAACAGTTGATTCTTTACATGCACATTGATTATTAGATTCTTAGATATTATATTGATAACCATTAGACTTACCATTCTTAACATTGCACACACACAAAAGAGAGAGAGAGAAAGAGAAAGAGACAGAGACAGAGAGACAGAAATGGAGACGGAGAGTGATCGAGCCAGAGAGAGCAGGAGGGAGAGGAGTGGGGGCAGAGTATACCATTGGAAAGAAAAGTTAACATCCAGAAAATAATTCTGATTTTTCTCTGAGTGTACCACGGTAAGTCAACTGCAGACATATGTTCATTTTATATCTGCTTGTCCCATGATTCTGAGAGCCCCTCAAATTGGAATTATTGCCTTCACTGTTTTACAGTGCAATAAATATTCATCTAGGCGAGCAGGAGAAGCAAACTAGTTTGTGTAGCAATATCTCAAAGGCAAGAAAGACCTTCTACTAATATTTTCTTTATTAAACATTTATTTTGCTTCAATGTATGTGACTATGTCAATACATGTCCTGTGTGTGTGTGTGTGTGTGTGTGTGTGTGTGTGTGTGTGTGTGTGTGTATGACAAGAGAGACTTGAAGAGGGTGTTGAATCCTGCAGTGCTGGAGTTTCAGGAGCCTGAGAGTCACCTATGTTCAGTGCTAGGAACTGAGCTCTGATCCTCTACAAAAAGAAAAGGTTCTGTTAACCCTCCAGCCAACTCTCCAACCCTGCAGTCTTTTTAACCTAGAGGAAATATTTGATCATGTTTCCAAGCTCTTACAAGATAATACTTGCAGTAACAGCTGAATGCTAAGAATTATCTGAATTCACAGTTCACGGATCACTTTTCCTTGCATATAGAAGAAGGTTGTGATTAAATTTGGCAAACGCTTTTGGAAAGGAAGTAATTGATGACTTGGCCCTGTCTCTTTCACACTAACTGCAGAGGTTATGAAATCAGAGAGGAGATCTAATAAATGTTAGTAAGTTCCTTCTACTGCATCACTGAATGACTGCAAAGAGAGCTGTCTTAGCACCAATGTTGCATAAATGAAAAAGAAACTTTTTTTTGGTATTAAATCCTATAGATTTGGAGATTACTCACTCTCTTGACAAAACTAGAGTTTTATCCCAACAAAGTAAGGATTACAAGTCTTACATCTCAAACCAGCATTACAAACATGCTCTGGGACTTCCAAGAATGTCTGTATCCTCATATGTCTTTTAAAGCTTTTAATGTTTTATCCAACCCTATCTATTGAAATGAGTATTCTTGAAAACATAAGCTTGAACTTTACCTTTCTGATAAATTTATAAGGACTTTCTATATTTAGTTTAATCCTCTGTTGATCTGAGTTTGCCTTCTAATATCAGGCATGGACTTTAACCAGATTCCTCTGCTTGTTCTGTGATGCCAAAATAGATGATAGATAGATAGATAGATAGATAGATAGATAGATAGATAGATAGATAGATGGTAGATAGATAAAAATAAATAAATAAATAAAATTTTAAAAATGAGAAAAGAACAAGATGGAGTAAGAAAGCTAAGATGATTACTGTTTAAAAAAGACAAGTTTATGCTGGAGAGCTCACCCTGGTGGTGAAGACAGAGGAGGGCTGGCAAGCTACCCAACCCTGCAGATACCCAGGCCCAGAACCAGGGTTATATGTTGGCCCATCCCAACATTCACTACCCTTTGTGATCTGCTGGAGTGGGGTGGTCCTGTGGAACCAGAGCTGCATGATCTCCATGGCACAAGGCAGCAACAGGATATCCAGGAAGAGTCCCAGTGACAACCCAGCATCAATGGGAGTGGTAGAGATCAGAGGCCTTGAACCAGAGCAATGATTCTTTGTCATGAATGCCTGCATGTAAAGATCTGTGGATAAAGAAATTTACTGCATGACTTACTGTGTCACTCTGCAGCTTCCATCACAAGATTTTTCCTTTTTTTTTCTCTTAAATTTTATTTTGTTTTATTTATGTATTAATTTATTATTTATTTATTCATTTATTTTGTCCAGGGAGGTTTCAGGATCAGAGTGCAGATGTGAGGAGATAGAGGGGAGATGGGTGGGATAAGGACATGTGATATGAAAGGCACAAAGCATAAGTAGAAAGAAAGTTTTAAAAAAGACTGATGCTTTTTATCCCCAAACTTCAAAGCTTTAACCAAAAGATATGAATGGAAGTCACTTGCTATATACCTACCAGTTGTGATGTACTAGGCAACTGGCCTACTCCACAGTTGTTCCATTAAGTGAAGAGTGACCTACCTCCACCTGTTTTCTGCTCCCAATTATCGGTTGGTTAATGTATTGAGAAAGTGGCTTGTAGTGAGTAGCCATCCCAGCACTGGCCTGGAAGTTCCAACCCCCATTGAGGCTTCGGTAATGGTCACACCCACAAGGCAGGGTGGAAGAAGGAAGCAGGAGGAGAGGTCTCTCTTGGTTCTGGGACCCTGGACACTGGAGGTAGACCGAGCAGAGTTCTTCAGAGAACACCGCTGGACTGCGCCATACCTTTGCCAGACCCTGCAACCTATCCCTTCATTTGTAAGTTACCCCACAAAATAAACCTCCCTTTTAACTACATGGAGTGGCCTTTATAATTTCACCAATAGTGGCTTTTGGCCCAGGATAAAATAATATTATTATTGGGAAAAGCTCTTTCAGTTCTACACAGAGACATTTTTCTAGACTGCTAGCTGATCTTCCTTGTCTATGTCTGGAGTCACCATCACCATTTATGATATTTTTCATTAGAGATGCTTTGGAGTGTTTCCAGAGCTCACATGTATGCAAAAATATGTTCACTTACTTGCTTCTCCTTCTGCTCAAGGGTGTCCTACAATAATTGATTGGTCCAACAGGTTTTGTACTTGTTTTCTTCCCATGAGTTGCTAGGCTCATAGCTAGCTTAAGGCATTCATTTTGTTTAATTTGCCAGATTGTATTAATGAGTTTACTATCTACATTTAATTTTATTTTCTGCAACATTCTTGGATAGAATGCTAAATCCCAGGGTATGCCAAACTTCTTGATGCCTCATTTTTAAAATTCTGGATCCAAGTCAAAATCCCATACTTGACCTTTCAATTCCGACATGGAATTACAAGGCCCTCACCTGTCATCTGCATTAGGAAAACTGCCCTCTTCACACTCAACTAGAGCTCACCAAGCAACTCTCTCCATTACTATGAGGGACTTGCTCATATATACACATGTATTTCTATTTCAAATGCCTCACTTTAAAGACCTATTTGATCAGTAGGTAAGATCAAAGGTGCTTTTCATCTCATTATGCCTATCCTTCTTCCTGGGGCCTTAACAAAAGACCTTTCTCCACTCAGGTTCGTAGATCTTCCCTTTTTATCTCCTCAGCCCCCAAGGTCCATAAAACAGCAAAAAGGATTGTGTAATAATTGCTCTGCAGCAGTGAAATATTTTCAGAACTTGTATACCTGTCATTGGAGTAATCTTTATTATTCTGTGAACAAAAATGAAAAATTTTGATTTTCCACTTTTGTCTTATTTTTTCATGCTTGAACTATCACAGAAAGTGAATAGGACTTGGTTGAGACCAACATGTCTGCATATCCCCTGCCTCTACAGTCTCTAGTCAGGAACCCTAGATCCATACTGCCAACTCCACTCACCCCTGTGAACTATACCAGCCTAAAGTGAGAAATCCATATAGTCTCCTTAAAGGGCAAACAGATTTATTAGGGGAGAAAAACTGATGGTACAGAACAAAATTTTCAGAGGTTCTGGAATGCTGGGGGGGCACAGTCTCACATGGTTCCTGCCTTCTGAGTCAGCCCCACATCCAAGTCCCATTAAGGAGTGAAGAGAGAGGCCTACCTGCATCTCAGATCTTAATGGTAGCCAAGAGGCCATGCCCCAAGGGCATGTACTTCAAGGTCATAGGCAGACAGAGCAGTTACCTGCTATGTCTCTATGGCTGTGCTTCAGGGTCATAGAAGAGGTATTCATGGCACTCGACTGATGGTCCCCATTCATCTCTTCATGTAAAAAACCCCAGACTTATGATACCAACTCCATCAATCCACACCAAGGATGCTCTGTCACTCTTCTTTAGTCAAAGACCTGCATATTTTCTCTGCCAACTCAGCCCATCCATGTGGCTTGCCCTATGTTCTCTCCTCTCAAGGTAGGGATCCTAGACTCAACTCATCAATGTTAGAGGCTCTGGATGACTGAGGGGAAGTCCTTAGCATCTCCTCTAGACTACTAAAATTGAATTTAAGAATATTCTAACTCTATAGAAAGTCTGCTTCTTGGGATAAGAAGCTTCACTAAGACTTTCTGAAGGTTGTGTAACATTGTGGATGGGTTTTGAGGTTTTAAAAGCAAATGCTAGGGCCAATATTGCCCTTTCTATCTGCATGGCTGGAGATCAAGTAGTATTCTCTTAGCCACATGCATGACTCCTTGAAACCATGCTTCTTGTTATGATTATCATAGACTAAATCTTCAAAACTATAAGCAAACTCCTATCAAATGCTTTCCTTTATATGAGTTTTCCTGGTCATGCTCTCTCTTGCCAGCAATATAACAGTAACTAGGATACCCACTCCTAAAAATAGGCAGGTCATCTGGAAAAACTAACACAATGAAACTCTGCAGTTAAATAATATCATAAATCAAATGGGCCTAACATATATACAGAACATTCTAACTGAACAATAAATAATACATACTCTTTCCAGTAACCCATGGAATTATCTTCATTAATGGTCACTTATTAGAATAAAAAACAAGTCTCAACAAACACAGGAAACTAAAATTACATTCTAAATACTGTTTTTACCAACCTAAAATAAAGATACATATCAAAAGGCATCAAAACCATAAAAAGTACACAGGCTCATAGACACTAAGCAATGCATTGCCCAAAAACAGTTTAGTCAAAGAAGAAATTGAGAAGAAATTTTAAAAATTGTAGAATTGAATGAAAATAGAATTAAAACCTACTAAAAAGAGAGTCCTAAGAGAATAATTATAGCACTAAGTTCTTAAGTCAAGAAATCTGAGAGGACTAAAATTACTAGATCTACTACTTGGCCCAGATACATCAATCGTGGGTATAGACTTAAAGGATTCAAAATCTTGTTTGTTTGTTTGTTTGTTTTTGGAGACAGGGTTTCGAGACAGCATAGTTTTGGTGCCTGTGCTGAATCTCGTTCTATAGACCAGGCTGGCATCAAACTCAAAGAGAGCTACCTGCCTCTGCCTCCTGAGTTCTGGGATTAAAGGCGTGTGCCACCAGCACCAGGCAGGATAGAATATCTTAATGTAAAGGTTCATTATATATTATAGAACATATTCATCTATGTTTATTAATGTTGTATTCAGAATAGTCAGAAAATGGAAACAGCCAAATGTCTGGAAATTAATAAGTGAAAAATAAAAATGCAGTACATTTACACAGTATAATATTATTCAGATGTTAAGAAAAATGAAATTATCAAATTCATAGGAACATGGATGGAATGCTTATTGTTGTGGTATCCCAGACTCGGAAGGACAAATGTCACATATTTTCACTCATTTCTGAATGTTTGATTTGAATCTTCAGAGTTGTGTATTTCCTTTGGAATATCCTGAGAAATAAGTGGTTTTGAAAGGACCTTGGAGTAATTTAAATTACGGATAGATACAACACAGACTATAAAGGGTAAACAAGAAACAATGAAATGTGAAGAATCATTGTAGTTGAGGATGGGACGTCAGGGGAGATGATGGAATACAGGATGGTATAAAAGCACAAAAGGACTTGAAAAAAGTTATACATAAATTGCCACCATAGAAGCTTCTTTTTTTCCTTTTTTTTTTTCTTATTTTTCCCCTTCCCCATCTAGTCCTCCTCCCAACCCTACCCCATTCACATCTCCTCTAGGGCAAGGACTCCCCTGGGGATTCAGCTCAGCCTGGTAGATTCAGTCCAGGCAGGTCCAGACCCCTCCTCCCTTCACCCAGGCTGAGCAAAGTGTCCCTGAATAGGCCCCAGGCTCCAGGAAAAAGAACTTGAAGAAAATGTCAGAAAATGGAAAGATCTCCCATGCTCATGGATAGGCAGGATTAACATAGTAAAAATGCCAATCTTACCAAAAGCAATCTAGAGATTCAATGCAATCCCCATAAAAATATCAACACAATTCTTCACAGACCTGGAAAGAACAATACTCAACTTCACATGGAAGAACAAAAAACCCAGGATAGCCAAAAGAATCCTGTACAATAAAACAACCTCTGGAGGCATCACAATCCCCGACCTGACCTCAAGCTCTACTATAGAGCTACAGTAATAAAAACAGCTTGGTACTGGCATAAAAACCAACATGTGGACCAATGGAATCGAATTGAAGACCCTGACATTAGTCCTCACACCTATGAACATATAATTTTGACAAAGAAGCCAAAACTGTACAATGTAAAAAAGAAAGGATCTTCAACAAATGGTGCTGGCATAACTGGATGTCAACATGTAGAAGGTTGCAAATAGATCCATATCTGTCACCATGTACAAAACTTAAGTCCACGTGGATCAAAGACCTCAACATAAATCCAGTTACTCTGAACCCCATAGAAGCTTCTTAAAACTGTCCCCTGTCTCCTATTTATGTACCAATACTTAAAGTGTTAAAATGGAATTCCCCTATAAAAGATCAAGTCCATCGTTGACACCAGAGACTAATAAATAAAAATCGCAGTGCAAGGAATATTTTACCTCTTTTAGAATTGCTGGCCAGTGATGTCCCAGAGATCCCTAAGCATTATGGGCTTTTGACATTTATGTGTCTTTCCATCAGAACTTGAGGGTAAGACTCTATTGCTGAAAGCAATGCATGCCTGAGTTTTAGAACATGGCAAAATCAAATTGGTACTGACCCCGGTTGCTTCTTTCTTGTTGATTAGCATTCATAGTGTTGAAAAAAATGCTATGCTTGCTACAGGAAAAGAAAAGTAGTAATCAGTATTATCAAATTATATAAACCTTACAAGTTGTAATAACAACTAGCCTGGAAATATAATGACAAAGTACAATAGTGGCACAAATATTATGAGAGTAAACAACCACCTTATAATTGGACATAATTCACACCCCACAATATGAAACTTATACCAAAAACCATCATTGGGCCTAGAATATGTAGCTAGACATGTCATTGGCCCTATAGGAAGAATTACTATTATTATTATGCTAAAGGGGTATATTATTAGACCAGCTGCTATCGACTTAAAATTATACCCATAGCTTAATAATGCAAATAGTGTTCAACACAGTGACTCCTAACTGGCCAATGTTCAGACAATAAGAGATTTTGAATGATCACCCTTAAATGAGACATCCATATCACACCCTGTCATGGTATTTGGGGGGGGGTTGTTTTTGCTGTTGTTGCTGTTTTGAGACAGGGTTTCTCTGTGTAGCTTTGCTGCCTCCCCTGGATCTTGCTCTGTAGACCAGACCGGCCTCAAACTCACAGAGATCCGCCTAGCTCTGCCTCCAGAGTACTGGGATTAAAGGCATGCACCACCACTACCCTGCTTCCTGTCATGGTTTTAATGAAAAGGTCTTTAATAGACTCATATATTTTAATACTTGGTGCCCAGTTGGTACTTGTTGAAGACACTGTATCATTGGGAGAAGGGTTTGTGGTTTCAAAAGCTGATGGCAATCACAGTTATCTATCTATGGCTGTGGATCAAGATGTGTGTGGCCAGATACTGCTTCAGCACCATGCCGTCTTGCTGCCACGCTCCCTGTCATTATAGTTATGTATTCTAACTCTATGAAACTATAAGTCACAATATAAACTCTTTTATAAGTTATCTTGGTCATCACAGTAATAGAAAAATAACTAAGAATCATTCTCTTTAAAAGGCTCAGGGATCTTTGGCAGGAAATGTAAGAAACAGAAGTGAAGGATAACTATAAGGAAATATTATTTCCTAGACACAGCAAGGCAGCTGCATTATGGTCTCACAACTTACTGAACATAAAATATGTCACATATTAGTAATGTAGAAAATAAAAATTTTTCCCAGAAATGTACAGTCAATTCACCCTGGCATAAGAGCTATTCTAAGTTATAAACACAGACCCAGATAATATAATTTAGGTTTCAAAAGTTTTTTTCTCATAGCTTTTATATCTCTTAGAGCTATCATTTATTTTTACCTTAATGTATTAATATATAAATCTACTTATAGTTTTTAAAATGTATAGGCAATTTTAGGTAAATACGATAAAATACTTTGCCCTCAAGTTTGGTAGACATTTTAGATAGAACATAGACTAATTTAAATGGTTATGCAATGAAGTTCACATTGAAACAGCTAGTACTAAGGATTAAAAAATGATTCCAATGTTAACACCAATTCTCTAAAAAAAACAGCAATGGTATACTTCTTTGTCTTCAAACAGATGTTCCTCAATTTATAATAAGGTTAAACTTGAAAATCTCATCACAAATTGAAAATATTGGAAGTTATAATGCATTTAGTACATTCAGCCTATCAAACATTACAACTTTTCATAGTCCATCTTACATATTCCCAGGAAACTTACATTGGCCTACAGTTGAGAAAAATCATCTAACACAAAGCCTATTTTATTATAAAGTAATGAATAACTCATATAATTTACTAAATGCTACAAAATAGAAAAAAATCTAATCGTATAATATTCAGGTAAATGAATGATCCTATAAAACATTATGTTGTGTGAAGTAACCTACACACAGAAAGACAAAGGCTCATGTTCTCTCTAATCTGCTATTTCCAGCTCCAATCTTCATCTGTGATTATGTAACGTGTAATGACTGCAGACACAAGGAAAATAAATAAACACAAAATCATTGACTAAATAAATCAAGGACAATTATCTCCTGTTGCTTTCTCTAGAACTGCTTGTTCTTTGGCTCTTTGGTCACTTTAAAATTTTTTGCTATCGTTGTGGCTGCAATTGTTCTGACACTTGAGTGGAAAGACATTCTCTATATAAACATGAAAGCAATATTCACATGTACATGCTGATTTAGTGATTTTTGTATTAAACAAATGGTTGTTAAATTAGCGATGTAACAAACTCTTTATACAGGCATGGACACCCTGGTGAAAACTGAGCATGTGGCATTTTCTTTTAATGCCAACACTGGGGAGTCAAAGTCAGGTGACATCACCACAATTGGTGAGTCCCAAGTCACTGCGACATCTTTGTGAAAGGAAGCAGTGATGCTTCTGAAGATGACATCTAAAGTTTTCCTGTGGCTTCTTTACACACATATATGCACACAAATAAATAAAAGACTTTTTCTAGGAGAACCTCTAAGGAGTTCTTGGTGTTTTCATGTACTGTTAAGATAAAGATTATCTCTCATGAGACTATCATTCCTAAGCTATATTCAATGCTAATGTTTATGTTATCTTCGTGTCTATACTTATCATCTCAATGGAATTAAAAATCATTAGGCATAGTGACTTGTACTTGTGAAAACAGCTCTATCCATCCCTAAATTTGCATTGTCTGAAGAATGATGATTCTAAGGATGAGTAGTTAATTATTGGCACAGTCCAACTGCTAGTTTGAAGGAGTAGAGCACAGACCTGAACTTGGGGCAGACCAGTTTCAAGGCGGAGCATGTCAGTTCACTTAAGACATGAGAGGAGGAGAGAGAATGTTGCTCGTTTTCCAACTGTCTCTGAACATGCACTTAGTGAGCTGACTATGTTTCATAGACTAGTCCTTCAGTTTTCCTAGAATAGAATTTTTACTATTTCTACTAGATACACCATGGTCATCCAGGTTGTTTATAGTTCTTGCCCTGGATGGTTATTATGTCAATTACTGAAATCTCAGCTTTCTATGATGGTATGAAAAAAAATCTCACTTTTTTTTTTTTTTTTTGGTTTTTCTGTAGCTGTGGAGGCTGCCCTGGAACTCGCTTTGTAGACCAGGTGACCTCGAACTCACAGAGATCTATCTGCCTCTGCCTCCCAAGTACTGGGATTACAGACATGTGCCACTACCGCCTGGCTCCCACTGGTTTTAAGAACCCACAAAACAATATTTAAATTCATACTTTAGGTTTATCCCTATTTAATCTCTCCCACTTACCTATTGACAGATTCAAGTAATTAAGTGAATTCATTTTCAAATGTAATATTCCTTTGAGAAATAATTTCTTGAAACACAATTTAACATACACATATATGTAGCTGCATATCATTAATCAAAGTAATCAAAGCTATATTTTAAATATATTCCCTCAGAGAACGAAATTGTAAATAGCACTCTAGATACACGAGTGCTGGTTCTATAGCAGCTTATGGAGGTAACATTCCTTTTGGTGTCTGTGATAGATGTTGACAGAGAAGTGATCATGAGCTCTGCTGCGATGCAAGGTTCATCACAGAGCCCTTTTGAGCTTGACAAGTGGAAGACATGCTTTATGATACAGGAGACAATAAAAATTGGGTATTGGCAATATGACATTGAAAGCTAAAATATGAATCGGTCTTTATTGTAGAAAAAAAATAAACTAAGTTCTTGTTGAAAGGAAAGTTAGCCCGAGTCTATGTTATTACTTAAAAAAAAAATGCGTTTCTCTCTCTCCCTCCTCCCATCTCTCCCCCTCTCTCTCTCTCCCTCTCTACCTCTCTCTCTCTCTTCCCCCCCCCCACTCTGTGTGTGTGTGTATGGGTGTATTTGTGTGTGTGAGAGAGGGAGGTATTTGTGATGTATGCATGTGTGGTATT
Source organism: Onychomys torridus (assembly GCF_903995425.1). Lineage (NCBI taxonomy): Eukaryota > Metazoa > Chordata > Mammalia > Rodentia > Cricetidae > Onychomys > Onychomys torridus. The sequence goes on along the minus strand of NC_050456.1, from coordinate 30,060,520 downwards.
TTTACACATGTGTGCAGATAATCATTTCATTGTGCCCATACAAAAGTCACATGAGGACATGATGCAGTCCACTAATTTATCATTCTGAACTCTGTTCCTCTGCGACAGGCTCCTTCCATAGCTACAGAGCCAGCAAGCTTCAGCAAGCTTTGGCAAGCCTCCTGTCTCTACCCTCTACAGTGCTGGGTTACAGGTTCTAACACATGGTAATGCTCAGCTTTTTAAGTTACAATGAAGATTTGAACTCAGGTCAGCACACTTGAACTCTTAACTACTGAGCTGTTTCCCCAGCTCCAATGCTAATATTTTAAATCAGATATATCATATAAAAGGACATACAGTTTATTAATTTGCCAATAAAATAAAGCAGATCTTGACTTATTATTATTTTGACAGTATAAGTATAAATCACTACAAATTTAATGTCCATTAGTATTCTAGACGTTAATTAAATCTTTATGGTCTCATTATCTCATACTATAGTTAATAGACTTAAATGAGTGATTTAATAAATTAAATCAAACTTCTTTGATTATTTAGCCTTACAAATATCTTTCTTTCAAACACAATAAATTTTGCCAGGATATTTCAGCTTTTATCAGCTAAAATCATATCCTAAAATATTTTCGACAGAAATAGCATTATTTTAATTTTTGATGAAGTACTTCACTTTAATTTGCATTTGTTAGAATAGTACATTGTCATGCTCTTAGTTTCATATCTGGTTGGAATTACAGGTAAAACCAGTTTTAATTCAAATGTTCTTGGTGATTTTTATTGCTTTGCCTTGTCATTTATCTTAACTGTAATAACTACAATAAAATTTCCCTGAGGTCCCCCACATACATAAAAACGCTAATGTCAGAAGTCATCAATTTATGGAGAATGAATGTGCTGAGAAGCCACTGTGACTCTGGAGGACACAGGACATGGCAGGGTCAATTTAGCTTCCCCATCCCTTTTTATTAAAACAGATCATTATTAATTGAGTAGTCTGTAACACTGTGATCCATTCTAGACAGCCATTATTACAGATTTGTGAAGGTCATCATGTAATGTATTATCAACTTACAGTGTATCTTAAGATGTGAAAAGGGACATAAAAAAGGAAAAGAGGGTTCAAAAGCTTTCAAAGACATTTTCATTTCAATTTTATGGTTGTCTTTCACAGAGGGTTTCTCTTTTTCATTAACCTTGAGGTATATAATTTCTGGTTTTTAGTAAAAAATTTAACTTCTCACTTAAGTATTTTGTCATTGTAGTGAGAAAGAGTTTAAAAACACACATACTTTACAATCAATATTAATTTATTTTAGTATTTTCTCTTTTTAGTAAACTAAAGCATGATAGTTTTATGCTCAGCTATATGGAAATGCTTCCTTCTTTAAAGAACGATTTATTTCTTGTTTCTAATATTAAGCCACTTCTAGACAGCACGATATTGAAGAATATGAGTCCTGAGAATATAACAGAAGTTATGGGGGATCTCAAACCCTAAATTTTGAAACAAATTTCAGGAAAATGTGAAATCAAAGGAAGAACTTGGTAGTAGCAAATTTTTATCCATCGACAGATCTGAAGTTGTTTGAACTTAGAGCTTCCCATGTTTGGATGCTGGTGAGACATTTCTTACTTGTAGTCCAGCCAGGTGGTGGTGGTGTATGCCTTTACTTGTAGTCTAAACCACTAGAGGTGTGGTCAACTTTTCACTAAAGAGGGGCAAAATGGCTCTCGGATGCGGGGACCTTTTAGGGATAGCAGCTCTCCATACAGCCTCCCTTGCCTTCTATTCCTGTAGAGTGGGTGCTTTGATTAGAATATAATATGAGTCAATTCTCCAAAATTCATGTGTTTAAATTTAGTATCTGCTTTGATGCAGTGAGAAGAATGAAATTTAATTCAACTTTCCTGTTTAAAAGTTAAACCTTTGAGAGGTGATGGCTAGAGAAGATTAATGTGGTCAAGCCTCTATGAGTGAATCCTGGTGGCATTATGGGATGAGAAGATCTATTCAACACACACACACACACACACACACACACACACACACACACACACATACAAGCCTACTGTTACTTGCTGCCTGATGCTTTACCTGAACTACGCCAGGTATATAAAGCTATCTTCAGATATAACTGCCTTTAAACAGAATCCTGAGCCCAAATCTACCTCTTATTCACAACTTACCCTCTTTGTGGCACTGCATTCACAACAACACTAAATTGACTAAGACACTCTGCTATTCTGTGCCTCACAGGTGGACCGAGGATCACAGAAAGGCTATCCAAAATTCTAATATTTTCAGTATAACAGGCTGTGCTTCACTTCTTGCATAACACTGTCTTCTGAGTTCTCTATATCTCTTTCCTTTAGTAATTTGTACAGAATGAAAATGCTGAGAAGTGATACAATTTAAATTTTAATATTATAGAAACATTTCCCTGGAATGTAGTTCTCCTTAAAATGCCCCACAGCCCACATGCCAAAATATGCAAGGCTTTCATCATCTGGCTCCTTCAACTTGTTTACCCTTCTTTTTCTTTGCATATGCACAAACTATTCTAAAATTTTCTTCTATTTATTTTTAAATGTAAACCAGCTACTTGTGCCTATATGAAGACTTGTTTCTTTATAAAGTCCTCAGCCTTTATTATACTGCTTATACACTCTAGCTCTCTGGTTTGAGTTTATTGTTCCTACATATTAGGAGATGCTTCTATAATAACTGCTGATTTGGTATGAGAACCGGTGACATGGCCCTGGAGAAAGATGCAGAGAAACAACTAGAAATGGGGAGTGCAACTTATTTGGGTACTTATCATAGAAGATGTTGTGAGTGACATCCAAATGAGTACCTACAGTTTGAATCAGAAGGGGTATTTGTACAGCAATTGCGACAAAAGTGCTTTATCTAATTTAGAATGTACATGATTCATCCCAGGCTGGTTTCAAAGATCTAGGCCATTCCTATTGTCATGGTCTCACTTTTTTGGCTAGCCTTGCCTTTTCCTACTTATATTTCACTGGGAAACTATGCAGGAAGAACTGACTGGAGGTACTACAAGGCCTTCTTGATAGTTAAAATTCAGTGAGGCTGCATTCATACTAATAAACACACACACACACACACACACACACACACACACACACACACACACACACACCAAATACACTCCTCATTCAAAATGTTCACAGAATCTCTGAGGGCTTTGGTATTGTATGGATTGTATGTTTTAAGTTGTGTGGCCATTTTAAGATATGCAGTGTGTCCAGCAACAGTTGAGGCACACACATGAAGAAAGACATGGAGAAATATGAAATAAAGATTCTCCTTTTTATTTCCATCAACATTACACACACTCCCAAATAGAACCCTCAGTTTATCATTTCTCTATAAAAGGATAATATGAGGAAGAGTATTAATTTGAGTTTTAAATTTAATTTTCTTTTACATTGCATCTTGTTAATGGTTCTAAAAACTAAAAAAATAAAAGAGGCAAATATAGTAAATGGGTTTTTCATTGCCCTTTAGCCCATCATTCTTCTTTTTGCTTTTACTTCTCTCTGCTTGTACAAATCCCATTCTGTTTATAAGATAACAGATTGCATGCATTTACTCTTCAGGCCACACAAAATGACAAGATAGAGATTCTACCTTGGTATCTTGATCATTCACTTTCACAGCCAAATAAGATATGACAAGTGTGGTACAGTTTGTAACCCTTCTCCTTGCTTTATAGTTGCATCAACAACATATTGGTAGAAAGATTCAACACTACACAGAGATCAATTATCTGTGAGGCACTGTTATAAAAGCCTGGTTCTAATGACAGCAAGATAGTGAAGATCTACTTTTATCTCTATGTTGTTCATTTATTTTTAGTTTTTCTAGTATTTTTTTATATTATAATATAATTATATATTCCCCATTTCCATTTCTTTATACTCCCTAGCTCTCTTTGAAATTTGCATTCTCTACTTTCATTAATCATTGTTAGAAGCATAAATATATGAGTATATACATATATTTTCTAAATATAACCTTCCTAGTTTGTATAATCTATGTATGTTTTCAGAAGCTACATCTATAAAGTGTTAACAAATGATTGACTAAACATGACCCAAACAAGGACAACAATAATAGATATGCTAACTTGGAGGAGAGAAAGATCCATTCCTACAAAAATAACTGCATGCAACTAAGGAATACTGAGAAGAGGAGGAGTCTCCCCCGATATATCCATTTATTTTAAAAGTCCAAATCCCAATAATGAGAGACAAGATACAATGTATGCTTCCTGAGTCTGGCTTGATTTGCTGAGAAAGATCTCCCATTGTGCTCGTTATTTCTATAAATTACATTATTTTATTGCTGTTAATGGCTACATATCACACTCACAGATGTACATGCACTTACAGATGTCATATTTTCATTTCTTTGTGAGATCCTATGCTGACAGCCTAGCTTGACTCTAGTGAACCTTGCTGTGACAAATGGGACTATGCAGTGTTCTCAATTATATGTTTCCTTTGCTTTCATCAGATAACTGTCCCCAAATGAAAGAGCTGGGTCATATAATATTTCAATTTGTAGGTTTTTTTTATGAACATTCATATTTACATACATATTGTATGTACTAATTTACATTCCTATTTATAGGTTAGAAATGTCCCGTTCTCTCCACACCCTTGCCAGCATTTATTATTATCTTGATGACAGTCATTCTTATTGGGGAGAATGGAGTCTCAGTGTAATTTTGATTTGCATTTCTGTGTTGACTAAAGTTATTGAAATTTTACTGCTCATATATATATATATATATATATATATATATATATATATATATATTTGTTTTGAAAAGTCTCAGCTTAGTATTGACTAGCAAACATTTAGGATCTCTGTCCATTTAAAAAAAAAAACAAAAAACAAAAAAACAAAAAAACCCTAGAGAATAACCTCAGAGTAGCTAGCTGGGAAATATTAGGCAGTTTATGTCTTTCTAAAATGAAATCTTGATCAAAGGCAGAGCTCTAGGGGAAAATATTAGTACTGTGGTATTGTTAATGAGGATAAGTCAGAGGAAAGTGTTAAGAGAAAAATACAAAGATTGATTCCAGAAATATATACCTTGGTATGATATCCATAGGTACAAGTACTCTGGCTTTTCATATGACATGACGTTTTTAGAATCTTACTGGATATTCTTTTGTTCTATAAACCCCTGTTATGGACCACATACTGTTTCCCCATGAAGCCTTAAATGATGCATTAGACACACAATTCCCAAGTTCTCACAGGCTTCAACTTTGCAACATTTTATTCTTAAATAACACATTGAGGTAGTATCAATTATACAGCAATCAGAAAATAGTTTTGGAATGTAGTGGTATTTGCTCCTCCCATGACTCCTTTCCTGACAAGCAGGACACAAGAAAAGGAGACTACTAAACTCTCCCAAGACAGGGTAAGATTGTATTCCAAAATTCCTGCTTCTGAAAATGACCTGTCAGATATTCTAGGCTAGTAGCAAAATTGGATGCCCTGATGCTGCTGAGAAACTTTAGGTGAGTGTCCAGGCTGCCAGCTGTCTCTGTCTATTCTCACAAGAATTTCAGAAATTGCTTGCTTGCATTTTCCATTTTCTTAGGTATTATTTTCTTCTCAAGTCTTTGATAGAGTTGAACACCACATAGTTACAGTTACAATCTTCTCGTATCTTATCTAGAACACATTAGTACTAGAGTTAGAATCTTCAAGACAGGACAGCTACTAGAGTAATCTCAGTAATTTGCCATTTACCTATGTTCTGGACATTTCTGGACATTTAACATGCCTTTCTTGTTTGATGTTATTCTTTTTGGTTGTAGTTCCACTTTTTTGTTTTGTTTTGTTTTGTTTTGTTTTGTTTTTTGTTGTTGTTGTTGTTGTTTGTTTTGTTTTGTGAGACAGGGTTTCTCTGTGTAGCCTTTGTGCCTTTCCTGGAACTCACTCTATAGTCCAAGTTGGCCTCAAACTCACAGAGATCCGCCTGCTTCTGCCTTCCTGGTGCTGGGATTAAAGGTGTGCGCCACCACCGCCCAGCTGTAGTTCCACTTTTTAAATGTTATTACACTTTGTTTTTCCTGGACAATAGTTGATAATCATTCTTATTGTGTATAGTTTGCATTAAGTTTAGAACCTTCTTATTTAGATATTAAAAAAAGGAAATGTAGTGGTATTTGCTCTGCCCATGACCTTGGTGGTGCTTCCTGCCATTGTACATGATCTCTTAATTGGATATTAAGCTTGTTCTTTATTAACCTAATAATGACTTGGAAGAACTTAGCTGACTGCCTTACCTCTTATCTGGATAATGTGGTTTAGCACTGTAGTCTGCAGTAAGAATAAATCGCAAATATACAGCAGGTCACACAATGCCTGATGTTTACATCCATTCACTATTAGAGTTACTAATATAGTTTCATTGTTACAATGGAGTACATGCTGATATTATTAACTCTTACTGAGTAAGAAATGTTTAAGGGTATTTCTAAGGTAATCACAATCTCTGTATTGGTTAAGTTGTATGGAAGGAGGATGGATGGCAGAAGGAGAAAGCATATATTTTTATCAATCTAGAAAAGGAAGCTATAGCATAGACAGAGAAGCCTTAAGGCTATTTTGGGATGAGGTGCTTAAATATCACCATAAAAGAATTATGAGTCTAAGTTCTATAGTTTATTCTCTTATTCAGGAATTGATATTGCAAAAAAAAAAAAAAACCAATTAAATATCTGCCTTTAAAATTATTTCACAAAATTAACTTAAAAGTAGAATTTTAAATTGTTGAAACAAACACTCAACTTGTCTATAACTTTAGATTTATGTGTGGTTCATGCATATTTAGTAGTATTTAGCTCATAGGCTTGATAAATTATCAGCATTTCTCCAATTCTTCACTTAAAACTGTGACAACATTCATGTACATTCCAACTTTATTTGACTTTATTGACTAGCTTGACAAAATCAAATGTATTTGAAGGAAAACTGAATTTAGAGCAGGAAGTCATAGTTGTTGTCTTCTGTCCATGAAACAAAAATGATCTAAAACACTTTTGGATTCTTGTATGAAGATATGAAGTGGAGCCATAGGTTATTGTTTTTTTCTCCTTAGCAAGGTTTGTGTCTCCAGATGTAAAAGCTGGGAACATGAAATCAGCTTCATTGAGAGAGAAACTATAGTAGCCTTCTCCATTAGCGCTTCCATTTGATCCCTGTTCTCCAAATAGGATTGCCTATTTTCAAATATTTTATGAGTGTAAATATTAGGCACATTTTATTTTTATAGTAAGCTAAACACTGGCTTTTGAGTTTGTGGATCTGGAGGAAAGGAACCCATTCAAAATTATTCTAGACAATGCATTTGGAAACATATCAGGCATCCAAGTTAAAAATAGGCACTTGAGTTTGTTACTTTGTGTTAATTTTCAAATTTCAGTGCCTATTTCCTACCCTCTGATGACCCCAGTGTTCATTCAGAGATACAGACTCCCTAGTGGCTTCTTTCTTCTTTCTATAGTCAGGTTTGAATAGATGTGTTGATTGATATATATATGAAAATTTCCCAATATATATATATATATATATATATGAAAACTTCCCAAACAGCCTGATAGTCAATCCCAACACATACACCCCATCTTTTCCACTATGTAATTTTTAGAAAGGAAAACCTATAGTCTTCTAGGCTGGATACCATCCCTGTTTTTCAGCCATCATCTGACAGGTTTCTGTACAACACATATTGTTTTGGGGAGGCACTTGAGGTTGTACACAGAGCATCAGAATTGGAATATTAAATGTTAAATTAAAACTGCCCAGAGTTTCAGCATCATCTTTCAACTGGGTCCTGCCCTTGCATCTTCCACTTGATTTCAGTTTGCTCTTAGTGTTTTTTCTAATACACGCAACAACATCTGTCTTCATAAGCCACACACAAGCATCGCAAGTATCTCCTGAATGAGACTTGTACAACTGAAAAGAGCTCTGAAAGTCCTTTTCCTAGCGTTTTCTGTCAATGAACTCAGAGCAGAAGGATTCCATTCTCTAAACATAGTAATAGCTCTCTATACTCTGTATACACTTCTTGCTTTTCCATTTTTATTTATTTATTTATTTTTCTATTATCAGCTTGATACAGTATAAATTCTTATCCTAATAGTGAAATGTTTCATTGAGGCTTGCCCAGTAATTGAGTAAAACCAAAACTTACTATAAACCATAGTCACCTTAGGGTCCCCCCTGCTGTATAGTGTCCCTGGTTCTGTGGGTTGAGTCTGATTGTTCTTTGCTTTATATCTAGTATCTACTCATGAGTGAGTACATACCACATTTGTCCTTCTAGGTTTGGGTTACCTCACTCAGGATGATATTTTCTAGTTCCATCCATTGGCCTACAAATTTTATGTTGTCATTGTTTTTCTCTGCTGAGTAGTACTTCATTATGTATATGTACCACATTTTCTTAATCCATTCTTCAGTTGACAGGCATCTAGGTTGTTTCCAGATTCTGGCTATTACAAATAGTGCTGCTATGAACATAGTTGAGCATGTATCTTTTGTGGTATGATTGAGCATTCCTTGGGTATATGCCCAAGAGTGGTATGGCTGGGTCTTGAGGTAGAACAATTTCCAATTTTCAGAGAAATAACCATACTGATTTCCACAGTGGTTATACATGTTTACATTCCCACCAACAATAGAGGAGTGTTCCCTTTGCTCCACATCCTCTCCAACATAGACTGTCATATGTTTTTGATCATAGCCATTCTGACAGGTGTAAGGTGGTATCTCAGAGTTGTTTTGGTTTGTATTTCTCTGATTATTAAGGATGTTGAGCTTCATCAGGTCATACTTCAAAAACCTGTACTCAACAAAATTGAAAAATCTGGAGGAAATGGACAATTTTCTGGATAGATACCACTTACCAAAGTTAAATCAAGACCAGATAAACTATTTAAATAGAGTGATAACCCCTAAACAAATAGAAACAGTCATCAAAAGTCTCCCAGCCAAAAAAAAAAAAAGCCCAGGACCACATGGTTTCAGTGCAGAATTCTACCAGATTTTCAAAGAACTAATTCCGATACGCTTTAAATCGTTCCACACAATAGAAACAGAAGGAATATTACCAAACTCTTTTTATGAGGTTACAATTACCCTGATACCCAAACCACACACAGATGCAACAAAGAAAGAGAATTACAGAACAGTCTCCCTCATGAACACTGGTGGAAAAATTCTCAACAAAATATTCGCAAACCATATCCAAGAACACATCAAAGAAATTATCCATCATGACCAAGTAGGTTTCATCCCAGGGATCCAAGGATGGTTCAACATAAGAAAATCTGTCAATATCATTAGATGCTGAAAAAGACTTTGACAAAATCCAACACCCCTCCATGATAAGGTCTTGGAGAGATAAGGAATACAAGGAACATTCCTATTTTCAAATTTTTTAAGCATTTTTGAAGATTTGTACTTCTTTTTTAATGAGTATATATAAGTATTTTAAAAAGTCAAATGTAACACAAATTTTAAAGGGTCTTATTAATAAAAACGAACCCAGAGCCAGGTATTGGGGTGAATGCTGATTGATCAGAGAGACAGAACCTGCCACAGCTACCTCACCTTGCCAATTCCTCAGCTGATCCTATTTCCTCAGACTGGAAGCCTCTACGTCCTCATCCAGAATGGGTCTCAGCTGAACTGTTGCTCAAAAGCCTATAAGCTTAACCAGGTTAGTTCCTGGTTTTCACGCCTTTTATACCTTTCTGCTCCCTGCCATCACTTCCTGGGATTAAAGGCTGTTGTTACCACACCTGGCTGTTTCCAGCGTGGCCTTGAACTCACAGAGATCTAGACAGATCTCTGCCTCTGGAATGCTAGGATTAAAGGCATGTGCGCCACCATTTTCTGGCTTCTATATCTAGTGGCTGTTCTGTTCTCTGACACCAGATAAGTTTACTAGGATGCACAATATTTTAGGGGACACAATATCACCACAGTCAAATATTACTTGTCAGTGTTTTAATGGCCTCTAGGAATTCTAATATGCACACACATAGTTTAAAATAAAAATGAATCATGTTTTTTTTTAAAATTAAAAAATAAGATTTTTTTAAATCTGTTCATTTGCTGATAAATGTCATAGAAGATTGTGCTTTGTGATATGCTCCAGATTCCTTGGATAAGGTGTGAAATTAAATATAATTATTGTTATCAAATAAATTAATTAACCATTTGAGAGGAGAGACAATATTATGAATATTACATTACTTAAATATTACTAGGTTTGGGGAAAAAGATAAAGAATATAATTACATTTAAAAATGGAAATCTTTCTTTAGGTTATTTCTCCTCATTTCCTCATTATGGCAGGTTTAGAGATGAATGGTTTTAATTTTTAAATTTTTCTTGATACCATAATATAATTACACAATTTTCCTTTCTTCCCTCCAAAACCCTCCCATGAACATTTTACTCTCTTTCAAATTTATGAACTCATTTCTTTATTCATTGTTACATGCATAAAATGTGTGTGTGTGTGTGTGTGTGTGTGTGTGTGTGTGTGTGTGTATTCCTAAATACATAAATAAAATGTCACTCATGCATCTAAGGCTCAGGGATCTTTGCAGAGGAGGTGGTGGTAAAATTGTAAGGGCCATAAAAATAAGGAGTTTGCTGTAAGACTGTCTCCTAGAAATCTCTAAAGTTATACCTATGAATTCTCAATGATACGGCTGCCTAAACATTCTGTAGACAAGGAATACATCAATAGATATACTAACGTTTGTAGGAAATCTCAGGAGATCTCAACCCTAGACAAAAAACCACAGTCTTTGTTTTTTGTTTCTGAAGTGCCCATAACCTCACTAGAGAGTTTACAGAGCTCACAGTAGGGAGGAGTTTAAAGGAAGCTCAGAAGATAGGCTATTTCTGTTTTTCAGTGGCCAGCCTTCCTTGACTGCGTTTATGTTAAGTCATCCCCTGCTGCCAGGTGCCTTTCCACCGTCCAGCTACCAGATATAAGTACTCCTTAAAAGTGGCCCTCCATAATCCTCCCTCTTGCCTCTCTTGCTCCTATTGTACTCTTGTCTGTCTGTATTTATCTGCCCGCCTCTCTTTTGTCCCTAAGCCAAGACAGACTTCAGCTTTTTTGCTCGGCCCCTCCCCCAGTAAACTTGGACTAACTCTGTTGAATGTGCTCTGTTAGCCTCATGCCCTGGCAGAGTCGGTGGAAGGTATCCCCTTTCCTCATTTTTATACTTTCAAACAGAACACTTTTTGACTACAGCAGGGATTTTCAAGATAGTTGGGAAAGGAAAACCTAGTGCTTCATGTAGAATGGGGGCGAGAAGGAGGAACTTAGAAGACAAATTAAGAAACTAAAAAAAATCTAGTCAGCCAACAAACACTAAAATTTCTGATATTCCTAAACCAACTTCTGGAGAATATATTAATCTATTGACCCCATACTGTCAGTGACTAGAACGTATCTATTTCATCATTGTTCTTTATATAGATCAGAGCTTCTACTGTGAAGAAGACTGAATAAACCATGTAAGCATTGGCATCCCAGTGTCCTCTATTTATTATCTAGTATGAGTACTCGGCTCAAGTATACTATCATTTTGACAATTACAGAATTAGAATTTTAATTCTTCCATGCCAATATTTTTCTGTTACTGAAAATCATCTTTTTTTGTCAGTACAAGTTTTGTACTAGTTTCAATTAATAATACATCAAAACATAAAACACAACATCATACTCTCACTTAAGGATATTTAGATATTTTTAAAAACTATTTTGATTAATATCTAACCTGAAAAATCAAACAATCATTTCTCTGACATGGTCTCATCTTCAAAGTTGTAGATTCTTATGTTGATCTCTTTCTATGTTACAAGTGTTGCACTAATAACTTTATGCTTAGTCTCCAATTTAACTCCAGAAAGCTATTCTTTTAAGTAGGTACCATAATAATCCTCACTGTAAAAATGGAAATCTGGCATCAGCCAACTTCAGTAACTCAGCCAGATGTACATAATTTTTATATGGTGATACTCTGAAGAGAACAAATCACTTAGCTTTTAGAGAAATGTTAAATAAACCACTCACAACTTCCACTAAACTATGCTCTAACAGTGAAGACCATCTGTATACTTAAATTGTTCCAATTTTCTTGTCAAATAAACTAACATGTTTCTAGGAACAAACTACTTCTTATTATTATTTACCTCAGTAGCAAGTTTACCTTATACAAATATATACAGTAAATAAGCTTCTTATAAAATTAAAGTTGCTAAACATGAATTGTATAAATTACTATTTTATTTGTTTTCAAAATTACCTTCAAGGCAGTTATAAAGTTTTTTCTATTGGTCTGATTAAACATCATTGTTCATATCTATGTGAAACAGAGAAGTAACTCCTGGACAGATAAATAAAGTTAGGATAGTCTTTCCTGAAGTTGCCACTTTAAATTATAATTTCAATTTACTTGAGCATTGCATTCATGGGGGTTGCTGATAAAGCATGAAGAAGTTGTGTACTGATTTTCCCTGTGATGCCTTATCCTTTGCCCCACTGCCGAATGATAGAAATCCTGATTTTTACTGTGTGCCATGTATACTCCAATTTTTACCTGTGGCCAATCATTTTAATTACTTCGAACACTGAAGTTCAAATAATTTAGGTCCATGTGACAATCTCAATAATATTTCCTTGCAAAAGTCCTGGCAAATGGCAGGACCACAGTAGCCAGCCTACATAGGAAGTTATCTTGTCTCTATTTTGCTTTCAAATTTGGATGTTCATATTAGGCAAGAAAATTTTTTGGAGAAGCAACAGAGAATGCTGGTGTCAAGAAAACCTTCTGGATATTAAAAGATTTTGTTAATTCTGTTCTAATTGTCATAAAATACAGTGTTTCTGTATACTGGAAATGTTTATTGCTGTTCACTCCAATAAGAAAGATAGCCAGGAAGAAAAGGTGATTTATGGGAGCAGAGTGGACATATCTAGTTTCAGCACTGCCAAAGTTATAATCCACTACAAACAGCTTGCTCTTTTCTGCTTCAGCTAGGGAAAATACTGCAGGCAAGAGAGAAGCTAGATCAATGGGAATACAAGTGGGTCAGTGTGTAATGGACTAGGACTCTTTGTTTAATCTTCAGAAGATGACTTTATCCTTGTAGTAATTATGTTAGAAGCCTCCTGTGAATGGGTTTAATTCAAAAGCTAATAGAGGTAGTGACTTTGGGCAAATTCACAGCAGAAACTATAACCAACTATTTTGGTACATTCTAAAGGTCAAAAAATTAATAGAAAATGTTATTGTTATACTAAAATCTACCATGCAGATTATCACCTACACAAGTGTATTACATGTAAACAGTATAAAGGCAGAAGCAAAAGAGAAATAAACTATAGGCAGAGAGAGCATACATTGTATAGTTCAAGCTAGGAAACTTCAAGCATGAAATAAGATTCTTAATAAATTATTTCTGTTGAGGCAATAGACATAAACTCATACAGTCTTCCACAAACTGAAAAGCCAGGTCCCTCAACCATGCACAAAAAATCCCAGAAGATATAGTTTTTGAAGTTGCAAATGCTGTGACATAATCATGCCAGTAATGAGTATTATTATTAGTGTGATTACTTTAAAATTACCTACCAATTTTCATAGAAGGAGAGTGTCATTTCTCCTCTGCCACTCCCTCAATGACATCTGCACACAGGTCACTGCATGTCTTCACAGCAACAGGGCCACCTCATTTGTTCTGTTGTATTCTCAGCATTGTGGCTTTTCTCACACCTTGCTGTACTGAGATGGCACTTCCTGTGGTGTCTGGGTCTTTGCCACACCATGAGGTATGGTGCCAGTGGAATGGGAACGTTTCTGGGGGTCAATTAAGTCTCACATTTGACAAATTCTTCCCAGGGTCTTCTCAGTGATTTGTTGTCACACCACAGGAAACAACAGGACTCCAAGGCTCCAGTTAGTCCTTTGTTCTAAGGACAGTTGATCTCTGATCCTTGACCAAGGAATGGTATTTCCCAAAGATAACTACCCTCCTAGGCATGTATGTTTGTTGCTTCAAGCTATTTAGTGTTTCTATCCATATATTTATTGTTCATATATTTATTATATTTTAATTTAAAAAACTGAATAACAAAAAATGACTAAGAAAAGTATTTAGAATTAGGTTTTGAAAAAATATATTATGATCTATTTGAATTGCCAGGTCTTGGTTAAAAAAAATGTAAATATGCAAAAAAAATTAGAAGTAAATGATAGCATAGTAACTGGTATGTTTGGATGGAAGTAGTAAGCAACCATATTTGAAAACCTTTTCACCTTCCAAGAACTGTAAACAGTTCATATACATGCACATATTCGATAAAACCACACTCAGAATACTAAAGTAAAGCATTATGCTAATGTGGATGATAATTTATGTGTTAGAAGAGACAGTGATGCAAGTTATATAAATAAATTATGACTGTGGTAAAATAAGATTATGCGAAAGAAACACTTGATTGACTAGAATGATAATAACACCTTAATTTTATTCAAAAAATCATTCCATAAATTTTTTCTAGCTTTTGTAAAGAGCTGGATTTGATTTCAAACATCCATTACAATTGGCTAGCAACCATCTCCAACTCTATCTCAAAGAACATCTGATCCCCGTGCCCTCCTGGTCTCCATGAGTATTTGCACCCACCCCTGTGACATTCACCTCTGTAGGCACACACACATACACAAAATTCAAATAAAATAAATATTTATTAAAAAGGACACTTAAAGCAACCTTTTATAAAGTTCATGCATTTTACTCTTTGATATATTTTATGAAGCAAACATTTATATATAAAGAAAAAAATGAAAAGAAAAAAAGCAAGGATATAATTTTTACTTCCTTGACTCCTACATAAATGTTAAGCTCTTTAATGACCAAATTATTTCTCCAGATCATAAGAGTCATGCAATGTGTAAAATCTAATGCAATGAATAATGTGTTTAATAAATCAACAATGGTCGGGTGGTGGTGGTGCACACCTTTAATCCCAGCACTCAGGAGGCAGAGGCAGGCAGATCTTTGTGAGCTTGAGGCTAGCCTGGGCTATAGAGTGAGTTCCAGGACAGGTTCCAAAGCTACACAGAGAATCCCTGTCTCCAAAAACCAAAAAAAACCCAAAAAAACAAAAACAAAAATAAAAACAACAATGATACATTAGTTTATTTAAGACAGAAGAGGCAATTGTTTATTTTATAGTTTACTTAAATTAACATCGTTTTAAAAGTAAACTAGATTTCAAAATTATCAAATATTTATATAATCTAATAGCCACATGTTTTACACACTGAAGTTGGTTTATAATGTTATATAACAAGATCTTAAAAGAAAAAAAAAATTCCACCTTTCTGGAATTTTTCTGGTGCAATAGTCTTGTTCTGTTACTTTTGGAAAACACAGTTGTTTGTTTGGCCCAGATTTTTTTTATAAGTAATCTCCAGTTATCTGAGTATTTCTTGAAACATCTGGACATTTGGATGCTGAACCCAGATGGGCCACATGCCAGTGTGAAGAACATAGAATATATTTAGCTTTGTGAGTTTATTGTGCAATAATTTATGCACACATACCAAGAATCTCTGCTCAAATGAAAACACACTCAAGAACTGAATAGTTTAATTGGGTTTGTGCAAACCCTTTCAATTATAATTTGGCCCAAATGCTTAATTAAAGTAAATGGTGGTGTTGAAATGAAACCATTGGAATGAAAAGATAGCTCATTAACTGATGTTATACTCAGACCAATATAATTTTTAAATGCATGATTATTATTCTCCTAACTACAACATGAACATGAAGAATGTTTCATTAAATCCTATAGCATGAGTCCTAAGAGGATAGAACCTAGCTATATGTGTTAATTAAAATACTGCTTTCTGCTTAAAGAAAAAATTACTTACTTCCTTCATATATTGTAGCAGGCATCAAACAATTTAATATTTGATTTATTTTTTCTTTGTAGAGTGAGTGTTTCTTTATTTGTAAAAGGAATACCACAAGAGAAAGAGGTTTTTGTTTTTGTTTTTGGTTTTTTTTTTTTTTTTTGGTGTTGAGTAACTCATTTTATTAAGGTTCTTTTTTTTTTTTATTAAGAAAATTTGACAAGAAAGAGATTTTATAAATATCATCAACTGAGAATGGTATGAAATTTTAGCTGACCTGTAAGCTAACAGTTTAGCCTGCCACAGTTTCAAGATGATAATAGAAGATGTGAGAGTCTTGAAACACAGAAGAAAGACATTGTTGTCCTCAGCCAAAAGCAGTAACTGAAATCAGCAAGCTTTTATGTGCTCCCTGGCTTCTAATTCGCTTCCTCTGATGTATGGGAACAGAATCCAGCTACACATGCAGTAGGATGCTTTATGGAGGGAGAATCCCAAGGTGAGATCAGGAGCTCTGTCCTGTATGAGCTAGCAAGAAACTAGTGAGCAGCAACCAGTTCAGCCTTCACTTGGGAGGAACAACCTGACATTTCTAGTCAGAGAACTGGCTGTGTTTTTAATTACAGAAATTATTCAGACTCAAAAAGAAGAAACTTGTGGTTGGGCAGCACCTATATTCAGAGAAACTTAAGGCTAATTGTGAATCTCTTCCCCAAATACCAAGAAATCAGGTAACTTTTATATAATCATCCAATTTGGATCTTGATATTAAACTTGTTTTTTCCTGCAACATCAAAATCACTGTAGAAATATTTACTACACGGACAGGTCAGGTGCAATGTTTTGCCATGTACCACGTGATGGATATAAAATATTTTTAATAATAATACTGACTGTACTAAAATATATGGCAGTAATAGAAAGAGAAAATGGTTAAAATTCTTCACAAAAGTGAACCTTTAAAGAATAATTGCTAAGGAGAATATTTTAGTTCAATGAGGTTGTCGCACTTCCATCAACCATTACAACTACTTTAAAGATGGTTAGATGAAAAGAGTGCACCCGCAACAGTAAGGAGATACCACGAATAATGGAGCAAATTCCAGAAATACCTGTGGTGGATATCCTAGTGGCAATATAGACAGGCTATTACTACAGTATCATGAGTTAGATTTTGCTTTAAGAAAAACCATATATAATGAAAGATTTTAAGCTGTATATAGCAGGTTAAAGCAGTGTTCTATTGTTACCAATTGAAAATCCTCCAACACAGCAACTAATTTTGATATATATGTGCATGTGTACTTGTGTATCTCAAGTTTTCTATTTTCTTACAAATCGACAACAACAAAATCACGTTGCAAAAAATCTTCAGTGCTGGAGAATAGAAATTGGCCAATTAATACCATGAGATGATCCAATGCTGTTATCAAAAAGAAAAGAAAACAGAGGCTAGGAAAACTTTACTTATAATAGTACATAAATCAAAGAGGCAGGGGATGGTGGTTGAAGAAAATGGAGGTTACAGAGGAATGGAGGAAATTTGGTTCTCAGAGATACTATGGAATGCACAGCAATGTGTATGCTTTATACTGGAGCAAGAGAAATAGAATGAATGCATGCTGGCTATTTGAAAAAGGAAGGTTTCCATCATTTTTGCTTAGGAAAGTGATTGAAGAAAAAAATGATAAATTGGTGTTAGTGGACATTAATGACACTGGCTCTTTATAAAAATCATAACACTATTTACCAGTGTAAACTTTATTTTTTTAACATTTTATATTTTTATATATAACATTTTATATATTTTAACTCTTGTTATCTTTTCTTACTTAACACTACAAGACCAGAAATCCTTCTGGCATGTTCACTGGAACATCTCCATCATCTCAAAACATGTGTTTATTTTGCCCCAAATGAAAATTTGAATGTTTCATATGTGGAATGAATGAGTGGACATAGAAACCCATATTGACAGGTGAGTGTGACATTGCTTCTTTATAAAATATAACATATTTTCTTATGAGAATGATAAGAAGCTATAATATACAGATAAAAAACATTGTTAAAAATTTCATAGTTAAAGGAACAAATGTCTTTTTTAAACAAATGAAATATCAATTGCTTTTGTGAATTGACATTTATTACAGACAGAGATGTGACATCATAAAGGATTAGAATTTTAAGGCACACAGATTTCAGGAGAATATCAGGAAAGGTGTTCAACATGAAATGCTTGGTGCTGGCATAACAGCTTTTGTCATTACTCTTGCTAAAGCAAAACTACCCAACCCAAAGCTGCTAAGTTATCATCCACACTTTGCCCTCTCTATCTACCTCATTACTATTGCAACTACACTTTCTCCAGGCTTCCTCTTAATTTGCATAGCACACAATTCTCAGAACAAGTTCAATTTAGAGCTCCTCTCCTATAAATTCTTTCAGGTTCTTGCTTCCCTATAACTGTGTTCCCCGGCTGATCTTGTCAGTCTTGTGGTGAAGGCTTAAGATAATACGTTGGTTGGAACCAAGACAGAACAGACACATAAAACTACTGCCTTTGGATTTCCATAGTCAATCAGACCCAATATATGCTAGTAGAACAACTTCATGTAGGTTAATGTGTGTTTTAGTGAAATTATTGTTAACCAAATATCTGTATGTGCCATTTTATGGTAATGATTAGATTAAAAAAATCCTCAGGCCTAAATTATCGGGCCAGTCTAGTCAAAACTATTAGTGCTTTTATTCAAAAGCTCACCAGCTTATTCCAATATATATTATCACAATTCATATATATTGTATAATAATGTAAAAGTATAACCAATATTTCTTATTACAATTAGCCATTTGTTATTGTCTATGGTGTACAAAATAAGCTGCTGTCCATGAAAAATTTCTAGATGTCTTATTTCTACTTTATACTCTCACCCATATTAAACAAAATAAAAACTTTCTTTATGTGTGTGCTTTGGAAACAGGTTTTAGAAATTATCAAAATAAAGTAGCACATTTAAACATTTTATCTCCATATTAAAAATACACAATAAAAAGATATGTAGAGAATTAGTGTTGCCTAAAATTCTAATGAATAAAAAGATTTTGGTGTTAATGTGCATCCCTCTTCTTAATAAAGCTCTTCTCACATGTGAAGTTCACATCAATTGTATTTACTACCTTTTTGGTTTGAAGAGTCTGTTGTGTACAGTTCACATTGATGGAGATGTGTAATCTGCTCATTGTGGCACTGGTGACTGGAAGCATAAGAAACATCAACACATCAAGTATTTATAGTACATCTGGAAGGAACAGCCACTCCCTGGATTACTTATCAATTATTAATGCAGAGTCCCATAATGAGCTATAATTTTAGTGAGATCAAGATCCATTTCCCTTCAAAGCAAGCCAACTGGTAATGCGTTTTCACTTGCTCATGGGAACCCTGCAGCTTTACAGTGGGCTATGCTGCATTACCAGCTTTGATATGCCACCCAAATGAAGGCAATCATCGTTTGCAGGGTAATTTTCAGGTCGGGGTGGCATGCCTGAATCACCTCTCTTAGGCTTTCTTTATTGGTCTGCAGTTCACTGTGGGTGTTAGGATTCTGAAAGCTATCAGGTTATGAAATTGTACTGTTCAGAATCACAGATAGGCTCAGGAGTACTGCCTCAGCTATTAATCTGTTTCCAGCCAGTGGATTCTGGAAAGGAATTTCTTAAATCTCACAAATAAAAATGTTTTCATCAACATGCCCATCATTAAACTTCCAAATAATATGAGGATTTTCTGATGATGTGCAATATTTATATCTTTTTAGGATATAAAAATGAGTTAATTTTAAGAACCCAAAGTGCATTTGCTGTTTAAAATTAGATTTTACATATAATATACATAATATATTATATATACATAGATAGTGTGTATGTTTGGAGATATAGATTGATAGATAGATAGATAGATAGAGAGATAGGTAGATAGACAGATGATAGAAAACATACATAAGTAAATATATATGCATGTACTATATAGGTGTGAGCATGTGTGTTTAGTATGTTTTTATACATATATATATATATATATATATATACACATACATAATAGATAAAGTATACTCAATATGGTGTTTGAATCCTCACAACTTTAAACACCTATGTGGATTGTTGCATTTACTTATGATTTAGTCAGTTTCACAGACAATCAAGAGAATAAAATGATAAATACTTAAGACCTACTGAATGTGAGCTCACTTGCCACAATTCACAGGGATGTACGAGCAGTGTTCTAAACACATGTTCATTGTTGTATGATTCCTTTCACTTATCACCTAGGAACATAAATCTCCCTAAGTAGACAGTGTGTTTTTCTTCTTACTATCCACATATCATGTTTTCTTCATCAAATTTCCATAGTCACATGTCAACTTTTCTAGTTTTATCTTCCATGGTGGTCTACAGTGCATATTGTGATGATTATCTCTATTTTTGGAGTTTTTATTAGTTTATACTTTAATTTTATATTAATTTTCCCCAAATTTGCTATGTATTTAGCTTTTAAAAGGCCTTTTAGTCAACCTTGGCTTAAAGGTTTTGTTGTACTGCAAAGCCACCCTCTGTATTGGCAGCAGGGACAATGCTAGTCCCATCCTTCTAGTTCATTCATTTGTAGGCATCACACAACTTCGATACACTCTGGCTTTCTGTGTATTTTTTGGAAGAAGAATATAGACAGATAGTGGGAAAGCATGTAGATAATGTGCTTATATGAAATTACACTGCATCATTAGCTAAAAACTACATCTGTTCTTTGCTTTGCAAGAGCAGTGAGATCTTCTAATAATTTTCTATGTTTATCATAGTCCTCAGTAAAATTAAGTATTAGTAAACAGGAAGGATTGAGTACAAGGTAGAAAATTTGAAATGCTATGATGTGGCACCTCCAAGTAAACATTAATGAGTGAAACTTAAAAATGGAAGGCAAAGTGTTAAAGTTAAAGCTATGTGAGATTATCTTTATATTTTCAGAACAATAAAGAATTTAATAAATAACTTGAATTTTAAGCCCTGTAACTTTTAAGCTCCAGTATGCTACTTTCTCATTCATGATGACACACTATTATAATACACCAAAGCTACTAGATTATATTCATTCCATCTAATTTATTGTTAATCAGTACAACATAATCACTACATTTGAAGATATAGATGTGGTAAATACGTTAGTTTAACATAAAACAGAACTGCAATAACTGTGACAATATATTGACTCATTCAATGTCAACACTTTTACATTGAACAAGAAAAATAAAACTCTTGACTTCAGGTGGTGTCTCAGTTGTGGTGGAGGGAGACCAAAGTTAAACTAATCCATAAATACATTTTTATATAAGAATATCTAGATGGAAGTGAAGCATGCAGAAATTAAAAGTCAGATGAAAACACACAGCATATTTTGTATGAGAGCCATTCTTATTCATGTTTGGTCATATTTGTGTTCTTCAGTAAGCGACAGTGCAAAGAGGTAAACCTCACCATTTGCAATTGCTTCCACTACTAAATAATGATGTTTTAACAATTCACTTATTAATTCAACTGTCCTTGGATATTCAAATGCTTTCTAAATTTACTTTTCTTTCAATTACCA
Organism: Onychomys torridus; assembly: GCF_903995425.1. Taxonomy (NCBI): domain Eukaryota; kingdom Metazoa; phylum Chordata; class Mammalia; order Rodentia; family Cricetidae; genus Onychomys; species Onychomys torridus. The sequence goes on along the minus strand of NC_050456.1, from coordinate 30,038,865 downwards.
TGTAGCTGATTGTTTTTAATCGATATCTTTTAGTGGCTATCTATATCCACTGTGGAGGAGATTTTTATAATGTAGATATCTTGAAATCTAATGAAGTAGGATGCAGGTGTGTATTGATGATAAAATGCAGCTTTTTATAATACTAGTTCAGTTTTATAGCTTGAATAAGAGTAAGAGCTTTGTTAAAAATCTCTCCCCCATACTACATATTATTAGAATTCTATTCTATGAAATATATGAGTGTTAATATAGCTTTAGGAGAATATTACAACCCTACACTGATAGTGAAGTTGAATATATTTGTAGGTATTAGTTAGTTTTTAACATTCTGTTTTCTCCATTGAAATATATTTCAGTTTTTTTTCTATCAAATGTTGTCTTTCATGAGCAGAATTTTTGTGAATTTATCTGTTTGAGTTTTTTCCCACAATTTTACATTACTATTGATGAAAACCTGTGGTTTTATTTCTTCTATGGTATGCTGTTTGGAGTATAACTTCTTAATGAAACTAAATCTATTATTTACTTTTATAGTGCTTAAGAATTGAAAATTATTCAATAAGCTTCTTTGCTATCATGAATGTATGAAGCAAGAAAACTAGTTAGCTGCCCACAGACAATTTCTTCTCTTCTCTTCCTTTTTCTTCTCTTCTCTCTTCTCTCTCTCTCTCTCTCTCCCCAGATGCAATCCCTGTGTCTCATCCCTAGCACTGCAACACATATTCAGAGGCAGCCTTCCTTCCCCACTGCCCATATCTCCTTCAATACCAGAAAGCATTTGTATGAATATAATAGCTGAGCAGGCCTGTAAAACAGGCAAAACACAGCCAACAGCCATCACATTCTCCAAAAAATTCAGAGACGAAATGCAAAACAAGTACCATGGAAAAAACAACAAACAAACCCAAAAATCAGCACATAGACCCATAATCACCCCAAACCAGATGCCTAGACACTAGTATTATAATAAATCAATAATATCCAGGATAATGTCTCTACTAGTGTCTACCTACCCTACTATAGCAGTCTCTGAGGATTCCAGCATACATGAAACTCAAAAAAGACCTTAATTCCAAATATATGAAGATGATAGAGATTTTTAAAGTGGAAATTAATAAATCTCTTAAAGAAATTCAGAAAAAAACACACAAATAAAGAATTGAAGGAAATGAATAAAACTATTCAAGACATAAAAGTAGAAATAGGAGCAACAAAGAAAATATAAACTGAGGGAATTCTGAAAATGAAAAATCTAGGTAAACTAGCAGGAATTACAGAGGCAAGCTTCATCAACGGAATACTAGAGATTGAAGAGACAATCTCAAGCATTGAAAGTACAATAGAAGAAATGAATATATCAGTCAAAGGCAATATTCAATCTAAAAAGTTCCTGAAACAAAGCACCCAGGAAATCTGGGACACTATGAAATGACCAAACCTAAGAATAATAAGAATACAAAAAGAAGAAGAAGATCAGACAAAAGCCCAGAAAACTTAAAAAACACAAAATTGACCAAACCTAATGAAGGAGATGCCTATAAAGGTACAAGAACAGCAAGTAGATTGAACCATAAAAGAAACTCCACTTGCCACATAATAATCAAAACACTAAATATATATAACAAAGAAGGAATATTTAAAAACTGTAAGGGAAAACAGCTAAGAGATGTACAAAGACAGACCTATTAGCATTACACCTGAGATTTCAATGGAAAGCTTACACCAGGACTTGTATTGATGTTCTGCACACTCTAAAAGACCACAGATGGGAGCCTAAATTATTATATCCATCAAAACTTATCAATCATCATAAATGGAGAAAATAAAATATTCCATGATAAAGTCAAATTTAGAGAATATTTATCAATAAATCCAGCCCTACAGAAGGTGCTTGAAGAAAAACTCCAACTCAAAATGTTAATTGCACCCACAAAAGCACATGAACTAAATAATGTCACAACAGAAAACAAAGAAACACAGACACATTCACACAAACATACATAAACATCACCACCACCACCATTATCAACAAAACAATAGGAATTAGCAATCATTGGTCATTAACATCTCTCAATATCCATGGACTCAATTATCAAACAAAAAGACACAGACTAACAGAAAGGATGAGAAAATAGGACATTCTTATTTATAATGACAAATGGACTGAGAAAGAAATCAGGGAAGCAACACCCTTTACAGTAGCCTCAAATAACATAAAATATCTTGGAGGAAACTATCCAAGCAAGTGAAATAACTGTATGATAAAAATTTCAAGTCTTTAAAAAAAAAAGAAATTGAAAAAGATACCAGAAGATGGAAAGATCTTCCATCCTCATGGATCATTAGGTTAACATAGTAAAGATGGCCCATCTAGTTAATCTACAGATTAAATGCATTCCCCATCAAAATTTGAACACATATTTTTTATAAAACCTTGAAAGGAAAGTTCTCAGATTCATATAAAAAAAACAGGATGATTAAAAACTGCTGGAGGTATCATTATCCCTGTTTCAAGTTGTGTTACAGAGCGATACCAATAAAACCAAATGGTACTAGAATAAAAACAGACACACTGGTCAATGAAAGTGAATTGGAGACTCAGACATAAACCTACAAGCATATGGACACCTGATATTTGAAAAAGAAGCCAGAAATACATACTTAAAAAAAAAGACAGCATCTTCAATAAATGAATGTAGTCAAACTGGATATCTGCATGGAGAAGAGTGTAAATACACCCATACATATCACACTTCACAAAACCTTATCAATCTCCTCAAGATAAAACCAGATACACTGAAACCTGATATAAGAGAAAGGGGGAACAGCCTGAAGGCACTGGCAGAGGAGATGTTTCTCTAAATAGAATACTGGTAGTGCAGGCACTACGATCAATAATAAATGGGATCTCATGATACTGAAAAGTTTCTGTGTGGCAATTCATACCAGCAATGGGACAAAATGTCAGCCTATAGAATTGCAAAAATGTTTAATAACTCCACATCAAATAGAGGACTAATATCCAAAATATATAAAGAATTCAAGAAACCAGATATCTAAAACCCCCAAATAATCTAATTTAAAAAATGGGCTATAAATCTAAACAGAGAATTCCCAGTATAGCTATCTCAAATGCCTTTGATATTTTTTATTCTGACAAATAAATCTTGCCTGGAGATCAGAGGGCAGAGCTAGCTAGCCACTAGTTAACCATAAACGTCTTGAGGTCTGTACAGACAGGAGGCAAGAACTGATAATGCTGGACAGAGACAAGACATAATAAGGTGAGTTGGAGACAGGATTTCAGCCCTTTTGATCAGAGGATTCAGAGAGGTAAGAAGCACTATTGGCTGCTCCTCTGCTTCTCTGATCTTTCTGCTCTTTCCCCAATATCTGACTCCTGATTTTTATTGATAAGACTAATTAAGATCAATTTAAAGAACTGTTAATCAGCCTTAGCCATCAAGAGTATCATCAAATCAAAACATCTTTGAAAGTCCATATTACACTGATAGGAGTGGTTAAGATCAATGAAACAAGTGATTACTCATGGTGACAAGGATTCAAGCAAGGGGAACACTCCTCCCTTGCTGGTGAGAGTGAAAACTTGTAAACACTATGAAAAGCAATATGATGTTTCCTCAGGAAATTGGCAATTGGTGCACCTCAAGACACAGATATATAGCACTCTTGGGAATATACTCAGAAGATCCTACATCCTACCACAAGGATACTTGTTCAATCATGATCATTGTTGCTTCTTTCTTAATAGCCAGAAAGTAGAAACAACCTAGATGTCCCTTTGAAGAATGGATACAGAAAATGTGGTATATTTACACAATGGAGTATTACTTAGCTGTTAAAAAATGACATTACAAAATTTGCAGGTAAATAGATGGAACTAGAAAAGAATTATCTTGAGTTAAAAAAACCCAGGTCCAGAAAGACAAATATAGTATGTATTCACTTATAAGTAAATACAAGCCATTATAATGATAACCAAGCTACAATCTATAGATCCAGAGAGTTTGAGTAAAGAGGAGGTGTCTTGGGGGGAACACATGGATCTCACTTGAAGGGGAAATAGAATAGACTTCAAAGGTGTGTTTGGATAGGAGGTAGTGCGGAGATCAGATAGCAGAAGAATGGAATGAATGACTGTAAGGAGAGACAGCTGGAATTATGGGACATTTGGTCGTTTGTTTGGAAACCTAGGGCATTGGAAACTTCCTGGAATCTATGCAGGTTATCCTTATAAGGATTCCTAGCAGAGGTCCATACAGAGTCTCATCTGACCATCACTTGCAGTCAGGCAAGGTTTCCAGTGGCAAGGTCTGGGTTGCCTTCACTTGAGTTGTTGGACAAGAGAGATCCCATAGGGGGGAAAAAAAAAACCCTGGCTGATTCTAAGAAAAAGATTTGTTACCCACAACCTGACTGTGGGACCTCATGATGAGGACAATATTCAAACAAGTCATTGAACGTGAAGAATTCCAGCTGGTGCCTACATGGAAATTTTACCCAATGTTGTAGAGTCTTTGGTGCAGGAGGGTATCCTGCAGGCTACCAAAAGAGAAATGTAGACACTCACCCAGCTACAAAACTTTTTACCTTTAGTTTGTCCTATACCTATCATACACTCATTTTCTGTGTTTTACTTAATTCACTTAGCATGATGATTCCCAATTCTATCTCATTGTACAAATCACAGTATGTCATCATCTTTGTGGTTGAAAGTTTTGAGTGTATGTAGCACAATTTCTTTATCAATCGATAACCCTCTTCAATTCCAATCTCCTTGAATTTGCAATTTTCTCTGTAGCATAAATGTAGCAAGAGGGACAATAGTCTCCAGGTTTAAGGCGCTATTGTTATGTTTACCCATTGTTATCTTGTTTTTACTTAGTGATCTTGTTTTTACTTAGTGATCTTTATCATTATCTCAGAGTTATTATTCAATTCTCCCTTTGTATATATTCTTTCATCCTGACAATTCATTAAATTTTCTTTATAGTAATATAGTATGTTTCCATTTAGCTAATATCCCATCTATATATCTAGCCTGAAGAATAAATAAAAATTCTCATTCAAACAGTGTTTCTGCACTGAGCACTAAAGGAGGAATGAAATACACTTATTTGGAAGACTGCTCTGCCAGTATAATATACTACTGTACTATTTTGAGGTTCATTATTCAGGTGAATAAAAATTATAATATTCAGAAATATATAGTTTATGGAATTGGATAAATGTTCAGAGAGTATTATTTTCAAATCTATCTTAAAAGTTGAATAAAATTGAAGAAGACTCAAAATTAATACTGACTGATTTTCTCATGCTGAGTAGTACTGTGCATTCAATCACTTTTAAGTTATTTGAATTGAAAGTAGAGATTTTAGTACAGTTTACTTTTGCTAATATTTCTAAAGAACAACCAACAAAACATTAAGAAAACCCATGTCTTTAGTGTCTATTAAACATATTAAAATTTAAAGAAGAATAAAACGTTTCATTAGGTGAGAGTTTGGGGTTATTATTATTCTTACAGCAATATGATAAGAAATCATGAATTAATTCACCGCTGGAACAATATACCTCAGAAAAGAAATTCTCAGAAATAATATTTCTTTTCAAGTTATAGTTATATATGCACAAAAAGTCCTGATGTGGTATTTTTCCTGTGGTTAAGATTCCTTTTGCAACATTTCAAGATGTATTTGTTTGTGTTCTGTTCATACTTTTAACAACCTTGGTAATGTCAATTCCTTTCAAAATGTTAGGAATTAACTGTTACAAAAAGAATGATATGTTGGTAATGAAAAAAGGAACAGTAGATGGAAGTAATAACTAGACCTAAAAGTAAGACTTTTTCTTAGGGAGAGTTAATAGCATAAACTAATATAAATAATTGTGACATCTTCATAATGTGTATCATTTGATTGGAACACACACCTGATGCTACTTTGTTTTCTACTCCATCTCATGTCCCTGTCTTTTCCCTCATGTTCTGCTTCTATTTGTGTGTCTCTTTAAGAATCAAAATTCTGCAAATAGCAGAAATTTTGGCACATATTCTGAGTCTGTTGTGCTTATCTTAAAAGTGAAATAAATATTTCATCCATTTTTCTGAGAGTGGCTGATTTCATTCACGGAGAGAGTTTTAAAGCTGACCTTTGAGTAGGAATAGAAAAGTGGCTGAAATACAAGAAACCCTGTTATGATATTCTTGCAATTCCTCCATGTTGATATCACAGGGCCATCGGAGAGTTCCCCAAAGAATACACTGCAAGAATGCATGTCCAAGAGTTGGGAATGTAGATGCAAAGTGACTTTCTGATCCAGAAATTAAAGTTCAGATTACACTTTAAAATGAGTAATACTTTTTCAAGGGGGAAGATGGACCTCATTGGAAGGATAATAGAGTTGACATATAGTCTTTTTTATTATATTGGATTTTCTTTTTTACTATTATTAAGAATTTTTTTTATTATTTTACATACCAATCACAGATTCCTCCCTCCTCCCACCCCTCCAGCCTTCCCCTCTACCCTCATTCCCTCTTATAGGCATATAGTCTTTTAACTCACATGCAAAATCATGCATACATGGAGTATAAGAAATGTATTTGGGCAGGAGAAATAATCATGTGCAATTTAACTTCTTTTGGAGGTACTCCAATCCACTGGGCATTTATTCTGTTAATTTTATCTCTAGGTGTTGCTAATTCAATTTATTACTACTAGCTTTTCTTCATAGAATTTCCTATTTGTCATTTAATCTTGGTCAAGAAGCTCTTGTTTGCAGAAGTTATAGGTCGAGTGATGGAACATACCATTTTTTATAAATTGTCATATTGTTAAATTGAGTTGAAATATTTATATTTATATCTATATACCTGGACTACTCTCACCCTAGGCGAGAGATGCATGTTTTTGTAATGAGCAGTGTTAGATAAAGAAACCCATTACTGGCCTGTTGAGACCAGAATAGCTGTGAATGCTCAGCTCTAAATAAGACATGTCTATTACCTACTTGCTACCAAATATAAAGAAAATCACAGAAGAGGGTTGAAGACAAAATGTAAGAGCAGGTTGAAGGGGAGGAACGATGTGAAATGCTATCTTCTGGACATGGCGTGACTGTCACACACATGACTCACAGCAGATGTGGCTATTGGCACATTATCAAGCCATCTCAAATCCCAGCATAGGTGAGGAAACTTCTCACTAGGCTTTCCTCACTGAGGAGTTATGAGCAGACGATAGTTATAGAGGAGAAAGAATCATTCTTTCTGAGTGTGTGGCCACTAGTAGTTTTCTCATATTTCTGTTGAGGGCCCCACATCCATATACATATGGCCAACATAAACTGGATTATCAATAAAAATAAAGAAGACAAGAAATTAGAAGCACAATGTGTAGATGAATATCCAGGTGACTTGAAGGAGAGAACAGAACATGAGTGTGATCCTGTTTCATTATCTATGTACATGAAATTACTCAAAGAAAAAAAATTGTTATGAAAATATAAAGTATTACTGTTTCTAGTTCTATGTGTAATAAATGAACTTCAGCACTGCATTATCAAATTGTGAAAATTTTTCCAAAATTACAATAAAGATTTGGGAAAGGAACATTTGCTGCTGAAACATAACATGTTTCTCATATGTTTTAAATTTACCTACTTTAAAATTATTTTAAAGAAATGTGCATTCACGTGACTTTTAATATAGTGTCTCAAAATTACCAATGCTAATTTTTTGGTTGAGAATATTCAGCTTTCAATTATCTGTGATAAGTTCATCTATGATTACAAAATTTCATATATTTTCATATGTTCAAATAATTCAAATATATTCACAATTTTTTAATATATTTATTTTATTTTTTATATGGATATTTGTGTTTTAATTTTACATATCAGCCATGGGTTCCCCTGTCCTCCCCCTCCCACCCCCACCTTCCCCCCAGCTCCTCACCCCCCATTCCCATCTCCTCCAGGGCAAAGACTCCCCTGGTTATTCAACTCAACCTGGTAGATTCAGTCCAGGCAGGTCCAGTCCCTTCCTTCCAGCCTGAGCAAAGTGTCCCTGCATAAGCCCCAGGTTCCAAACAGCCAGCTCATGCACTAAGGACAGGTCCAGGTCCACTGCCTGGGTGCCTCCCAAACAGTTCAAGCTTTTCAATTGTCTCACTTATCCAGAGGGCCTGATCCAGCTGGGGGCTCCACAGCCTTTGGTTCATAATTCATGTGCTTCCATTAGTTTAGCTATTTGTCCCTGTGCATTTTCCAATCTTGGTCTCAATAATTCACGCTCTTACACTCCCTCCTCTTTCTCGACAATTGGACTCCTGGAGCTCCACCTGGGGCCTGGCCAAGGACCTCTGCATCCACTTCCATCAGTTATTGGATGAGAGTTCCAGCATGACTGTTAGGGTGTTTGGCCATATGATCACCAGACTAGGTCAGTTCAGGCTTTCTCTCCACCATTGGCAGCAGTCTACAGAGGATGTATCATTGTGGACCTCTCCAGCACTCTGCCTATGCCTGTTCTCATGGAGTCATCATTTATCATAGTCTGTTATTCCTTGTTCTCCCTTTCTGTTCTTGATCCAGCTGGGATCTCCTGCTCCCCTAAGCTTTCTTTCCCTTGAATCTTGCCCTTCATTACCCCCACTCACGTCCAGGTTGTTCATGTAGATCTCATCCGTTTCTCTGTCATTGTGCGATCCTCATGTCTTTCTTAGGGTCCTGTTTTATAGGTATCCTCTCTGGAGTGGTGAGTAGCAGTCTAGTCATCTTTGTTTTACATCTAGTATCCTACTATGAGTGAGTACATACATACCATGTTTGTCCTTCTGAGTCTGGGTTACCTCACTCAGGATGATTTTTTCTAGATCCATCCATTTACCTGCAAACCTCATGATGTCATTGATTTTCTCTGCTGTGTAGTACTCCATTATGTATATGTACCACATTTTCTTTATCCATTCTTCAGGGTTATTTATATATTTTTGATCATGTTTTTCTCTAATATAACTCCCCAAGATCCTCCTCACCTCTTTCAAAAAGCAAGCAAATGCCAAAAAACACAAAAATCAAAACCATTCAAAATACCAAAAAGCAATAAATATTGCCAAAATAAAGAAAATGAAACAAAAGTCCACAGGAATCCCATTGAGTTCATTTTATATTACACAACTACTACTGGGAATGAAGGCTACTCTGGAATGAGCTTCATATACCAAGTGAAACTCATTTGGAGAAAATAGGTTTTTCTTTTGCCAGAAATATCAATTTCAGGTTGCTTCTTAATCACGGTTGTGACTCGGTGTCCACTTATTCTTCTTGGTGCAGGAACTCCACCTGGTCTGAACCTGTGCAAGATCTGTGAATGTTGCTACTGTCTCTGTGAGTTCTTATGTGCATCTTCTTGCTGTGACTGGAAGATACTGTTTCCATGGCATCATCTGGCTCTTATAATATTTCTTTCTGCCTCCCCTTCCATTAATAACTCTTGAGAAGGGGTTTGATGAAGACACTGCAGTTAGGACTGAGTGCTCCAAACTCTCTTCACGTTGTTTAGTTATGAGTCTCAGAGTTAGTTTCCAGCTACTGCAAGAAGAAACTTCTCTGATATGGGATAAGAAAGGCACTGAACTATGGGGTACAGCAAAATGTCCATAGGAATCATTTTACTGCTATGTTACTTTAGCAGAATAGTAGTATTAGATTTCTCCTAGGTCCATGACCTATTTCATCATTATATACCAAGAAATAAATATTTTAATCATCTGCCCATTTAATATGGTGCAAATAGACATATAGAGAGAAGGCATGTGCTATTAGGATACTTTCTGTGTTATTCTAGGAGCATGAGTGCAATTGGCCCCTCCTTGTAGAGTAGATTTTTCTGAAGTCAATTTGAAGGTCTTGTCATAATGTTGCTGTCATTCTCTTTAGGCTCCTAGAGTTCACTGTAAGTTATGTATATGTGGCTGAAGTAACTTTCAGTGTGTCTGTTCTTTCACTTGACACACAGAATTTCTCTTCAATTCTGTAAAGCTAGGTCAAAATGTTACTTTGCTGTACTGTCTCTGACTGTGAAATTTTCTGATGAGTTGAAATATACCTGTTTTTACTCTGTTGCCCTGGGCTCCCTTCCCTGATATTCTTTTTTATCACCTGCAGTCTACTCACCTCCACCCTTGAAATCCTTTTCTCAATATACACACAAAATTATGTCCATCTGTTTGCAGAATCTTGCTATGGTTAATTCACCTTTTCATCTTCATTTAGTCTTTTCTGCCATTGAACATAATATTTGATCATATTCCATCTCTTTTCATTTTCCATAATTAAATAAGGACTTTTCAAAGTTATCAATTCAATACTCAGCTATGTATTGACTTCATGGTAACTTTGTTTTTTTGTTATCAGTAAATTATGGTTTGGGTATGTTTACTGTTTTTGAATCTTTTCATCTTGGCTTTTATTTTATTCTCACCTCTAATTCTTTGATATAATTTAAAATGTATCTCTTTAAATATTACTAAAAATTCCTTTTTTATATATGAGTTTCTTCTCCTTGTGCCTCAAATGAGTAATTTTGTAAAATGTAGTTGTTTTCTGAATTTTCCACTAGGTATTACTTTCATTTTTCATCAGTATTTCATCATGGATTTTATTTGTTATTTTACATTTATTCTTTATTTAGTAACTATTCTTTAAAAGCATTAATCATAAACCATAGAATGATGTTAGTTTATTGACACAAAGTCTTATTTTCTATTTTGTCTGTATGCTAAGAATTTTTATTTTAAAATAGTCTAGCTACTTCTGAACTCTATCTATTCCTTATACATTTATTATCCAGTAAAGCATACACATGAGCAAATATACATATATGCAAATATCCACACACACATACACCACACATATACATATATATTTTTACATATATATTTGTTCTTGTCAGGTGTTGTTTTTCTTCAGGGTTGAGCTGCTACGTATTTGCTTCCTCAGTTGACTCCCTTTGAATTACTGCATAGGGCTCAAGGTCTGTAGTTTTGTATTATATAATATGGGGCAAAATTTGTAGCTTATGAAAGAGGAAATGTTTGCTCTCAAGACTGAGAAGAACATACTTCTATGAAAATTACACTTATTCAAACTGTAAATCACTTAAATCATGAGAACTTCCTGGAGACTAATCAGAAGAACATACTTGGCATTGGACTTGTTTAGCACAGTGTCTTTTCACTCTCTGTTGAAAACTTGGTAAATTATAGGCCACATTCTTATGAAAGCAACAGCTATTGTTACTTAAAAAAAAACACTATTTGTGTTCTAGGAGGCTCATATTTAAGCAATGTATAACAAGGCTTATTTGGCAGTTGTGAAAAAATCAATATCTCTCAACAATAATATTTAGTAATGCGCAATGTAGAGAAGTGCATATCACCATGTGGCAAAGCATGCTGTGTATTTATGCTGAACCAACTGTGATAAAATGGAGTTTTTATTTATAACTTAAGATTACCAGTCTCACCAAGATTATGTTTTCAATAAAATCATCATTTGAAAGGTCAGTGTTAAAAAAAAAAAAAATTCTTGTAGCTGTATCTGTTGGAACTAGGCTCAAAAATCTGCATTTTAATTTGCTGTGTTTTTCTGTAATGGTATTTGTCTATGATAAATAGACGTTTTCTTGATGAGTGGAGAGGATTTATCTGTGGGAATAAGGATAACTATTTATAATGTATCTAGGGATTTTGCTGGTTGAATAAAGTGAGAGCTGTAAGTTCTCCTTCAAGATCCATGACTTCACAAGCCTTGGGCAGTTGGTTACATTTCTAGTACTAGGCATGATTCCCCTCTTGTGAAATGAATCTTAAGTCCAATCAGAGACCTGCTGCCACTACTGTACCCAGAGTAGGAGAGAAAGTCTTCCTCAGGGAAAAGCAACACCAATTGGTTATTCCACACCAAAATGCCAGCCCTGAAAACATATGTACAGGAAACATTGTAAAAAAAAATCACTAGGTCATATGTATGCATTTAGGAAAAAAAATATATATATCTGTATATATACATATATGCATGCATGTATTATATATACATCTATAATGAATATAATATATGTAATGACAGGTGAAGAATAAGGAGGCTATAAAATTGAAAGAGAATAAAAAATATAGGAGGGTTTGAGAGGAAGAAAATCAAGGGAAAATGATATAATTATTTTATAATCTCAAAAGATAAAATAAGTAATAAAATCTTTACAAAGTGCATCTTAGATTAATGATTAACCATAACACTTTACTTTTTAGTCTTCTTTTTTTAAGTTTTATTTAAATTTTAATTTTGTGTGTATTTACACATAAGTGTAGGTTCTTTAAAGACATTGTACTTTAAATTGTATGTGGTGTGTGTGTGTGTGTGTGTGTGTGTGTGTGTGTGTGTGTGTGTGTTGGTCAGTGTTCTTTCTAAATAATATATTACTATTGCTTGAAAGCTTCATACATATGTAGTGTATATTGATCATATCCATGCATCGTACGTTTCTCCAACTTCCATTATTGCCATTCACCCCTACCTCCATCTCAACTTCACACTTCCTTTTTTATTATTTCTGTAATTAATAAGCTGAAGTCCAATTAGTACTGTCTATGTGTACATGAGTGTGTAATCATCCACTAAGAGTGAGAAATCTAACACATCAAATGACTGTGACCCTCCTTCCTTCAGCATCAACTACCAATAATTACTCTTGGAACAGTGGGAACTCCAAAGTTCCTCTGTTTCACATTACAGAATGTTTACTATCTTGATCTTGTGCAAGTCTTCTGTAGGTAGCCACAGTTGTTGTGACTTCATGAATGTAGCAACTGTGTCATGTCCAGAAATCATCATTTTAAAACTCTTGCCCTGCCCTCTATTTTCTTATATTCTTTCTGTCAAAGTTCCACAAAATCATCCTTTAAGCTGGGCAGTGGTGATGCCCGTGTTTAAACCCAGCACTTGGAGGCAGAGGCAGGTGGATCTTTGTGAGTTCAAGGCCAGCCTGGTCTACAGAGTGAGATCTAGGAAAGGCGCAAAGCTACACAGGGAAACCCTGTCTCAAAAAACAAAACAAAACAACAACAACAACAACAAAATCATCCTTTACATTCTGTTTGCTAGCAATACCACATGAAATCATGTGGATGTGCACTTGCACATATACAGAAAATAAATTAATGCAATAAACCTTTTAAAAGTTATTCATATAATAATTTTTTCTTTCAACTGGAAAGTCCAAAAATAACTATGCTTCTTTCCATTTTATCTAATATAATCTGATTTTCCCAATACTTTAAGTAGTAAAAGTTATAAATAACAAAATAAAATACATAGAAATTGTCAACCATACCTAAGTCTACCTAAATTATTACATATGTAGCATATAGTTTTTTTACTTGTTTTCTAAATTCTACCTCAAAAGCATCTCTTGTGTTTCAAAATAGTACTTTTCTTTATAGATTTCATTTTTAAATTGAAAATTGATTCTTCTCTCATATCATACATCTTGATTATAATTTTCCTGCCTTCCATTCTTCTCAGCTCCCTCCCCTCCCTAAAGTCCACTCTCCCTCTGCCTCCCCTCAGATAAAAGCAGGCCTCCAAGGGACAACATCCAAACTTTGCAGAATAAGATACAATAAGAGAAGCCAGAAGTCCTCCTATCTAGACTGGACAAGGCAACCCAATAGAAGGAAAAGAGTTCCAAGAGCAATCAAGAGTCAGAGACACACTCACTCCCAGTGTTAGGAGTCCAACAAAAACACCAAGATAACAGCTAGAACATATATGCCGAGGCCTGGTATAGACCCATACAGTCTCAGTGCTTGCAGCTGCAGTCTCTGGAATCCCATATGAGCCTTGCTTAGTTGATCAGTGAGAGATGTTTTTCTGGTGATCTCCATCCCCTCTCACTCATACAATCTTTCCTCCCAGTCTTCCATGAGGTTCCCAAACTCCAAGAGGAGGGACCCAATAGAGACCTCCAGTTTAGACTTTCTCTACACATAATGTTTGTAATTTTCAGCTGTGGGTCCCTCACTCCCATCTGCTGCCATAGGAAGCCTCTCTAATGATAACTGGACAGGGCATCGATCTGTGATTATAGCAGAAAGTCATTAGGGATTATTTCTTTGATTTATTTTTCAGTTGTGTTTGAATCTACACTAAGTCTCTGAACTATCTAGTCCCCGGTTTTTGGCCATCCAGCCATTATATCCAGGCATGAGCTTACTCTCATGACGTGGGCCTCAAGTCAAATCAAACACTGGTTGGGCACTCCCACAACTTCTGTGTCACCAATTTCCCAGCCCATTTCACAGACAGAATAGACTGTATAGGTTGAGGACCTTGTGGCTGGGTTGTGGTCCATGTCTCTCTTTCTGAGACCAGATCATAGGGGTGATGGCTCCATGAAAGCGCCAGTTTGACTTCTCTATGTCCAATAAACTGCATGGATTTCTTTCCTTGGCAGTGAGGTCTCATTATCAGTTTTCAGAGAACAATGCTCTGTCTTAGTATCAGACTAGGTTGTTTACACATCTCCATGGAATCCCCTTGACCAACATCTCAACTAAATACAACCCAGGCCCACCACTAGAAGCTTTGCTTGGCATCAAAAGATGGCCAGTTCAGACTCCAGAACCTCCATTACTAGAAGTCCTCACTAGGGTCACCTTTACAGATTCCAGGAAGTTTCCACAATGCCCTCCAAATGCCTCCCTGCCCCCCAATTCCAACTGTCTTTCCTCACACTCTCTCCTATGTCCTCCTCCTAATCTGATCCCTCCCACTCTTGTCCCAACTCTCCCTAGTCCACTCAACAAAACCTATTCTATTTTCCTTTTCCGGGAATAGCCATGCATCATACCTAAACACCCCTCCTTACCTATCATCTCTGGTTCTGTAGACTGTGGTTTGATTATCATTTACTTAACAACTAATAACCAACTTATAAGGAATATACAGCATATTTGTCTTTCTGGGTTTGGGTTAGCTCACTAAGGATGTTATTTTCCTGACTCTGTCCATTTGCTTGAAAATTCTATGTTGACATTTTTTTAACAGCTGAATAATACTCCATAATGTAAATGTACAACATTTTGTTTACCTGTTCTTTGATTAAAGGGCATCTAGGTTGTTTCAGGATTTTAGCTATTATGAACAGGGCCTCAGTGAATATAGTTGAGCAAATGTCCTTCTGGTAGAATGGAACATCCCTTGGATGTGCCTAAGAGTGGTATAGCTGAGTCCTGAGTTGGACCAATTCCCAATTTTCTGAGGAACCCCATATTGATTTCCATAGTGGCATAGTGTACAAGTGTACAAGAATGCAGATCAACCAGCATTGGAGAAGTATTCCTCTTGCTCCACATCTTCACCAGCATGAGCTGCCACTTGTGTGTTTTATCTTAGCCATTTGGACAGGTCCAAGATGGAATTTCAAAGTAGTTTTGATTTGCATTTTCCTGTGGGATAGCATGTTGGACATTTATTTAAGTGTTTCTCTGCCATTTGAGATTCCTATAATGATTTGTATCACATTTTCAAATTAGATCATTTGGTTTTCTGATATCTAACAGTAACTGGCTTAGTTTGAAATATTTTATTGATGTATAAGCATCATTTAAAGTGTATTTGTGCACTATTTAAGAAGATTGGAGTCATGCTAACTTAGGCTATGCTATATGACCTGTGCAGGTCAAGAAAATGGGATTTTATTCATATATCCTGCTAAGTCCATTTAGTAGTAATGCTCATGCATATGCAGTTATGGATATCTGCTTGGAATTGGGTAGCCTATCAAGAGCTCATTCCTACAGAAGATGTGTCCTCCTTCTCTTACTAAACTTTTAACTGTCAGTAGTTTTCATCTTGGGGTGTGATCGTGTGTTATTTCCCCCAGTTGTGCTGGATTGTCAGCTAGTGTTATCATTATGCCGATTCTGTTAGGGTTATTCTGCTTTTGAAATTCCAAAGGAGCGATGTCTTTCTTAAATATAGAAGACACCATCTTGGATTAAATGTCCTAGGTCTCTGGATTGTACAGTCTCCTTGTCCCTCTTCCATGGTATTCCCTGAGCCTTAGCTGTAGAAGAAGTCATGTTGTCAATGTAAGAGTTGAGTCTGGGCATCTCACTGATAATCATTCTCTGAACCTGTCAAGTTTGAAACCCTGTGATGATCTCTGCCTGCTGCAAAAAGAAGCTCCTTTGATGTAGGGTAAAAGCTACACCTATCCATGTAGGTAATGGTAAGTGATTAGATTGCAGTTAGGAACTATAATGGTTTGGAAATTGCCAGTAGAAAGTTTTCTTCTAGAATAGTGACCTTATCGGTCATAAGTAGTTGGCTAGGTTTACAGTACCAGACATGAATTCCTTCCTGTTACAGAAGTCATAATTTTTAAAAGATGGATGTTGTAACCTTAAAGGTATAAGGTCACCATTATGCCCTAGGAAATGTCTTGCCACTGTTTTAGTTTGAAACTTTACAGCTGAGTAGGACTATTATTTCCTTTTCTCATTTAGTTGATTGCATAGCACTTTTGGATACTGTAAGGGCTCTACATCAGGGTGGAGGCTTCTAAGTCAGTGCCAGAGAGATTCCTCCAAGTCTTTGTCCACAGTATTGCTGTCTTCAGCAATAAAATATTTGGTTAAAAATCTGGGCATCAAAAGGGGGCAGCAATAATAGCCGATATGGTTTGGCCAGTCTCTTGGACTCCCCTGACCATCACAGGAATGAAAGGTTTCCATACTTGTGACTGAACATTTGTGAGATACTCTATGGCTCTTAAGAGAAGAATTATCATCCAAAGTAGTATAACTTTCTTTAAGAAAAAGAAAAAAAGAAAGGAAGAAAGAAAGGAAGGAAGGAAGGAAGGAAGGAAGGAAGAAGCAAGGAAGGAAGAAAAAAGAAAGAGATAGAGAGAAAGAAGGAAAGAAAAAAGAGTATCTTTAAAGTAAACATAAATTGTCCACCCTGTGACTTTCCCAGACATCTTCAGTGTCATTCATTGCTGCCCTCCCTCTCCATGGCTTCCTCTCTCTCCTGCTCAGGTAAAGCCCTGTCCCATTTTTTCACCATTTTAGAGAGGCAGAAATTAGAATGGATAATGGGAAGAGATATTTAAAACCTCAGCAAAACTACTTTTACTTCCCATTAAGTAGCTTTTCTTCTGAGAAACTGACAAGTATTGTTGATATCACATTTCTTTCTGTTTCTTATATCCATTTAGCTAGTGTATACTACTCACTGTTACAGATAACAGGTTAAATCTAGAGAACACAAAAGGTAGAGTCACTGAAACTTTATCATTAAACTATTGAAAGAAAAACTGAATGGAGATATTACCACCTAAGAACTTCACACACATAGATGACTTGCTCTTTTCTTGACGTGGAAAGTTCCCAGGTGTTTCAAGAGGACAGGATTTCTGGACAAGCCTTGGAGGAACACAGGAAAGTATATTAAGGAAAGGAATTTCAAATCAAGTATGATATTGCAATAAATTCAGTGGTACTCACACACAGGTTGTGTGATGGCAGGTGGTTATGCCTAACGGTGATTAATAGGTAAGTGAAGTAAAACTTTAAAATCCAAGCCACAGAACCTACGGTTTACCTTACATGATGAGGACACATCGAAAAGATTTAGAAGGTGTGTCCTCTTTTCTTTTAGAATGAAAAAAAGGACATTGAAAAGCAAGCTTCACAAAACAGGGAATTTTGGAAAACAAAATAGTAATTTAGAAGAGATTTGGTCATACAGCTAAAATTAAGGCAAGTGAGTAGAGTATGGGCTTGATAAGTTTTTAAGGTAAGAACTAAAAAACATTTGTGTTTTATTATGTATCTTTTACATACATGAACAATGTAGTGAAATGCAAACAGAAGGATTAAAGGTCAATAAATGTAATAATATAATTATAAGATAAAATTTTGAAGTGTTCCTAAAAAATGGGTCTCAGACATGGAATCACAAAAAGAATTACCTAGGGACAAAAAAAAATAAAAAATAAAAATAAAAAATAAACAAGCTCTCATTCCATCCCAAGATGAATTACATAAGATTCCCAGGTGAGACATCTGTGCTCCTGAAAAACATCCCTGGTGATTCTAATGTGCACACAGTGATGAACACAACTGTTGTCTCAATCATTCTCCAGATGTGTTTTTGACTTATAAAACAAAAGAAAGACAAATGGGAAGTAAAACTAGTATGAGGTTTACTTTTTTTCCTATTCTTATTATAAGCAGAAACTGAGGGTACATGTAAACTCTGTAACAAGCCAACTCTGTGAGGCACAGATTCTGATCTATGTGGCTTAGTAAAAATTAAAAACACGTAAGTAAATTTCCCAGGTTTTATCCAGCTATAAAAGCTTAGTTTGAAGCTAAGCTTGAATCAGATTTTGTCTGACCATATATTTGATATGTAAAATTTGAAATTACTTCTCCAACACACTAAAGACATATAATTGTCTTACAATATTTTCTTGAAAATATTTAGAAATCTACAAACATTTGAAGTATGTTATTAATTATCTGCATAGAATTTTGGGTGATTCTATATAAATACTTAATAAATGATTCCAAGGTATTTATACTAAATACAAAAGTAGGTTTCAAACAAATGAACTTTGGTTAATAATAAAGCACATAAAGAGAATAAAATATCAAGGTTTTTTTCCCTTAAGTTTTAAAACATACAAATAATGCTAAGGAACATATAGAAACTGTGAGGTCTGAATCATCTTTAACTCTGAGGCTACCATGACACATTTCACAGCCCATCAAAAGAATGAAATCTCTGTGCAACAAGGGTATATTGTTATTCCCTTCACTGATTTCTTTATATTTCTTTATCAACTTATGCATGATGTTATCTTGTGCAGACATAAAGAAAAATGCCACTGTCTATGAGATGACTCATCCCTAACATGCCTGAGGGCCAGGCTGCCCAAATCAGTAATAAGATACTTTCTGAGAGTCAACCTGGGTCTGCCTAAAGGCCTAAGCAACAGCATCTGAGACATGGTCTGGAGATGACCTGGACCAATGAATGGCCACCATGTCACACCAGCAGATGCATATTCATCAGACCTTCTGCAATGGTGAGGATAGAGGGTATTATTCACAAAGGCTTGCCTTTTCCTGAATAAACAGAGCTTGTTGTTTCAACATTTTCGCAGATTCTGTGTTGTTGACTCTCTGCCTACTTGGCCCCTTCCCCAAAAGGAAACAACAGCATATGACCCTGCCACAACTGACCAGGAACCATACTGTCAAAAATTTAGTTTTTAGTGTTCCCTCAATTTACCAAAATTTGTTTAATAAATATTTTAAAACAAGTATTTTTAATATCTTTTAATCTTCTGTATCAAAAATAATTATTCTATTTCATGTTGAATTCCATTGTCTTTGGTATATATTTCTGATTCCATAATTAATTCACAAATTCATCATTTTTCACTGTAACCAGATAATTCATAAGCTCCTTTCCAATAATTTCCCTGTGTATGCTGCCAGAATTTTCTCTTCTTGTTTCTTTTTAATTCATCACGTTTTTAAGGGTCTTGGCCCAGATCTAAGTATGCTTTTTAATAGAATTTTACTCTTTATACTTGTTCATTATGTGATGTGACATAAAAACAAGAATATCATAGATGATTATATTCTGAATTTCAATGCTTTATTTTGGAATGTGGTAGATTTAAATGTGTTCACACATACATGTAATATATCCATCTATCAATCTCTCTCTCTATGAAGCATATTTGAAATATTTTCCTTGTACACCTATTCATCTTGGTCATGATCATATGCTCCATTCATACATAATTTTCATAATACTTTAATTACTTTTCCATTATATGTCAGATCTATTCATTATTACTTCTCTTGTATTTTGGGTGTTAGAGGCTTAGATTCTGGTATTTGTATTATAGGTATAGTTCTTCTCAAGAATTTTACACATGTAATAATGGAACATGGTCATATTCATTTCCATTTTTCCTCTCCATCCTCCTTCTGTGTGCTTCCCAAAATTTTAGAGTTGAGATAAAGTTGAAGAGATGGTAGTTTGTTTAATAAAGTTGTCAGCAGATTTATTAGGACACCAGAATTCTGCTCTTTCTTTCACAGTATTTCTCTTATGGAATAATGACAAGACAAACTTAGGATTTATGCAATATATTTAAAGATTGGACTATTAATGACAAGATTTTCCTTCTTTATTAGTTGTTTCCTGTTGTTGTGTTAAAATACCATGACCAGACCCAGCCAAAAGTGGAAAATGTATTTTAGCTTCCAGTTACATGGGTTTACAGTCTATGATAAAAAATTAGTATTTTTTAAATCTGTTTACATAATTTTCTAACAGCCAGTTTCAATAGTCAAACATATATAGAATTCTATGTACTTCTGTTATTTTTAAAGTTTAGAACAGAACAGCAGTTCTCAACCTGTGTGGCACAATCCTTTTTGGGGGTCACATATCAGATATCCTGCATATCAGATATTTACATTATGATTCATACCAGTAGTAAATTGCAGTTATGAAGCAGTAGCAGAATAATTTTATGGTTGGGGGTCACCACATCATGAGCAACTGTATTAAAGTGTCCAGAACTAGGAAGTTTGAGAACCATTGATATAGAATGCTTCAAAGATTTAATGATCATAGTACAGATTTTGGGAACTTGTTAAAAGTAGGTTTACATTTCATTGTGCCAAACTAACACCATATCTTTCTAATTTTGGAACAGAGATTGTATTTGGTACTTTTAAAAAGGTTTTTTGTTTGTTTGTTTGTTCAACTGATTTCTCCATTTTGAGAAAAGGAATTTAAAGAAACCACCTTTATGTTTTAGCTTTCTTTTTCTATGAATATTTCTATTGTAATGATATTTTGTTTGTGATTTAACAAACAAGGCTTACCTAGATATTACAGTGCAGATCTAGCCACTAGTTAACTAACCATAAAGGCCAGGTAGTGTTAACACACACTTTTAATCCCAGCACTTGGCAAGAGAACGGTGGAAGATCGGAAGTCCAAGGCCACCCTGGGATACACAAGACTGACATAGTCTAAAAGAAAAACAGAGCCAGGTGGTAGAAGCCCACAGCTTTAATCCCAGCACTAGGAAGTTGGAGACAGTAATACAAAGCAGGAGGAGACAGGAGCTCAACCCTTTTTAGTCAGAGGATCTGGGAGAGGTAAGAAGTCTCTCTAGTGGCTGGCTCCTTTATTTCTCTGATATTTCAGCATTTACCTCACTATCTGACTCCGGGTTTTTATTATTAAGGCCAATTACAAGTCACTCTATATTCTATATTATTAGGTCTCAGGAAAAAATAATTGACATTGAGGTCAATGATTTTAAAATTCTATGTAAGAGAATAAAATATGAATAAATTAGCAAGTGGATGTCTCACTAGATACACCCTGAGTAAAATTGGAGAAAGTCCCTATGCCTGAGGTATGTTACATTGAACTCTTAAACTGAAAAAAGTATAACAAATTTAGTACAGAGAAAGATTAGGTTATAGTAGGCGACATGTGAGTTGAAGAATAAAGGACTTGGAGGAAAATGGTTCAAAGTGTTCTCTCCAGAAATTATTAGCCATGCAGATCTTTCTGTTTTGTTTTTTTTCATTTTTATCTCAATGGAAGACAAAAGTTTGTGTAGTTTTTTTGTCTCCAATGTGATTATCATAGACTGTTGTTAATATTCTGTTTTTTCCTGACTAGATTCATGATAAACATGTATGATATTTTCTGGGAGTTAATTAAATCTGTGGCTTCTGTATGATTTGAAGTAATATTCAATGACAATGAAATTTTGCAGGATAAACAGAAATCACACAATGGAATGGAGAAGCATTGCTGTCTCATGTGTGTGTGTGTGTGTGTGTGTGTGTGTGTGTGTGTGTGTGTGTGTGTATGTACACATACACACACACACACAAATAGACACATGTTTATGTTGTTGTATGATGAAATAGTTACTTCCTAAAGTCACATTTAGTTAGGTAAGTACTCAAGTTAATTATCTTACTTGGGAACAATTTGAATGTAAGGAAGAGTAACAGTGTATAACAATGTCCTTAAATTATTTAAAAAATAATGCAAATGCAAAATATTTTCAGCTAAAATATTTTTATAAATATTTAAAATTAGATTGAGATATAAAAGAATAGTCAAGATCTAGTCAGTGTTTTGTAATAATACTAAATATAGTTATTAATGATGCAGTATATACCTCTAAATAGCTAGAACAGTATTTTAGTTATACCTACCAGAAAGAAAATACAATAGACTGAAACAGATATGCTAATTACCTTGAATTGATGCATGGTTTCCTACTGTGCACATGAAGCAAAATATTACATTGCATCTCTCACATATATAGTATTCTTATGCAGAAGTCAAAGAAATTAAGAAATTTAATAATGTAAAAATAGGTAATTATAATAGTCACTTATTTTCAGTGTTAATGTTGAAGATTAAGAATCACAATTACTTTTCTATTAATTATGATTATTATTTATTAATTACAATCTTAATCTTAAGCACTTTATACTATGTATATCAATTTAGAAGTTTAAAATGATCAAGTGAATTCAAGCATTTTCCTTCACCATTGTCTGAAATCTTGCCTGTTCTTCAGTTTTGCAGTGGCTGAGGTGTGTCTTAGAAGAGTAAAGCACCTTTTTCCGGTTTGGTGGCTATGGACTTCTTAACATATATATCTTGAGGTAACATTTTTCTGTAGAAGTTGTAAAGGGATAATTTTCACAAGGTTGGAAGTCACTCTCTATATTTTTATTCTGGCATCTGGATAAGCTTCAAGGCATTGAATGTGATCTCAAAGGCATTCATCCGATGAAACCCCTGTTGTGACAAACAATGAAAACAGAAAGCTGATTCTTAGGCTTGAGGCGCAGCTATAAAATAGCTGTCCTATTTTTTTTTTTTTTTAAATCTTTGCAAGTCTTGTCTGAGGCATTTTACAGATTTTTAGATTAAATTAATTCTCTGCACTACACATGAGTGGAGATCGTTTTGAGAATATTGCATGTTAAAAACTGAATGTGCCCAGTGCTTTGAGACAACTCACTCTGGGTTGTAAGGATGCTCTGTGAAAGCATAGCTCTAAAATCAGTCTTGGACATTTGTGATGATAGATTAATTCTAGATCGATGATTCACATGGCATCTGACACCCTCTAGTGACTCTTAGACCCTTGGTCCCAAAATTATATATTACATACACGTATATATTAATGGCATGAAAAAGTTAACTGAAACATATTTGCTGAAAGTTAAAAACTTTATCAGATAGATATGGGAACAATGTCCCCCTCAGTGTTTCTTGTACTCTTGTACATTTATGATATATATGCATATATATGTTTAATGAAGAATTACTTTGTAAATGAAAATGGTTAGTATGTTTTGCACACAGCATATGTGAAGGAAGAGGAAAGAAATTATTTAAGAGCTTAAAGTAGAGGTCATGAAATGTAGTGGGAATTTTCTCTGGCCCTGCCTGGGCCCTATGGTCAGCAGGAATCTCTCCCACCTGGTCCTACAGCCTCTCAGATCCAAATATACACACATTAGCTTAAAATGTAAAATGAATAGAAAAATCGCTTAACAAAAAATTATTAACTGTATGTCCATTAGCTCAGACTTATTATTAACTAACTCTTACACTTACATTAACCCATAATTCTTATCTATGTTTAGCCATGTGGCTTGGTACCTTTTCTTAATTCTGCCTTGTTATCTTGCTTCCTCTGTGTCTGGCTTATTACTCCTGACTCAGCCTTCTTCTTCCCAGAATTCTCCTTGTCTGCTTATTCTGCCTATACTTCCTGCCTGGCTACTAGCCAATCAGTATTTTATTTATTAACCAACCAGAGCAACACACATCCACAGCATACGGAACAACATTCCACAGCAATGAAACCCATTGAACTGAGTAATACAAAGATTGATTCATTGTAAGCAAATGAAGGTTCACCAAATAGACTTAAATGATCTTAAGCATTTGTAGGGTCAAAGTGATGTGTTTGACAATGTTCTCAGACGCTAGTGTTGCAGATGCATATGCATATAGTGAGCTTGTAGGAAAAAAAATCTCAGAATTACTATAAAAATACTGAGGAAGACATCTAATCAAAGAAAGCTTAAGGCAGTAGAATCAAATTTCTGATTAACATTCCCTGTAAGAGAGAGATGCTAAGATAATTACAGAGTTCATTTTGGTCCAAACAGTATAAAATGTCACCATCAGTAAAGTGAAAACTAGGAGCATACCTATGGAAAATAGTATAAGGCTTTTTAGTGGCCAGGTTGTATAGATTTGAAAAGTGAAATGATCTGTAATTGGCAATGGGTCTATTTAGGGAATGGTATACCCCCGGTGCAGTAGCAAGTAGTATTTGTTGTTAAGAAGACATGCAGAATGGTTTAAAAATAAGTAACACAAAGTAGACTCAACTGGTAACTGAATTATAGATTAAGAGCACACACCTTCGTAACAGGAAACTTAAAAGGTCTTATTAATGAAACCAAACCCAAGGCCAGTTATTGGGGTGATTGCTGGAAGATCAGAGAAGCAGAACAAGCCACAGCTATCTCACCTTGCTAGTTCCTCAGGTGATCCTGTTTCCTCAGGCTGGAAGCTTCTGAGTCCTCCTCCACATGAATCTCAGCTGAACTGTGTTGCTCCAAAGCTTAAACTAACTACATGCTTTTTTTTCTTTAGTTCCTGGTCCTCATGCCTTATATACCTTTTTCTTTCTGCCCCCACTCCCTGGGATTAAAGGCGTGGGTCACCATGCTTAGCTGTTTCTAAAGTGGCCTTGAACTCAGAGATCTGGCTAGTTCTGCCTCCCAAGTGCTGGGATTAAAGGTGTGTACTACCACCGCCAAACTTCTGCTATGGCTTACTCTTCCCATTTTCTAGCCACCATTTCTGGCTCTGTTCTAGTGGCTGTCTGTTCTCTGACCCCAGATATGTTTATTTCGGGGAACACACAATATTTCAGGGAACACAATACCCACCACACACCTGAATTTGTAAAATTTATAGAAATGTTATTTAATCCCAGTCTATTTTTTATTTTCCATTGAATTTCTGCCTGTTTTGCTTTGTAAAAATCTAGATTGAATCTTCTATTTTTGCTTTTGATAAAGACAGCATTATTTGGCCCTTACTTCTTTGCATTCTATTATTAGCCCTATCCTGTAAGTTATTTCATAATTTTGATAGTAAGGACTTTTTAAGAAAACATCTCAGATTGAGAGATGTATTAATCTATGAGTTTATGGGTATAATAAGTCACTAGGAGTTACATTAATACTCTATCCATGTATCAGTATGATACTTCATCTTTTTTGAAAAGTATTTATTGTTGGTGATCCTTCTAATTACTACAAACTCTATCCCAACCTCTGGCTCCAATGGCAGTTTAACCCTTTTCATTATAACCTTTTCATCCTTTATATCTCCCCTCCAGTGAATGACCTATGGATGGTCCCTTATAAAAAGATAATTCTTACAAATCTGGTTCTATTCTTCTAATATTTCATTTCCTATGGAAATATATGTTATATATTTTCATAACATAACATAACATATAATTATATTATGTATAACATAGAACGTTAAAACTTTCTGGATTTCACATTAAATTATAATACATTATTGGCTTGTATATTTATTTCAGATATAATTTACCCCATTTCCATGTCACAGTCTCCTCTTAATCATTAAATAACTACAGTAGCCAGGCATGGCCCCACAGGCCTATAAGTATAATACTTAGAATAGTAGGATAACATGTTCTAGGTGTGACTCAAATACATTTGCTCAAAAATGGAACAAAAAGGAGAGAGAGAGAGAGAGAGAGAGAGAGAGAGAGAGAGAGAGAGAGAGAGAGAGAAAACGAAGTTGCTTGGATCAGTTCAATGCAGGCTCCTTAGATGTCAATCCAGTGTCTATGAGCTCCTATGATCCCAAGTTAGTTGTTTCTGTGGGTTCCCTTGTGATGCCTTTGACCCTCCTCACTCATAAAATCCCTCCCCCTATCTTCAACAGGATGCCCCAAGCTCAGCCCACTTACGAGTGAATATGAATAGATACTATCTTCTGGGTATGGGTTAACTCACTTAGGATGATATTTTTCTAGTTTCTTCCATTTTCCTGCAAATTTCATGATATTATTGTTTTTAACAGCTAAGTAATACTCCATTGTGTAACTGTACTATGTAGATGAAGTTTTCCTGTGTCTCGCGGCCTGCTGGCAGTCAGGATAAAAGTCAGGATAAATCTTTCCTACTCACGTCCCCCAAGTAGACACACAGAGACTTATATTACTTATAAACTGTATGTCCATGGCTGTCTTCTTGCTATCTGTTCTTATATCTTAAATTAACCCATTTCTATAAATCTATACCTTGCCACGTGGCTTGTGGCTTACCAGTATCTTACATCATGCTTCTCCTCCTGGTGGCTGGCAGCATCTCTCTCTCTCAGCCTTCCACTTCCCAGAATTCTCCCCTCTCCTTGTCCTGCCTGTACTTCCTGCCAGGCTACTGGCCAACTAGTGTTTTATTTATCAACCAATCATCAACAGCAATGCCACATTTTCTTTATCCATTCTTCAGTTTATGGGGCATCTAGGTTGTTTCCAGTTTCTGGTTATTATGAATAATGCTGCTATGAACACAGTTGAGGTAGTGTCCTTGTGGAATGTTTGAGAATCTTTTGGGATATTCTCAAGAGAGGTACAGTTGGATCTTGAGGTAGAATGATTCTCAAATTTCTGTGAAACCTCCATATGGATTTCCAAAGTGGCTGTATAAGTTTGTCATTTGATCAGCAGTGGAGGAGTGTTCCCCTTTCTCAACATCCTCTCCAGCATAAGTTGTCATCATTGTTTTTGATCTTTGCCATCCTGAGTGGTATTAAGATGGAATCTTAGGGCTTGGGGATTTAGCACAGCGGTAGATCACTTGCCTAGCAAGTGCAAGGCCCTGGGTTTGGTCCTCAGCTCCAGAAAAAAAAAAAGATGGAATCTCAGAGTCATTTTGATTTACATTTCCCTGATGGCTAAGGATCTCAAACAATTCTTTAAGTACCTCTCAGCTATTTGAAATTCTTCTGTAGAAAACTCTCCATTTAGATCGATACCCCATTTTTTAATTGGATTGTTTGTTTTTAGTTTAGTTTTGTTTTGTTTTTGATGTATAGTTAAGTTTTTTTTATATATTTTGGAGAATTGTCTTCTGTCATATGTGGGCTTAGAGAAGATCTTTTCCCATTCTGCAGGCTACTATTTTGTCTTATTGCCAGTGTCCTTAGCCTTACAAAAATTTTCAATTTAATGATGTCTCATATATTAATTGTTGATGGTAGCAGGAATCTTAAAATTTCTTATTAATGAAATCAAACCTGAGGCCAGTTATTGGGGTGAATGCTGGAAGATCAGAGAAAGAGAATAAGCCTTAGCTACCTCACCTTGCCAGTTCCTCAGCTGGTTTTATTTCCTCAGACTGGAAGCTTCTGAGTCCTCATCCAGATGGGTCTCAGCTAAACTGTGCTGCTCAAGAGCCTAAAAGCTTAACCAGCCAAAATGCTTCTAGTTTCTGGTCTTCACGCCTTATTTATCTTTCTATTTTCTGCTGTCACTCCCTGGGATTAAAGGCTGGATTTCTGGGATTAAAGGCATGTGTCACCTTGCCTTGCTGTTTCTAATGTTGCTTTGAACTCAGAGATCAAGTGGTATTTCTCTCTCTGGAATGCTAGGATTAAAGGCGTATGCTACCACTGCCTATCCTCATGTTTAATATTGTGGCCATCCTGTTCTATGACCCCAGATAAGTTTATTAGCCTGCACAATATTTTGGGGAACACAATACCAACACAGTTGATCTTAGTGTCTGTGCTACTGCTGTTCTATTAAGGAAGTTGTCTTCTGGGCCAATGCATTTAAGGATACTTCCAATTTCTCTTCTATCAGGTTCTGTGGAACTAGATCTATTTTGAGGTCTTTAATCCACTTGGATTTTAGTTTTGTACAAGATGACAAATATGAAACTATTTGCCTTCTTCTACTAGCCAAAATCCAGTTATGCAAGTACCATTTGTTGACGATACTTTCTTTTTCCATTGAATAATTTTTGCTTCTTTGTCAAATTCAGGTGTCCATAGGTATGTAGATTTATGTCAGTGTCTTCAGCTGAATTCCATTGATCTACCTGTCTGTATTCATGCCAACACCATGCTGTTTTTATTAATATAGTTCTATAATAGAGCTTAATACAAGGAATGATGATTTACAGAGATTCTTTCATTGTACAGGATTATTTCAGCTATACTGATATTTTGTTTTTCAATATGAAATTGACAACTGTCCTTTCATGGTCTGTAATTTTTTTCCGGGGGTAATTTTGATGGGGATTACACCAGATTTGCAGATTGCTTTTGTTAAGAAGGGCATTATTACTATATTAATCCTACTGATCTGGCAGATCTTTCCATTTCCTAATATCTTTTCCAATTTCTTTCTTCAAAGACTGCTTGTTGGTGTTATATATAGGTCTTTCATTTGTTAGGTTAGCGTTACTCCAAGATATTTTTTATTATTTGTGGCTATTGTGAAGGATGTTGCTTCCCTTATTTCTTTCTCAGTCCATTTATTATTTATATATAGCTGGGATACTGTTTTTTTTTTTAAATTAATTGTGTATCCACCTATGTTACTGATTATCAGCTGTAGGAGTTCCCAGGTATAATTTTTGGGGTTGATAATGTATACAATCATATTACCTCTGAAACATGATATTTGACTTCTTCCTTTCTAATTTGTACCCCTTTGATGTTCTTTGTTTTAAAATTGTATTGCTCTAGCTAGAAATTCAAGTCCTATAGTGAATAGATATGGAGAGGGTGGACATCCTTGCCTTATTCTAGTGGAATTGCTTTGAGTTTCTCTCCATTTAATTTGACGTTGGTTGTCAATTTGCTGTACACTGCTATTATTATGTTTAGGTATGTTCCTTGTATTCCTGTATTCTTTCTAGGAATTGTACCATGAATCTGCATTGAATTTTGTCAAAGGATTTTTTAGCATCAAGTGAAAGACTCCTGTAGGTTTTTGTTCTCTCAGTTTGTTTTATGGTGGATTATATAGACAGATTTTTTTTTTTGTATGTTGAACAATCCCTATATCTTTGGTATAAAGCCCATGTTATCATGGTGGATGATCTTTTTTATGTTTTCTTGGATTTGTTTTGAAAGTATTTTATTGAATATTTTTGCATCAGTGTTCATGAAGAAAATCAGTCTGTAAGTCTCTTTCTTGGCTGAGTATTTATGTGGTTTGAGTATCAGGGTGACTGAGGCTTCATAAAAAGAATTTGTCAATATACCTTCTGTTTCTATTGTATGGGACGATTTGAAGAATATTGGTGTTAACTTTATAGGAAAGTCCGATAAAGTTCTGTGATGAAGACATCTGGCCATAGGCATTTTTTGTTTGGGGGAATTTTAATGACTGTTTCTCTTTCCTTAGGGGTTATTACTCTATTTTAATTGTTTATATGTTCTTTTTCATTTTTTTATTTTTAAAGTATATATTTTATGGTATTTTGTACTAAAAAAATAACCATATAATCATAGGCATTGGAGATAACCTGATGAACTGAGTTCAGCTTCTGGGATCCACATTATAGAAGCAAAGAACTGATGTTGCTAGTTGTCTGTTGGCCCCCATGCCTGCATCTTCTCACAGTTAGATAATTATTTTTTTAAAGACCCAGGCAGACACCTGGATTGCAAATTAGAATAGAATCAAAGATGCTGAATCACAGAATTTCTTTCTTTCTTTCTTACTTTTTTTTTGTAACTTTGCCCTCTGTTCTTTTCTTTATTTTTTTTAATTTTATAATTTAATTTAATTTTACATAACAGCGACACATTCCCTTGTCCTCCTTTCTCCAGCCCCCTCCCCCTGACCCTTTCCCCAGCTCACTCCTCATTCCCATCTCCTCCAGAGCAAGGACTCCCCTGGGGATTCAGCTCAACCTGGTAGATTCAGTCCAGGCAGGTCCAGTTCCCTTCTCCCAGGTTGAGCAAAGTGTCCCTGCATAGGCCTCAGGTTCCAAACAGCTAGCTCATGCACTCAGGACAGGTCCAGGTCCCACTCCCTGGGTGCCTCCCAAACAGTTCAAGCTAATCAAGTGTCTTACTTATCCAGAGGACCTGATCCAGTTGGGGGATCCTCAGCTATTGGTTCATAGTTCATATGTTGCCACTAGTTTGCCTATTTGTCCCTGTGCTTTTTCTAAGCATGGTCTCAACAATTCTCAATCATAAAATGCCTCCCTTTTCTTGCTGATTGGACTCGTGGAGCTCCACCTGGGGTCTGACCATGGATCTCTGCATCGACTTCCATCAGTCATTGGATGAGAGTTCAAGCATGACAGTTAGGGTGCTTGGCCATCCGGATCACCAGAAGAAGTCAGTTCTGGCTTTCATTCAACCATTGCCAGTATTCTATTGTGGAGGTATCTTTGTGGATTTCTGGGGACCTCTCTAGCTCTTTGCTTCTTCCTACTCCCATGAGGTCTTCATTTATCATAGTCTCTTTTTCCTTGTTCTCCCTCTCTGTTCTTGATCCAGCTGGGATCTCCTACTCCCCTAAGCTTTCTTTCCCTTGATCCTTGCCCTTCATTACCCACCTGCCGCCTCCCCTGTCGCCTCACATCCAGTTTGCTCATGTAGATCTCATCCATTTCTCTGTCGTTGGGTGATCCTTGGGTCTTTCCTAGGGTCCCGTTTTCTAGGTAGCCTCCCTGGAGTTGTGTAGCAGTCTAGTCATCTTTGTTTTACATCTAGTATCCTCCTATGAGTGAGTACATACCATGTTTGTCCTTCTGAGTCTGGGTTACCTCATTCAGGATAATTTTTTTCTTGATCCATCCATTTGCCTGCAAACCTCATGATGTCATTGTTTTTCTCTGCTGAGTAGTACTCTATTGTGTATATCTATCACATTTTCTTTATCTATTCTTCAGTTGAAGGGCATCTAGATTGTTTCCAGGTTCTGGCTATTACAAACAATGCTGCTATGAACATAGCTGAGCATGTGCCCTTGTGGTATGATTGAGCATTCCTTGGGTATATGCCCAAAAGTGGTATAGCTGGGTCTTGGGGGAGATTGATTCCCAATTTTCTAAGGAAGCGCCATATTGATTTCCAACATGGCTGTACAAGCTTGCACTCCCACCAGCAGTGGAGGAGAGTTCCACTTGCTCCACATCCTCTCCAGCATAAGCTGTCTTCAGTGTTTTTGATCTTCGTCATTCTGATGGCTATAAGATGGTATCTTAGAGTCGTTTTGATTAGCATTTCCCTGATGATTAGGAATGTTGAGCAATTCCTTAAATGTCTTTCAGCCATTTGTGCTTCCTCTGTTGAGAATTCTCTGTTTAGCTCTATAGCCCATTTCTTTCTTTCTTTTTTTCCTTTATTATTATGTGTTTTAAATTTTATACATCAGCCATGGGTTCCCCTGTCCTCCCCCCTCCTGCCCCACCTCCATCTTTCCCCCAGCCCCTCCCCTCCATTCCCATGTCCTCCAGGATCAAGGCACCCCTGGGGATTCATTGAAACCTGGTGGATTCAGTACAGGCAGGTCTTGTCACCTCCTTCCAGACTGAGCAATGTGTCCCTGTGTAAGCCCAAGGTTTCAAACAGCCAGCTCATGCACTAAGGATAGATCCTGGTCCCACAGACTGGGTGCCTCCCAAGCAGATCAAGCTATTAAATTGTCTCACTTATCCAGAGGGCCTGATCCAGCTGGGGGCTCCACAGCCTTTGGTTCATAATTCATGTGCTTCCATTCATTTGGCTATTTGTCCCTGTGCTTTTTGCAATCTTGGATTCAACAATTCACGCTCTTGCAGACCCTCCTCTTTCTTGACAGTTGGACACCTGGAGTTCCACCTGGGGCCTGGCTGAGGATCTCTGCATCCACTTCCATCAGTTATTGGATGAGAGTTCCAAGACAACTGTTAGGGTGTTTAGTCATCTGATCACCAGACTAGGTCAGATCAGGCTTTCTCTTGACCATTGCCAGCAGTCTATAGAGGATGTATCATTGTGGATTTCAGAGGACCTCTCCAGCACTCTGCCTATTCCTGTTCTCATGTGGTCTTCATTTATCATGGTCTGTTATTCCTTGTTCTCCCTTTCTGTTCTTGATCCAGCTGGGATCTCCTGCTCCCCTAAGCTTTCTTTCCCTCAAATCTTGCCCTTCATTACTCCCACTGTCATCCAGGTTGTTCATGTAGATCTCATCCATTTCTCTGTCATTGGGTGATCCTTGGGTCTTTCCTAGGGTGCTGTTTTCTAGGCAGTCTCCCTGTAGTTGTGTAGCAGTCTAGTCATCTTTCTTTTACATCTAGTATTCTCCTATGAGTGAGTATATACCATATTTGTCCTTCTGAGTCTGGGTTACCTCACTCAGGATAATTTTTTCTAGATCCATCCATTTGCCTGCAAACCTCATGATGTCATTGTTTTTCTCTGCTGAGTAGTACTCCATTGTGTATATGTACCATATTTTCTTTATCCATTCTTCAATTGAAGGGCATCTAGGTTGTTTCCAGGTTCTGGCTATTACAAACAAAGCTGATACGAACATAGCTGAGCAAATGCCCTTGTGGTATGATTGAGCATTCCTTGGGTATATGCCCAAGAGTGCTATAGCTGGATCGTGGGGGAGATGGATTCTTTTTTTTTTTTTTTTTTTGGTTGGGAGACTTTTACTGACTGATTCTATTTCTTCGGGGGTTATTTGACTATTTAAATAGTTTACCAGGTTTTGATTTAACTTAGGTATGTGGTACCTATCCAGAAAATTATCCATTTCTTTTAGATTTTCCAGTTTTGTGGAGTATATGTTTTTGAAGTGTGACCTGATGATTCTCTGGATTTCCTCATTGTCTGTTGTTATGTCCCCCTTTTCTTTTCTGATTTTGTTAATATGGATGTTCTCTCTCTGTGTGTCTTTTGGTTAGATTGGATAAGGGCTTGTCTATCTTGTTGATTTTCTCCAAGAGCCAACTCTTTGTTTTATTAATTTTTTTGTATTGTTCTCTTTGTTTCTATTTTGTTGATTTTAGCTCTCAATTTGATTATTTCCTGGCATCTATTCTTCCTGGGTGACTTTGCTTCTTCTTGTTCTAGAGCTTTCAGGTGTGCTGTTAAGTCACTAGTGTAAGATTTCTCCAACTTCTTTATGTGGGCTTTTATTGCTATGAATTTCCCTCTTAGCACTGCTTTCATAGTGTCCCATAAATTTGGTTATGTGGTATATTGTTTAATTATTATGTGTCAAGGGGACTTTTTTGGGGGGGATTCTAGTGTGTTTGGTGTTCTATAGGCTTCTTGTATCTTCATAGGCATTTCCTTCTTTAAGTTGGGAAAATTTTCTTCTATGATCTTGTTAAATATGTTTTCTGTGCCTTTGAGTTGGTATTCTTCTCCTTCCTCTATCCCTATTATTCGTAGGTTTGGTCTTTTTATGGTGCTCCAAATTTCCTGGACATTTTGGGTCATGACTTTGTTGGCTTTACTGTTTTCTTTGACTGATGAATCTATTTTTTCTACTGTATCTTCAATGCCAGAGATCTGCTCTTCCATCTCTTTCATTCTGTTGGTTATACTTGCATCTGAAATTCCTGTTTGTTTACTCAGATTTTCTATTTCCAGCATTCCCTCTGTTTGTGTATTCTTCATTTTTTCTATTTTCCTTTTCAGGTCTTAGACTGTTTCCCTCATCTGTTTCATTGCTTTTTCATGATTTTCTTTTAGGTATTTATTGTTTTCTTCTGCTTTGTCTTTTCCTCTAGTTTTTTTATAGTGTTCTTCCCATTTTTTGTTTGTCTTTTCCTCAATTTCATTTTTATTTCTTCTTTAAAAGTCTCTAGCATCTTCATGATGTTATTCTTAAGGTTGCTTTCTTCTGCTTCTTCCATTTTGTGATGTTCAGGTCTTGCTGTTGGAGGAGGCCTAGGTTCTGGTGATACTGTCTTGCTCTTTATTTTGTTTATGTACTTCTGCCTTGATGTCTGCCTATCTCCTTTTGGTTTTGTTCTTGGTCTTATCGGCACTCTTGGTCCAGACAGCTCTGACAGATTTGGTATTTCAGGAAGCCTCTCTTGGCCCAATGAGATGTGGCAGATAATGTTTCTCAGAAAGCCACTCTTGGTCTAATCAGGGCTGGCAGATTCCCTGTCTCCTGAGTTTACTTTTGGTCCAATGATGGCTCTTTGTCCAATGAGAGCTCTCTCTTTCTCTGGGCTGGGTGGGAGCTCTCTGAGCTTGATAGGAACTCTCTGGGCCACATGAGAGCTCTCTGGGCCAGATGGGAGCTGTGGGGTTGGTCACTAACTCTCAGGAAGTGGCTGGTATGGGAGTGCAGTGGGGGTGTGGGAGGGTGTCTCAAGCAGATGGGTATGTGGGTAGGGCACATAGATTGCAGTGTCGCGGGGGGGGGGGTCTTGGAGAAGGAGAACTTTCCCATAGGGGCCCTGCCTGATGGTCAGAAACTTGGGCCAAGCTGGGTGGGTCTTCCCAGGAATCGCTGGTGCCCAGAGATGGGACCTAGTGGCAGGCCTCCCAGGGTATGACTCCAGGGACTCAACTCTGGTCTGGATGGGAGTTCCAGGCTGGATGGGAGCTGGGGGCTCATCTCTAATTTTTTATATGTTCTTGATTTAGTCAAGACCAAAGTGTCAAGAAATCTGTCTATTTTTTTTTAGATTTTTCCAATATTGTTGAATACAGATTTTTGAAGTATGACATAATGATTCTTTGGATTTTCTCACTGTCTATTGTTATGTCCCCCTTTTCATTTCTGATTTTGTTAATTTGGATATGATCTGTCTGTCTTTTAGTTAGTTTGGATAAGGGTTTGTCTATCTTGTTTATTTTCTCAAAGATACAACTCTTTGTTTCATTTATTTATTTTTATTTTATTTTTGTTTCTATTTTAATGACTTCAGCCCTCCACTTGATTCTTTCCTGTCATCTACACCACTTGGGTGTGTTTGCTTCTTTTTGTTCTGGAGCTTCCAGGTGTGCTTTTATGTGTGAGATTTCACCAATCTTTATACAGGCACTTCATGCTGTGAGCTTTCCTCTTAGCATTGTTTTCATTATGTTCCATAAATTTGGGTATGTTGTGCATTCATTTTCATTGTATTCTAGGAAGTATTTTTTTCTTTATTTCTCCCTTGATTCAGTGATAATTCAGTTGAGTGTTGTTCAGTTTCCATGATTATGTAGGCTTTCTGTAGTTTATGTTGTTGTTTAACTCCACCTTTAACCCATGGTAATCCAATAAGATGCAGGGGTTATTCCATTATTCCATTTTTTTAATCTGTTGAGTTTTGCTTTGTGACAGAGTATATTGTCAATATTAGAGAACATTCCATGAGTGGCAGGGAGAAAGGTATATTCTTTTGTATTTGGATGAAATGTTCTGTAGATATCTATTAGATCCATTTGAGTCATAACATAACATTTGTTAGTTCCCTTGTTTCTCTATTTAGTTTTTGTCTGGAAGATCTGTCCATTGGTAAAAGTGAGGTATGCAAGTCTCGTGCTATTAATGTGGGCTTCATTCAATATGTGATATAAGCTTTAGTAATGTTTCTCTTACAAATTTGAGTGTCCTTGTATTTGCAGCATAGTTCTTCAGAATTTAGAATTCATCCTCATGGATTTTTCCCTTGATCAATATGAAATGTCCTTCTCCTTCATTTTGATTAATTTTAGTTTGAAGTTTAATTTGTTAGATATTAGGATAGCTATACCAATTTAGGTGCATTTTATTGGAAAATCTTTTTCTAACCATTTACTCTAAGTTATAAAGTCTGTCTTTGAAGTTGAGGTGTGTTTCTTGTTTGCAGCAGAAGGAAGGATCCTATTTTTATAATCTTTCTGTTAGCTTGCATCTTTTTATTGGAAAATTGAGTCTGTTGATGTTAAGATATAATAATGACCAATGATTGCTAATTCCTGTTATTTTATTTTATTTTTTTGTGGTGATGGTGGCATTGTGCGTGTGTGTCTTTATTGGTTTTGCTGGTGTAAGATTATTTATTGCCTGTCTTTTTGTGAATATAACCAACTTCTTGCATTGGATCTTTTTTTCTAGTACCTTTTGTAGAGATGAATTTGTGGATATGTATTATTTATATGGGTTTTTTTTTCATGAAATATTTTGTTTTCTCCATCTATGGTAATTGAAAGTTTTAATGAGTATTATTGCAGTCTCTACTGATGTTTTGGGGGACTTAGGTGCCTATATCTAGCCTGGCCTTTTGTAAAGCTGTTGTGTTCTTCTAAATTGCAGACCAGAACATGGAGCCTAATGGAAGGGGTGCTGTTCTTCTGATTGAGGTAGACTGTACCTGGGCCTATGTCTAGAGGAGTTGCTGTGAAAGGATGGTTGGGACTTCACAAGAGCAGTGAAGTTCAACCAGAGTTGGAGAAAAGGCCCAGCAGTCTCACTGGTGCTGAAATTGGAGGAGGAGAGGAAAGAGATGTGCCCTGGGGCTTGGGGTCTGGGGATTGGGGCAGCTAAGCTAGGAGGTCATGTGCTCACCTGTTCTGATTAGTGTGGGCTATATCTGTGCCTATGGAGCCTGCTGTTGTAGAAGGGGCAAGGTTGGCCACAGGGAAGATGATGACATGGGTGGAATATGACAGCAGAGTGGGTCTTGGGAGAACAGAATCTAGTGGGTGTTGGCAGTCCAGTTGGCAGACAGGTCACTCACCTATTAGCTGACTGGTAGGGACTGCACTGGAGCAGTGAAGTTCCATGAACTTTGTTTCTATGCCTCTCCAATTCCCACCTTCACCTATAGACATCAACAAAAATGAGTCAAATAAGCAAAATTGAATGTTGATTATAAAATTTGTATTGTACATTGCCAGAACACAAAATAGTCTTTTAATATATAGAAGCTGATGCATTACAAGAATACCTTTACCCCTTTATATTTAATATTCAGGTGTAATTTATACAAATTATAGTCAATATAAGTAATAGAAATATGTACATTACTGTTAAAATTTAAAAATTACATCAATTGAATACTACTTTTCAAGTAAAGCAATTTAGATGCAGTTGTAATTCCATTTATTCTCCAATAATTCAATGCATTGAGTATTATAACAATAAATATTTCACATCAAGAACAGCTTACATTCTGGCTTGAATAGGCAAATATTTTTAGGGTTTATTATTTGTTAATAGTATTTAATAAAAGTTGAGAGCATAGAATATTATTATCAATAAAATAATTATTCCAGTTTTTAAAATAAATTTTTAGGGGGGATTTAATCTGATGAGTTGTAAATTACTAGTTAAATGCATTTTCTTTAAGATTAAATAAAAAATTAAAACTAAGGTATCAGAGAATGTTTAAGTAGAGTAGTAACACACACACACAAACACAAAAAAAAATATGCTGGATGATTGAGAGGAGATTGTCGGTTTGACCAACAAGTAGGGCAGAGGCAGGACTGGTCCAGCCAATCTCTCCCTGGGGCTGAGCGGGATGGTGAGTGTAGATGACCCAGACCTACCATTCCACTGGAGAGAAACACACTGGGCTGGGAGCCTAGTCAAAGTAGGAACTCACTTTATTACATCAGCAGTGGATTTATATAGGTTGGGGTGATAGGTGGGATTGGGTGAGGTTAGCTGGCCAATGAGATGATGCCCTATCAGCTGTTACTAGGCAGAGACAGTTCTAGGTTGGATAGTGCCCAGTCACTCCTATGCAGAAATCATGTCCTTGGATAGGTCGCCAAACTCGAGCTAGGCTTGAGAAGTTACACTGGGCCTCATGGGGCTCAACAGGAGATATTTTACATGCCCCAAAATTGGTATTAGTTTTAATGGAGAATACAAAGGATACACTGTTTGTTCACTTAACATCTATTATGGAGCCATTTAAGTGCTACATATTGATGCAAATGTTTCAACAAATCATGTAATTGCTGTCAATGTGGGACTATGATTATTTTAATGAGACTATCCTGAACAGGCTCATATGTTTGAATACTTGTTCCCCATTTGCTGGAACATTTTGTGAAGGATTAGGATGTATAGCTTTATTGAAGGAGATATTTCACTGGGTGATACTTCAGGGTTTGAAAAGACTTGTACCATTCCTAGTGCCTCTGTGACCCTTATTGTGCTTAGAGATGAGAGCTCTCCATTGTTCCTGCCACCATGCTTTTATTCCATCAACAAAGGACTCACACAGTAAGTCTGAAGAATAAGTTGCCTTGGTCATTGTGTTTTGTTACAACAATAGGAAAATAAGTAACACAGGAGCAAACTGTAAAATCTCAATGGTGCAACATAATAGAAGCTTATAATGTTTTTTACCTCTGAAGTAGTCTAAAGTGTGTGTGAGTGTGTGAGTGTGTGTGTGCATGTGTGTGTGAGAGAGAGAGAGAGAGAGACACAGAGACAGACAAAGACAGAGACAGAGAGACAGAGAGCTCATGTGCACTACTATACATATACTTGTTACAAGTCATGGAATAGAAAAACAACATAGAGAGAATTTGACACAGAAAGAAAACCTGTAAAATGGACATCTCAGTTTGATGCAAAGCCCATTGTTCTAACACTTCCAACTACAAAAAATGGAAATATATATTTAATTGTATCCTTAGTATTAAAAGAAAAAAGGTGTAGTATATGACTAATGTGTCTTTATCATAAAGGTGAATATGACAATATGAAGGAACTCAGAACATTAACTTTATCAGATAAACAGAAAATATACAGAATGATAGAAAACTAATGAATACAGGTAAAGAAAGACTGCAGTATTTAAAAAAATACAGCAATGTTTAAAAATTAAAATGAAACCTAAATAACTGACATGAGATCCAACTGTTTGAAGGAAGTATATGATTAACAAATCATTTCCTAGATAAAAATTATGAAACCCACTGGGGCATGAGTTTGTACAACAGGGGACACAGAGCACATGGAATTGTTTATATACACGGAGATCTATTATGTCATACTACGCATAACTAATTCCTCTATGAAAAGTACAGATATTTGCATTCAGTTTAGGGATGAATATCAGTAACCTATTTTTGTCATATAAAAATATATTGAGTTACTTCAGTCTATCTGAACAAAAATTACTTGTTTAGTTTAATGCCAATATTCTATATCTTATGAAATTGAAT
The DNA here is from genome assembly GCF_903995425.1 of Onychomys torridus. Lineage (NCBI taxonomy): Eukaryota > Metazoa > Chordata > Mammalia > Rodentia > Cricetidae > Onychomys > Onychomys torridus. The sequence continues at coordinate 29,999,481 of NC_050456.1, read as the reverse complement.
TAATTGCTCTGAAAAATATTTGTGTATATGCTTCTATTTTGTATTTTTATATTATAAATTTTCCAATATTTTATGCTCTATTTTTAAATGTTATGACTTTTATTTATTTTTTTAAATTTAATTTAATTTTACATATCAGCCAAGCGTTCCCCTGTCCTCCCTCCTCCAGCCTCTCCCCCTCCTTCCCCCCAGCCCACCCCCCTCATCCCATCTCATCCAGGGCGAAGACTCCCCTGGGGATTCAGCTTAATCTGGTAGATTCAGTCCAGGCAGGTCCAATCCCCTCCTCCCAGGCTGAGCAAAGTGTCCCTGCATAAGCCCCGGGGTTCCAAACAGCCAGCTCATGCACTAAGGACAGGTCCAGTCCCACTGCCTGGGTGCTTCCCAAACAGTTCAAGTTATTCAACTGTCTCACTCATCCAGGCCATTTTCTACTTGCTAGTTATAAGAACAATGGTGTACCATAAATATAAAATTCATTTTATTTAAAATACTTGCATCTATACATATCTCTATTTATAATAAAGGGGAAAACAAAATCATATAACTTGCTTCACAGTTATTTAAGACATATAAATCAGCATCATTTTATCTTTAAGATCAATAAGTTGATATTAGTGGTTACACATTTTGAGTAATAAATTTGCCATAAGTATGATATTTTGAATTTTTTCTTTTTAACTGTGTAATATTCCTATATTTTATATAATTGCTCATGTCCATATATCTTATATTCAAAATTTTATGCTTTCATCTCATTTTTTTTACTTTTTATAATTGATATTTTTGGTAACAAAATAAAATCAGAGTCCATTATTTTAATGTTTAGACATAAAAATAAATGTTTTATTTCTTACTTCCTTCTCAATTCTGAATGTTTGACGAACAAACATTTTTTTCCTAATAAAAACTGCTAGTCATTATTCTATAGCAATTTTCTTAAATTTCAGATTGTTAGTATACACTGTTTTTTGTATGTTACTCAATCTAATAAAGTTCGTTTGTTTGTCTAAGTTCTCTTAAATTGTTTGTTGTTTCTTTGAGTATTCTACACATGCATACAATGTATTTCTATCATATTAGCTCCCTCCTAATTATGCATAAATCTCATTACTTCCATCTTCATACCATCTTACAGTTTATATTCTCTTATTATTCTAATTTTTATAACTTTGTCCAAATTTTCTAATCAAATATTCATTGGCATAAGGCCGCCAACTGACATAGGTTTGACCTATCAGGAACCACACTCTTAAGCTACTTGTCTTTCGCTGCTAAGCCAACTCTCTTCATCTAGAGTTAAGCCTACTAAGCCCCTCTCCTTCACTTTGTGTAAGAATGTTGACTGATTTGATATTATAGAGATCTAGTCAAGTAACAATAACTGCTGTGAGTTCTCAGTACAGTACTTCCGTCATGTCTAGAATACAATGATCATCTGTGCGCATCCTCAAATCCTGTCTCTTAAATTCTCTCCTCTTATTTCCTCAATAATTGCTCCTTATCATTGTGGGAAGGAAATGTAACATAAGTGTCCTATTTGTGGTTGAGCATTCAATAGAAACTTATTCTCTATACTCTGATCAATTATGAGTTTCTGTTTAATCACTGTATATTGAACAATGACACTTCTCTAATTAAATCTGAGCGCTGTACCAATTTATGGGCATAAAGATATGAGTTTATAGGGAAGTTGACACAAATACTATTTCCATTTAGCAAAAAATAATGGGATGTTCACTCCTGCGGCCTCTGAGCTCCCAAATCATGGTGTTTGGGCTGAGTTTACAGTATCAAAAAACATGATTTCCCCCCCTGTGGTATAGGAATAAAATCTAATTAGAATGCTTTTGGTTACCTTTATAACATTCATGCCAGTATTGTGTCAAACTATCTTGTCACACTGATTGTTATTATAGCTCACAATTAGGTAAGGCTGTTGATAGCTCTACTCCTTCCTCAATTTAATTAGCAGCTTTCAGGACTATGAAAGCTACCAAGCAGAGAACAACTTGATTAGTACTAACTTGATTAGTACTAACTTGATCACTCAATATCTTATGACTAGAGTTTGTGGTATCTTTATTAAAAAGATCTTACTATCAAGATTAGATGGTCAACAAAATTCAATGCCAACAGCTTGCATTGTTTGGAAAATCAGCACCTGGAGGGGAGGTATGCAACACCTATATTGGCCATTTTATTTGTCAACCTATGTTCTAAGAGGAGCATCATTTCCTGTGTAATGTAGCTCCAATTACACACACACACACACACACACACACACACACACACACACATGCTTATAAATAGTAGATTGCCATACAACTTTTTAAAACTGTTTCATTCCAACCCATCCTCTACTTTACCCACCTAACCCTCTCCATTCTTTTTGTTTGTTGTTTGTTTGTTTGTTTATTCATTTATTCTTTGGGTTTTTTTTAGACAGAATTTCTCTGTGTAGCTTTGGAGCCTTTCTTAGAGCTCACTCTATAGCCCAGGCTGGCCTTGAATTCACAGAGATCCATTTGCTTTTGCCTTCCGAGTCTGGTATTAAAGGTATGCACCTCCATCACCCAGCTCCCATTTCCATTCATAAACCTTCATCCTCTTTATTCCCATTTTCCTCTCCATATCATTCTTGTTATATTTCCTTAAGAGTTTTCTTCCCCTTCCCCAATAATGGTCTTTTCATAGTTTTCCTGGAGTCTCCAGCAATTCTGAGCTAACCACTGAGAACATAAAGTTTGAATATTAGGATCCACATATGAGTGAGAATATTTCATGCTTGCATTTCTGCACCTAGACTACCTTCAGTATAATGTTTTCCAGTTCTAGCTCTTTGCCTGAAAATTTTATAACTCTTAGTTATTTTGAATATTCTGCTATAAAGAAACATGTTCATATTTCTGTGTTACTGCTTTAAATCATCATTTTTAATAGCCATATAAAGTCTACAGACATGGAAACATCAGACTGCAATACACAGATTTTGTGATGATTACACAGTAATAACAGGTATATTTCCTACCAGGGATCACCCAAAGTTATAACAATCTACATCTATCTACCTATCTATGTATCTATGTACCTATGCATCTATGCATCTATGCACGTATGTATGTATGTATGTATATATGCATCTATGTATATATGTGTGTATGTATATACGTATGTATGTACCTATCATCTATCTATCTATTCATTACCATCTGAATATTATCTTATATTCAATATGAAATGAAATAGTATTGTTGAATGAGTATCTCTTGTAATCAGCTATTTGTGTTTATGTATTCAATATTATCTACTTAAAAATCTTGTCTAAAATTTCTGCTGGAGACATTGGAGTACAGCATTCTTAGGAAATACCCTTTTTGTAGATATTCCTTTGAATATAAAATATCACACATTCACTGGGATATTTTTTCCATCCTTATATTTGTGACAGAAGACTTTTATTTAGAACTGAGTTGCCTCAAGCCCAAGTCTATGCTGCTTAGAACATTCCACATGGAAGTGCAGCAGCTCTGTGTTCTTTCACAGCTGGTTTTCCTTGAATTTGTTGAAGACTCTTATTAGACTGAATTAGAATCAAATTTTAAACTTTAATTTCGTATTTCATCTGAACTGAGATCTTAACAGCAAAATATCATTCTCAATAGTGCAAAGAAAATATTCAAGTACACTAATCTCACAAAGAGTAGATTCTATATGTTCTCATTCACTGATGTAGTATAATTTTCAACTTCCATGGCTTTTAATTTTATTTGTGTTTCCTCTCCCAAATACTAATAAGAAAAGAAAAATAATCATTTTCTGGGAAGCAGCTATCTGCTTGATATTTGTGGCATTGTCCTGGTAAGTCACATTTCTAGCTGCAACATTGTTTTTTCAGATACATAAAATTCACACTTTGAAGTATTAATCATTATTAGCTTGAATAAAGATGAGATATTTAATTTATTTTTAGGGTTACAGAGAGAAAAAGATGTGTTATCATCTTTGAAGCATATTCAGGTTTGTTTTAAGAATTATAAAACACTTGCATTTCCTTCCAACATGTCCTTGACTGAACATGAATTCAAACTCAGTTTCCATTTGTTGCTGCTTTATTCCTTATTACATTGACAGCCTCATGTGGCTTTTTAAAGATATTTTTTTATAAAATTAGAGTATATATATATATATATATATATATATATATATATATATATTCTTCTTTCCTATTTTTGTATTTATTTTATTGTTTTATTTAAAATATATTTTTCTCTTACAATATATCCTGATTAAAGTCCCCTTTCTCTACTTCTCCAAGTTCCTTTCCACTTCTCCTCCCATCCACATCTATTACCCTTCTGTCTCTCATTAGAAAAGAACTGATTGTGGGAGATAAAAACAAAACACAACAAAATAAAACAATAAGATAAACAAAAAAAATCATATTGAAGTTGCAGAAGGCAAAGCAACAGGAGGAAAAGAGCTCTCAAGAGAAGGCACAGGAATCAGAGACCCACTTGTTTAAACACTGAGGAGTACCATAAAAATACCAAACTAGAAGCCATAATATATACATTGAGGACTTGGTACAGAGCCCTGTAGGACCTCTGCTTGTTCCTTCAGTCTCGGTGAAATTCATATGAGCTTTGCTCAGTTGACTTAGAGGACCTTGTTCTCCAAGTGTCCTCCATCCCCTTTATTTTTGTCTGACCATGTCTCTAGGCTACCTAGTCTCTGGTTCTTGGTTACTCCAGGAGTGTTGTGTATTAGTTCCATCTAGTGGAGTAGGCCTTAAGTTAGATCAGGCATTGATTGATTATTCTCACAAGTTTTATGGAGTAGTATATTTGACAGGAAGGACAGATTGTGGATCAAAGGTTTTGTGGCTTGGTTGGTATTTGTGTTTCTCTTTTGGTAACCTATATTGTACCTTCCCATATCAAAGACACCAGAAAGTACTAGGAGTGAATGTTGTCTGTAGGCACCAGCTATCCCTCTCCATGTTCAATGAGTTGTATGGATATTGTTTTCACCATTGGGACATTTCTGTCAGTTGTCAGAGAGCAGCCTGTAGGCAGATGTTTCTTTCCAGCCTCTCCCACCTACATGTTCTCAAATGGCCAGCATCTTCTTCCCAAATAATTGAAACAACATTATTTAGAAATGCTCAGTCAGTAGCTCAGATCTATTACTAACTAGCTCTTACACTTAAATTAACCCATAATTCTTATCTATGTTTAGCCATGTGGCTTGATGCAGCATACTCATCTTGCTTCCTCTGCAGCTAGCTGGCAACTTCTGACTCCAACTTCCTCTTCCCACAATTCTTATTTTGATCACCCCCTCCTACACTTTCTGCTTGGCTACTGGCCAATCAGTATTTTATTAAACCAGTTTGAGTGACAAATCTTTAGCGTGTACAAGAGAATTATTCCACAGCAGCAACCTATTGTCTTGATGACAGTATGGGATGATTGTATATTTCTATGGTACCACTTTGGCTAATAACTCAACTGAATATAACCCAGTCCTAGTACTGAAAACTCTTTGGTGGCAATAGCTGGACAATCAGAACTATACCTCTCATTATTTGGAGGCTTCATTAGGATCATCTTCATATATTTTAGAAGTTTTCATTGCACTAGGTTCCTATACCACACTTCAAATACCCCTCAATAGTGGTGATATTTTAATTGAGCTGAAATTTGATTTTATTTGTATGTTTAAATTTGTATGTATAAATAAAGTTTGCTTGGAGAACAGAGGTCACATAGCAAGATCACATAGCCATAAACAGGAATCCTGTGGTGGTAATACACACCCTTAATCCGATCACATGGTAGGCAGAGTCTCTGAGTGGCCAATGACACAGCCAAGTGTGGTGACATGAGCCTTTAATTCCAGTATCAACCATCGAGACCTGGGGGTCAGTATAGACAGACAGTGACAAGGGTGTCATGTGGCTGGGCTTAGAGCCATTGAGAAGTCAGAACAGAAAGACAATAAAAACACAAATCAGACAGGAAGAATCACTCTCTCTGGGGAAGCAACAGGGCAAGGTGGTAAGATAAGGTAGTCATGGCTCTTCACTAGTTCTCTGATCTCTTTGGCTATTACCTCTATATTTGGCTCTGTGTTTCTCATTTAATAAGACTGCTTAGAAATTTGCCTACACTCAATTCTATTTGTCTCTTCTTGTATTCTCTCCCTCAACCCCATCTTACTCCTTCTCCCCACCTATTCCTCTAGTTTCTAGTCCCTATGCCCCCAGTTGACGTATAAAATCTGTAATGTTTCCCCTTCCCAGGGAGATCCATGCATCTTCTCTAGTCTCTTTCTCAAACTTAACCACTCTGGGCCTATAACTTGTATCTTGGTTATCATTTATTTAAGGGCCAATATTCACATATAAGCACACACATACCATATTTATCTTTCTGGGTCTTTGTTACCTCATCCAGGATGATGTTTTTCTAGTTCATTCAATTCACCTACAAAGTTCATACTTTCTTTTTTAACAGCAGAGAAATACTCTGTTGTGTAAATGTACAATATTTGCATTATCCCTTCTTTTGTTGATGTTGTTATTCTTGAAAGAAAAAAGCTTTCAAGTATTCTGATTATTATAAAAGCTTTAATTTTTTGACATATCCTCTCATAAGTTTTAAGATATTTCAGATATTTCTTTATAGCCCACAGAAAATTTATTGCACAAATTATAAAATTATTAAGGGGCTATTAATGTGAAGTCTAGACTATTTCTTGTCAATCAATGAGATGACCAATTATAACTACCTAGAGGTAGAATTTCCATCTCCTGTGATACATTTCATCACTTTTTGAGTATCAAACATATTCATGGAGAAGTTTGGGGACTGGCACCGGGAAAACAGAAGTCAGACAATGTCCTTGTGTCAAGGCAAGTATATGTGTGTGTATGTTTTCATTATCACTGAAATTCCTCTAATTGTTATCTTTTCATGACCCATACTATAAGGCCTCCCTTTCTTTTCTTTTTTTTTTTTAACATTTTATATTATTATGATGTGTTTTAAATTTTATACATCAGGCATGGGTTCCCCTGTCCTCCCCACTCCCACCCCCACCTTCTCCCTAGCCCCTCCCCTCCATTCCCATGTCCTCCAGGATCAAGGCACCCCTGGGGATTCATTGAAACCTGGTGGATTCAGTACAGGCAGGTCTTGTCACCTCCTTCCAGACTGAGCAATGTGTCCTTGTGTAAGCCCAAGGTTTCAAACAGCCAGCTCATGCACTAAGGACAGATCCTGGTCCCACAGACTGGGTGCCTCTCAAGCAGATCAAGCTATTCAATTGTCTCACTTATCCAGAGGGCCTGATCCAGCTGGGGGCTCCACAGCCTTTGGTTCATAATTCATGTGCTTCCATTCGTTTGAAGGCCTCCCTTTCAATGACATAACTCATAAAATAATTTAAGCACAGGGACAAATAGCCAAATGAATGGAAAAACATGAATTATGAACCAAAAGCTGTGGAGCCCCCAACTGGATCAGGTCCTTTGGATAAGTGAGACAATTGAATAGCTTGAACTGTTTGGGAGGCACCCAGGCAGTGGGACCGAGACCTGTCCTTAGTGCATGAGCTGGCTGTTTGGAACCCAGGGCTTACACAGGGACACTTTGCTCAGCCTGGAAGGAGCAGACTGGACCTGCCTGTACTGAATCCACCAGGTTGACCTGAATCCCCAGGGGAGTCTTTGCCCTGGAGGAAAGGGGAATGGGGGGAGGCACTGGGAGGGAAGGTGGGGGCAGGGGAAGGAGGGGGGAGGACATGGGAACCCATGGCTGATATGTAAAATTAAAACACAAATATCCATATGATAAGTAAATAAAATAAATATATTAAAAATAATTTACTCCTGATACTTTCCTTATTCATCTAACCTCATCTAGAAGAAGATAAAGAGCATCTTTATGATTTTGCTTGAATTGAAAATAAAACCCAACAACTACACAATCAAAGGAGAAGTATGTCAGCATTTCCAAAGACAGTTCATTTCTGCTAAATTTCTACACAAACCAAAGCAAAGAGTAACTCTTGGCAACTTTCTAGTGTGTTAATGTTTTTTCCGATTAATAAACAAAAAATACAAACAAAAATAAAGAAACAAACAAAAATCCAGCACTTTATGATCATCATTATACTATGGAAGTCTCCTATATATAAAAAAAAAAGAAGTATGACATTTAAGTCTAGCATGAGGGTCTTCACTATAATGTGTTCTACTATGACAGTGTGATTTTAAGATCAAAAGAACCAATATAATCTAGATATAAAATGAATTGGAATCAATAAATTAAATTACTGCTAACTTGTAACATTTTTTAGTCATTTATTTCTATGGTTTGGAAAAATAACTCAGAGAAATCCATGAGAAACAATCTTTATTAACCTTAACTGGCATAATTTTAGCCACCACAGATGTCTCCTTGTGTGATTAGTTCCTTAACATCTATAAAATCTATTCTTTTATGATTTTTGTACAGCAACTTTCCAATCACTATAATCACAAAGACCTACCCAGGAACTCTTGTCCTCCATTAAACCTTCTGAAACATATATGCTTCTAATCCTAAATTACATTTGTTTAAGTTTTTTTGTTCACCAAGTGGAACTAAGTGCTGGATCTTCTATTGGGATGATGACACTTGCTCTGTGTACAATTTCTGAATCATTATACATCTGTCATTGTATTCCCATTGCCTAATCTTAATAATTTTGGGTGGTATAGAATCTAGCTACGGCATATTTCTACTGTATGTGTTGCAAATATTGATGATAGTAGTTTAAAATCTTTAGGAATTCATTGATTTTGGTTAAAAACTCGGAAGCCATATATTATTGTATAATCTGTATGTATTTAATGTTCCATTTTATATTTGTATCACTTTTATTTAAAGTCCTCTTGGAATTTTCCAGAATGTATCTTTACAAAATTAAAATTAAATGCTAAATTCTTTATTTCATCACATATACATATTCTGGTGTCCTTAAAAATTACAATGAGATTTTTGATTGTCCAGTGTTTTAAAAGTCTCTATGTTTAAATTTAAGATCTTTCTAATCTCCAAAGAAAACTATTGGGGCACTCTGAATTGTTAGTTTACTCTGGAATCAATTTTAGGAAAAGATCCTAATATTTAAAATCAGGATGAGATATTTAAGACAAGCTATAGACTTATGGACAAACATGCATGTGAGAGAATGCATTTGATATCTGAAATTTCCAGTATAGTAATCACCAGTTGTATATCACCATGTGCTTGCAAAGGGTCTAATCAAATAAATTTGGTTCATATCTTTAATTCTAGCAGTCAGAAGGTAAACTATGCCTCTCTGTTACTTCAAGGCCAACTTTATATTTTTGGGGGTAGTTCCAGGCCAGTGAAAGATTCACAGTAAGTACTACTTTAAAAAATTGTCATGGGGTAAAGGGATTAAGACATAAATTTTACTCAATACAATTATTTAATTTTAACAGTTTTATATGATATAGGTACAGATATAAACAGATCTCAAATGCACACAAGGGAAGGGAAGTGAGGCTAAATAAAAAACATATTTAAAAACAAAGTTTTAACATGCATTAAGAATTAAAACAAAAAGAAATAGTGCCTAATCATGGAGGGTAGGTATTATAATAGCTCCAAGGTATGAATGTAACATAAATATGTTTATGAATGCAAAATTGGGGCTTGAAAATAAAGCTTAGAAAATTGGCATTGTGAACCTTTAACAAGTGTTTTTCCCTTGAGCTATAGCTAAAATCACAAACTGAAGCAAAGCTAAGATAGGAAAAATGCAAATGTAGAAATTCATATGATAAAGTGTATTTTGAAAACCCTAAGAAAAATATCCTGTCTCAAGTTTTTTGATTGATATATTAAATTTGTTAATACAAGCATCTATTAAGTACATATATCATTTGTGGTTATTTGTAAAACAGTTAAGATTCCAACTCAGATAAGCCTGGTGCTATGTCTACATATTGAATACTGCAGTTTGAGTTACCTTTAATTTAAATCTGTCACTAAAATAATATAGTATATTAAAGACATCTTGTGTAGTTGGATTTTTCTCCAGTCCCACTCAGGCCCACAGCTGCTCAGATACAAGCAAACACACAGAAACTTATATTACTTATCAACTGTATGGCCATGGCAAGTTTCTTGCTATCTAGTTCTTATATATTAAATTAGTCCATTTCTATTCATTTATAAGTTACCACATGGCTTGTGGCTTACCAGTACTTTTACATCTTGCTTCCTCTGTGTCTGGCTGGTGACTCCTGACTCAGCCTTCCTCTTTCCAGAATTCTCTTCTCTGCTTGTACCGGCTATATTATACTTCCTGCCTGGCTACTAGCCAATTAGCATTTTATTTATCAACCAAATCAGAGTAACACATTCACAGCATACAGAGCCATATCCACAACAATCTTAGAATTTTCAAATTAGCAAACTCATAGCTATATTTACATTGTATACTAATTGGAAAACTGAAAAATTTGTAAAATTCACAAACTTTAGGCATGGCAGGATTGTATATAAATACTAATAACTAAAACCTAATCCTTGCACTAAAACCTCAGAATATAGCCAAGGAAATGTAAGTATAAAGAAGTACACTTTAATTAATGTATCATGACTGAGATTATAATTCTATACTTATAGTTCAATTACAATATAAATCAAAGATCAATACATTCTGTATATCAGATATGTGGATGCTTTGATACAAGGTGGCCAAAAGGAAACAAGATGTAGAAATTTCAAATATGAATAGTTTTTTAATGCAAAATATAGAGTTTATATTATAACAGATATTGTCAGCAGGACTGAAAATATACTGAAAGCAATACAGTTGAAGGGCACCATCTGTGTCTGATATAGCAAAAGGTATTTTTTTGCTACCAAATATATATACACCAAACTTTTTCCAATCACATTTTATTGTCTTTGTTTTCTTTGAAATTCAGAAAGTGTAGTGTTGGAAGGCTCAAAATAAAAGGAGACAACTTGCATTTTATTTCCTTTAAATATTCCAGGAGGAGTTAGAGTTTAGTATGTTGTTAATTTTTATTAATATATTCTGCACTTTACTATCAAACTCTCTTTTCAAATTTTGATAAATATATGTGTGTCAGCATGTTTTTCTGTTCTAATATATGCATATCTCTGAAGGAAAAGGAAGAGAATATATTTCATGATTCACAGCTATTATAAATGTCCTTAAAGTGATTATAAGTCATATTGTATTTTCTTCCATGGTTTAGCTCCGTATCTTATATAATGTTCTACTAATCTGTTTTGAAAGAGTGTAAGTATAATATTTCATTGGAAATGTTTAGTTCCATTTAAAATAAATCCATCCTCTAAGCAATAGTCAGATTTATATAAAATTCTTTTGTTTTCTCCTATATGGTTTTGCATAAATTTGGATAAAAACACAATTTAGTGTCTATGTTACCAGATCATTGAGATATTTTCTTCTGAATCGCTCCACAAATTACTACATAACTTAAATTTGTGCAGATCTCAGATTATTATAATTCCATACTCTTGTTTGATGAAACTTTATCTTAAAATCTTAAATTGCACCAAAATGTCATGAGTGTTCAGGAATGGCCACTTATGCATTCTCAAAAATACTGAGTACTAAGGGAAGCTATTGGAAACATACATTTCTTTATGTACATATCTAAAATACCTTCTTATTACATAGAACTTTTACATTGTATTGAGGAAAGAGAACATATAAACAAACAACTTGTATTAATGTTTTTCTAGCATTACATAATATTGATGTAAACTTGATAAAATTATGTTTTCACAGTTTGCTAAGGAAACACGAAAATGATAATAATTTCTCTTGGTAGCAATAAAATCTTGAATAGTAAAATTTCTAAATTTGAAGAAGTTAAGTCACTTCAGTCCATGTTAGTCTGTCTCTACAATACAGACAGTAATACTATCTCATCCATGCATTTATCAGAAATGACACATAGGCCCCAGGTTCCAAACAGCCAGCTCATGCACACAGGACAAGTCCCGGTCCCACCACTGCTTAGGAGTCTCCCAAACAGTTCAAGCTATTCAATTGTCTCACTTATCCAGAAGGCCTGATCCAGTTGGGGGATCCACAGTTTTTGAAACCTGGGGCTTATGTGGAGACACTTTGCTCAGCCTGGAAGGAGGGGACTGGACTTGCTTGTACTGAATCTACCAGGTTGAGCTGAATCCCTAGGGGAGTCTTGGCCCTGGAGGAGATGGGATTGGGGAGGAGGGGATGGGGGAAGGCGGAGGTCGGGGTGGGAGGGGGAGGATAGGGGAACCCATGGCTGATATGTAAAATAAAAACACAAATATCTGTATAAAAAATAAAATTTGAAAAAAAAGTTCAAAGTAACAAAAGAAAAGTAAAGAAATGACACATAGTTATATGCTAAATAACTGATGCCAGATCTAGTGACTGAAATTTTGTTATTGTATTACCCATGACAAATTTGTCTATATGATGAAATTGTTGGCCAACTGTTCACACTGATGTTTTTAGAAAGACTTACTTGCTCTTATCTCTGCACTTCTATATTTTAGTCACATTCCAAGTGCTACTATAATTATGTCTCATACTATATTATTTGTCTTCTTGTATGGGCACATGATTCTTAAAGAGAGTAAAATATTTCTTTTTCAGTCTGCCCAACTGTAAAGTCATCTTGCAAAAGTGTATTTGATACATGTATGGATATTGGGTAGCTGTTCCAGCTTTAACCTAGAAGTACTACCCCCATTGAGACTTTGGTAACTGTCATACCTACAAGGTGGGGCTGAAACAGGAGCCCTTAAGACCTGAAAGCCAGATTTGCCAGCTCACTTGGTTCCTGGATCCTGGACACTGGAAGTAGATTGAGCAGAGTTCTCTGGAGAACACCATTGGATCGCGCTACACCTTTCCTAGACCCTGTAACCTATCCCTTTACTTGTAAGTTACCCCACAAAATAAACCTCCCTTTTAACTATGTAGAGTTGCCTTAATTCAACAACCAATATGTATGTCCTTCTATATATCTAATGTTCAAGTGAATGATGTATATAATGAGAATATATTCAGCATGAATATCTAGCTAATATATACTTCATTTAGTTCAAAACATATCATTAATTAGTATATAGATTTATAATATACTAAATAGCACTTAAATATGACCTACTAAAAATTAAATATATTTAAATTGTGTTACAACTTAATATTACTTAAATGCCTAAAACATTTGCATATTAGTCATAAAATTAACTGTAAGACTATACACTGGATCAAATAATTTTATTCAGGTCTATATCCTTAATATATGATTTTTCCTTTTGAAATAAATATGTAGTAGATTTTTTTAATCTCATGATAGACTTTAAAGTTATGCCTAATAAAAAAGGGTATTCTCCATCAAGTATCATGTATTTAAGTAAGTACTAAAGGTAAAAGCATACTTATGATAACATTCAAATAGGGTCTTAGATCTATTAAATAAACAGAAATCTATCTCAAATAATTTTCAAAAAGCACAAGACAACACTACATTTGAACCTAAACTAAGTATTATGATAATTATAAATAATGCAACTATTATTCTACTGACAAAGTAGACTTCTTTAAAATACTTATTTAACTTTAAATTTTAAATAGTGTGTATTTGTGTGGTGGGGGGGGTGATATATGCACATGAATCCAGGTACCCACAGTACCTTTGAGTGCACTAGAACTGGGAGCATCTGACAACTATAACCTGCTTAACATGGATTCTGGGAACTAAACTCAGGTCCTATACAAAACTGGTACACTGGTACATGCTGCTAACAATTGAGCCATCTCTAAAATTTACATTTTATTATTTTAACTCTCTCTCTCTCTCTCTCTCTCTCTCTCTCTCTCTCTCTCTCTCTCTCTCTGTGTGTGTGTGTGTGTGTGTGTGTGTGTGTGTGTGTGTGTGTTTAGGTTTACATGAGTGTACAGGGGTAGAGGCCAGAAGAATGCATCAGACCTCCTAGAGCTGGAATTACAAGCACTTCTTAGTTACCTGGTATGATGAGTTGAACTCTCATCTTTTGCAACAGCAGTATGTGTTCTTAACCACTGAGGCATTATCATCTGATCTCCAACATAGACATTCCAATATTATCCTATAGTTTTTATTTAAATAGGTTCTGTGGAATAAGTGAGTAATTATACTATTTCTGTCATTACTCTTTAGCTTCCTCATATTTCAAAACCCAGAAGTTGTAACAGTATTTAGAAGCCCAGGTACTACACTAGAGATGGCAGGGCTCAAGTCCTTGAGATATCCTTTAAAGTAAGAAATACCTGTAATCTTGACTAAGTACACAAACAAACTGACTTAACTCAGTCTCTGAATAAAAGCAACCGACCATTTAAAATTCCAATACCTCAGCATTTTAATTTTTGCCTTTTTATAGACCCATGTAAAACACATTTTCCTATTATTAGATAATAGCTTGAAGAATTTTACTATTGTTCACTTTGAGTTATAGGCACATAAAATACACATCAGATAACACAGTGCTGATGCTCAAAATGTAAATATGGATGACCCTTAAATATAAAGTTAACACAGCAGACTATAAACCCTTTTATACACAACCTTTCTTCAAGGTAATAAGCCCTTCCTATGACATGGGCCGGGGCAATAATAAAACTAACTAGTGTCCTTTGCACAGAATTCTAAGAAAACCACAGCTGTTCATCAAGATCATTTCAACATTTACCAGAGTGGCAGCTGTAATGCACATAATTCATGTGGCACGTTGGAGCTGTCCATCTGCTGGGTGCTGAATTCACAGTTGACTAATCATCTGTAATGAAATTTCTGTCTAGTTGTTTGTGCATAGGTGCATAACACCATATTCTAATGATTCCAGATCATTTATCATGCATGGACTTAGAACAAATCATCATATAGTTCTCCCTGGAGAAATACTATGTAAACAACTAACTATAGAAAGTAATTTCAGTAAAAACAGAACTCTAGGCATATAGTAATCAATTATGATATTTTAACAAAAATCAGTACACATTTACATATCTTTGAAATCATATGGTAAAATTGGTCTTCTAGAGAAGTGCTCATTAGTTAACAGCTACTGGATGCTTTGTCAATTACTTAATGTTTATTATTTGTTTGGGATATTATTTTATTGATATTAATAATTCTGATTTAAAATAGTAATAAAACTGCCCTAATTAGTATTTTATTATTGTTAACATTTAAGAGGAAATTCTGACTATAAAAAAGATGTTCAATTATTTTCCCAGTCTAATTTTTCACTCAGCAAGCACTTAATTTCAACATGCAGCTTCTATACTCCAGATGCTTTGATATGCTTCAATAAGAATAATGAATAGGCTTAACTTGGATTCTTTGGATTCTACATAGTGAACCAATTGTAATATGACATGGTAGCAGAAGTATACATCATTTGGCAAGTACCTGACAAATAAAAGTAACTCATTCTACTGTAAGATAAAGCACTTGTTTGGCACATAGGATACAGATGGAATATGGAATATACATGGGTTTGAAAACCCTACTTTCTTTTAAACTACTCCTCTGGACTTCTCAGGGTACATGTTTTGAGGGAAACATCATTGTTCTCAGTAGCAGAAATAATCATGTAGTCTCTACCTTACCTATCAAAGCACTCCATAATCTGGTGACTCTAACCAGTTCAGACATATATGCCAAGAAGACACTCTTGGATGATACTTACATCTAAAAAAGAAGGAAAACAATCTTTACTTGTGGAACAGAAACTAAGAAAATATCAATTTTAAACCTCGTGTACTTGTTTCTACTAAACCATCAGCAGAGAAAATACAAATGCAAAGAAATGAGACATGAAAGTTGGATCATGACAGTGCTACTGAAAAACAGAATTGCCTGTGTCTTAGGCTGCATCTGGGCCTGTCGTTTTATTATCTTAATATGAAAAACTTTATTTTCTCTAAAGAAGCTTGATTTTGCAGTCTGTCCTCGACATTCATGCATAGCCAAGGGGAGAATCATTAAAGACTTCAAATGTAAACATTTTGCATTGGTGACTCAAGATCTTCACATTGCTGTGTCCACTAATCCTGATAAGTAATAGAAACCTCACCAGATTCTAATCCAGTCCTCTACTAAAGCCTCACTTTAAGCCACCAGCCATTTATCAATTAACCAAACATAACATTGTCTTCTCTGAGACCACATGTTTTGTTAGGTAATAGCTCTCCCCCTACACCACTAAATAAGTTGTTTTCTTTCACAAACTGATACCAATAATAATTGTAGAAGCTAGATTCTCTAAGAGGTATAATGTCATAATAATAATGGCAATTAGAGAATTACAAAGTCACATTTTTAAAGTGGTAAAATGTGAATAATTGGTCACTTCATATAAGAAGCAAACCATAATGTTAAGGTGACAACTTCAGGAAAATATAAACGGAAGTAGAGAAAAACACATTAAATATGGAAAAAGAAACATTATCACACAGATAAAAAAAGTGTTTGAAAGATGAAAATCAACTGCACAAGAACATTTCATCTTTGAAAACTCAGATCTGAGAAAGGCACAAATGTCAATCAGCACAAATTTCATGTTCACAGCAAGCTATTTTAATACAGCACTTTCTAAGACCGGGGGGAAGAATGTTGAGTCCTGGACCTCATGGAACCACTTGTCTCTCAAATTAACAGGAAATTTTACTATATTGTAGAACTGCAAACAATTCCCACTTCATTGGTACTCTAGCTCAGGATACCACAGAAACAGGGAAGGAATCAACCCTGCAAGTCTCAAACCCACAGTGACCTATAGTTTCCATTATGTTGCATATTGTAGAGGTCTGACATTCATAAGCTGGAGGTAAACACAAGGTAATCAATGACTCAGCCAAAAGCAAAGTTCAAGCTTCCTGAAGGAAAATTTCCCACAGCAATTCTCACAAACCTGTCAGAACTAGTAAACATGACTCATTTGTGCAAGCTTTAAAAACTATTACAACTATTTACAGCTTCAAATGCTTCTATATTGTTGATGATTTCTTTAAGTATATACTAAATGTGTGACTTAATTTCTTCAGTATGCTTTACCTCTTCTCATCTGTTCTTTTTCTCCTTCCTGCTTTTATTCTCATCCTTTTCCTTCCTCCTTTCCCTCTCCATAATATATGTGTGTATGTATGCCTATTTTATCCTATATTAAATTAATCAAGTTTAATTCCACATAACATTAATAATAGTAATTCATCCTCCCAATAAATAAATTTTAGAATCCCAACTGAAACCATCAGGACTGTAGAACAAGTCATAAACACTTAAATAACACTACTTCTCAGAAAGTCTAGATTATTGTGATATACACAGACTTAGTTCTATAGTTGATGACTCAAACATTCAGTCATTAAAACTCTAAGACAAACAGGACCTGCCTGTACTGAATCCACCAGGTTTAAATGAATCCCCAGGGGTGCCTTGATACTGGAGGACATGGGAATGGAGGGGAGGGGCTGGAGGGAAGGTGGGGGTGGGTGGGGGAGTGGGGAGGACAGGGGAACCCATGGCTGATGTATAAAATTTAAAACACATAATAATAAAGAAAAAAACCCTCTAAGACAAAATTTAGGGAACGCAGTAGAACTACAGTAACAATTCTATTTTATCAAACTTTTCAGCAGTACCATAATTTTTTCTCTCTAAAAGTTATTATGGCTTTCAGAATACATATTTTACTTACTATTGTGACAAAGATTCCCAAATTCTTTATATATATGGGATTAAAGGCGTGGGCCACGACCACCTGGCTTCATTAATTTTTAAAAGATCTTATTGAACCCAGTGTCAACATTTTAAGAATTACTTTGTTAAATTACTTCTGTGATGGTTGGTTTTATAAACTTGACACCAACCTATACATATCTGGAGAAACAAATCTCAATTAAGGAATTGTCCCTATCACTTCCTAGAGTCATGCCCTTAAGGTCACATTGGTGGGGGTAACTTCTTGCTAATAGTCATACACTTGAACAGCCCAACATGAATGTGCCATTCTAGGAAGGTGGACCTGGGGCAGCAAACTAGTCTGTGGCTCTCCTTCCTGATGTCTGCTTCAGCCCCGCCTCCATGTTCCTACCTTGAGTTCCTACTCTGAATTCTCTTAGTTGTGGATTATGACCTGGGAGATACAAGATGAAATAAACCCTGTTCTCGCTAGGTTGATTTTGGTTATAGCAAAGATACAGAAAACTAGGAAAAACATCTATCAGTATGTATGAAGCAGCCATTCCAGGGTTTTTGTGCTGCAAAGTTTTCTAAGTTATACTAGTTTCTTTAAATGGATACACATTACTGTTGTAATAATACTAATATGAACTAATACTAAAACCATATTAGGACTCAGACGAATCCCCAGTAGAAGCAATACAAGACCTAATCGTTTTGTCTGCTTGATGTCTCATCTCAGTCAACTTGAAGGTCTGTTCGAAATATACAGATATTTCAATGACAGGAGACAAAAAAGATCTACTTTTGAGTACTTTCCCTCTCTTTTGATGTCTAGTCCTAAGTGACATAATCTTGTCAAATAGTCCCAATCATCAAAATTATGAGAATGACAGTATTAACTTTTTCTCTGAGATAAACACATGGCTGCCCAGATGTACATCAGGCTGTTATAAACACACTTCCAAGTATCAGTGAGTAAAGATTGAGATATAGCTCACTTAAAACTGCTCTTCATAATGACATTACTAGTATTTTTTTTCTTTTCTTTTCTTTTTTTTTTTTTTTGTTTTTTGTTTTTTGTTTTTTTCGAGACAGGGTTTCTCTGTGTAGCTTTCCGCCTTTCCTGGAACTTACTCTGTAGACCAGGCTGGCCTTGAACTCACAAAGATCTGCCTGCCTCTGCCTCACAAGTGCTGGGATTACAGGCATGCACCACCACTGCCCGGCTTTTAAGGAACCTATCACTGACTATGAATATATGTTTTCCTGTACTTTCTATGTAAAAGTATTTACAAATTTTATTTTGTCTATTAAATGGCTACTAAATCCAATGTGTATATCTCTATCATTATTATTCTGTAAAAAGTTAACAAACTTCACTTACATGTGTTTTTACAAAAGCACTGGGAATAGTGAGCCCAGAGACACCTGCCTCTTCAAATCTTACCCTTATTGTCTATGTAAAATTTTTCGCTAATGGACTAATGGGTAAACTGTGTGTCAAAGGACCACACTACAGCTTCCAAAACAAGATTGTTCTTTTCTTTTCTTTTCTTTTTTTTTTTTTTTTTGATTTTGATTTATTTTCCTTCTTTGTTTTGTTTTGGTTTTGTTGTGTTTTTTACCTTTGGTTTTGATGGAGAAATTGCAAGGGCAGAAGGAAAATACAGGAGATTGGGAGATAAGTGGTACTGGAATGCATGATGTGAAATCCACAAAGAATCACTAAAAGTTATTAATTAATTAAATAGATAAATAAGAGTCCTTGCACCTACTGTCACCAAGCACCACACCGTACCAGATCTATTGACAATGGATAAAGAAAATTTCTCTAATGCATATTTTTCCTGCTTTGTATAAATTGATTGATTTAAAAAATTACTCCCAAAATCTTAATATATAAGCTACTTGGAGAAAAATATCAAATTTTTTAAAGATTGTAGTCTTGCTCTGTTCAGTTCTGTACTTGCTTGCTTGGTGCCTTTGTTTTGCTATCTTCCTTCTGTTTTTGAGTTTTTCTTTTATTGAAAATAGATTTTTTTCACCCTATATATTCTGATTATGGTTTCCTTACTTCCTACTACTCAGTTCCTTCCAACCTTCCCTCTCACCCAAATCCTTTCTGCCTGTGCTCAGAAAAGAGATAGATGAGGAATAATAAAATAAAATAATATAAAATGAAAAGAAATTGTAATAGAACAAAACAACAAAAAAAGGCAAAGAAAAAGCATGTAAGAAATACATATAGACACAGAGACACACAAGTTTGAAAACACAGAAATCCCATAAAAACACAAAACTGAAAGCCATGATATCTAAGTAAAGGCCCAGTAAGATTAAAACAATCCAACCAAATATAAAACAAAACAAAATGGAAACTAACAGTATTATGAAACAAAGAACCTCCAAAGATGCCAGTGAAGATGTGTTTGAGTTCCTTTTGTGTTGGGAAGCTACTGCTTGTCATTGGGTTTACCCAGAAGTTATGTGTTTCCCCTTAGAGAAAGCCAAGTTTTCATTTGTAAGTGGATATCATCTGAAGATACCTTCTGGCTTAGGGGTGAAATCATGTATTCACTTTTTCTTTTACTCTAAGACCACGTGTGGTACAGACCCATGTAGGTCCTGTGCATCCTGCCTCAGTCTCTGTGAGTTCATATGTATACCAGCCCTGTTCTTTTTAGAAGATCTTTACTCATTGGTGTCCTCCATCCCCTCTGGTTCTTACATTCTTTTTGCATCCTCTTCCACAAAATTCCCTGAGTTCTGAGGGGAGGGATTTGGTGGAGCAATCTCTTTTAGGGAAGAATATTCCAAAGTCTCTCACTCATTGTATATTGCCTGGTTGTCGGTCTCTTTATTTGTTTTCATGTGCTGCTAGAGGAAGCTTCTCTGATGATAACTGAGCCAGACACTGATCTATGAGCATAGTAGAATGTCATTAAGAGTTATTTTATTGCTATGTTCTTTGAGTGGAACAGTAGTTTTTTGTTTGCTTGTTTGTTTGTTTTTTCATTTTTCCCCAAGACCCTGGCCTATATAGTCTCATGTTCTTGGCCAGCATTGGATATGGGTTTCATCTTGTGGAATGGGCAGGCTATAACTCAAATTGTATGTTGGTTGGTTACTCCCACAAACTTTGTGCCACTGTTGCATTGATTGGTAAGTCACCACTGTAGAATGAAGGGTATGTGGTTGGGTTGGTGTTTATCTTCCTCATTTGGTTGCATACAGAGTACTTCTGTTACCATGAATACTAGCTTTAAGCAGGCACAAGTTGAACTGAAATTCCCCATGGTCAATAAGTTGTATAGGTGTAGTCTTAAGCAATAGGTCCTAACCAGAAGTTTGTGGAGGGCCACCAGTAACCTTGGCAATAGCCTGGATTGTGAACATCCTAGGCTTTTGTGTTTTTCAATATCACATATCTTTTTCAATATAGGGCATTTCCTCTTATTAGATATGATACAATTCTGAAAATTGGGTTGTTTTCATTTTTATATGACATATTATATTATGAGTACAACATCTAAAACTACTTACTAGAACTCCCTAGGCAAAATAGCAAATAAAAATCTATTATTTTTCCTAATAGTGCATCTTAGACATTCCTGGCAACATTAATATGCCAAAGGATGTAGAGATAGCAATCCTCATATATGTCTTTGTAGTTCTTCAGCCAGGCTTTTCAGCAGAAGCTGAATGAACTGGAAAGAATGGTCATAAAATTCCACAGACTCAGGAAAGTAGATGTGATGGTAAACACTGTTTATTGTTAGAACAGACTTAAAAGGCCGTAGCTATATCACAAGTGACCATAAATATGGTAGAATTGTGTTGCTTCAATTTCCATTAGAGAAATAGAATGCATTTGTGTAGGCCATTAAGGGTATTTAGCTTTCTCCCTTAGACATCTAATAATATTTTATCAGTATCTTTCTAATAGTACAAGATCTCATGGACCAGCTTATCTAAGCTTCTCACAGAAAACAAGATTTAAAATATCATGGTAACTGTACAGGTCCAGTGAGCAGTAGAATATTCCAGAAGCTTCATAACACTATCCTAGCAGAAGATTCAGGCACCTGCTATTTCTGTGAAGTTTTATGGATCTGTTTTTGTTGATGTTGTTTTGTTTTTGGTGGGTTTTTTTTGTTTTGCTTTGTTTTTTTGAGACAGGGTTTCTCTGTGTAGCATTGCGCCCTTCCTGGGACTCACTTGGTAGCCCAGGCTGGCTTCAAACTCACAGAGATCCTCCTGGCTCTACCTCCCGAGTTCTGAGATTAAAGGCGTGAGCCACCACTGCCCAGTTCAAACATTTTTTAAAAATTTTTTTAGACTTATTTATTTATATATGCATGTATCTCTAGGGGACAGAAGAGGGCACCAGATCTCCTTACAGATGGTTGTGAGCCACCATGTGGTTTCTGGGAATTGAACTCAGGACCTTTGGAAGACCAAGCAGTGCTCTTAACCTCTGAGCCATCTCTCCAGGCCTGGATCTGTTTATTGACATGAGTTAATATCTTTTTCTACTAGAATGTAAATTTCAACTTCTTTCATCTCTTATCACAATAACTCTGACATGTGTGCTTAAATTTGCAGATCCTTATTAGGCATTTGTATGTGTAGTTTTCCTCCTTTTACAAACTCAAGAATATACTTTTTTTTTCTGTATCCATTCTATAATGTCTACATTTTCTTGCAAAAATAAATGACCCACAAAGGGGTCAGCACATGGAATATAAAAAATACTTAAGATTGTTTAAATATATTATTCTGATTATATTTTTCTAGTAAGTAGATTAAACATTGATCTTGTCACCACCAAGTGGTATATACTTATTTTATTTGTATTGTTAATAAGTACACAAGTGAATTTTTTCTGCTTCAATTTTAGAGCAAGTATAAAAGAACATGGGAATCAAATATATGGTCTTTCAAGGGGCTAATTGTATTCTAATATCAGATATTATTGATGTATATGGATATTGTGGGGATTTGGCAAAAGTGAGATTATCTTTGTTAGAATTGTGATTCAAAACTCCTAAATAGGGCTGTTCAAGCTTTTGCATACATATTTCATGATGAAAATAATTAAACCATTCATTAAAGATGCATTTTTTTTTAACTTCTGGCTTCCTGGAGTTGCTTTACCCATTGATACTGTGTTCATCTGATCATATGTTGGCCTTACTTCTCTTCCTTTTGGAAGTCACAGAAGTTCCACAAACATGAGTTTGTTTGTTTAATTAGTTAGTTTGTTTGTTTTCCAGATGAGTACATGTCACTATTAAAACTTTGAGAAAACCTGTGGGTTAATAGTCTTTGTCATACTGAATAGACTGAGGATGGAAAGGAAGGCATACATGGAACATTGTTGGTGTGCGTGGAATTGCATGGAGCACTCTGGGGTGTGACTAGAACTATTTTTTAAGTATTTTCTAAGTGTTCCTTGGCCCAGAAAGGACTCTGCTGCCTCCTACAGTTTTCTAGGGGTTAATATCAGGCTGAAGAAAGTTTTCAGGCAATAAACCATCCACTCAGAGGAACAGGATTCTTCCTTCAGGATGTGTTCTATGGGAGGGAAGGTAGACATGTGCCTTCTTTTCTCCTTCCTTTTTCCCAACACCTTCCTTTTTTTATCACTCTTTCTCCTATGTCCACTCCTCAATCTACTCATGAACATAATAAAATCCCACTTCTACTTTGCATAAAATTATTTAAGTTTAAAATATACTTAAATGTTGCTCTCAGTGTCTGTGTTATATTTAAGAAGTAGTCTCCTGTGCCAATGAGTTCAAGATTATTTCCTTCTTTCTCTTCTATCAAGTTTAGTATAACAGGATTTATGTTGAGGTCTTTGATCCAGTTGGACATGAGTTTTGTGCGTGGTAATAAATATGGATCTACTTGCAATCTTCTACATGTTGACATCCAGTTATGCCAGTATCATTTGTTCAAGATGCTTTCTTATTTTCATTGTACAGTTTAGGCTTCTTTGTCAAAAATCAGGTGTTTATACATGTATGGATTAATCAATTAATGTCAGGGTCGTTAGTTATATTCCATTGGTCCACATGTCAGTTTTTATGCTACTACCAAGCTGTCTTTATTACCATAGCTCTATAGTAGAGCTTTAGGTCAGGGACGTTAATACCTCCAGAGGTTGCTGAGATCATGATGGGGAAATGTACAGAGAAAGCCAGCCAAACTAGTAGAAACTCAGGAACTGTGGACCAATAGCTGTGGAGCCACCATGGGACTGGACTAGGCCCTCTGGACAGGCAAGCCAATTGTTTAGCTTGAAGTGTTCAGGGGGCCCCCAGGCAGTGGGATCAGGATCTGTCCCTGGTACATGAACAGGCTTTTTGGAGCCCAGTGTCTATGGTAGAACACCTTGTGCAGCCTTGGTGCAGGGAGGAAGGGGTTGGACCTGCCTCAAATGAATGCACCAGGCTCTGCTGACTCCCCATGGGAGACATTGCCTTAGAGAATGAAGGAATTGGTGGAGGGTTGGCCTGGCAGGCAAGGGGGCAGGAGGAGGGAAGAGGGAGGATCTGCAGTTGGTATGTAAAATGAATAGAAAAAAATTAATAATGAAAAGAAAAAATACTTAAATGATTAAGTTTAAAAAAAATTCCATGACATCCTTGAGGAAAGTATTGATTCTTAATGAAAATTTTAAGAAATTCAGAGGTGTATCATTTATAATGTATTAAAATTTCTTTTGCTTATCCTGTTTCCCACATATCCTTCCTTCAAATATATTTGTTTATAATATTTATGTTCCCATATAAAAATAATGCAGATGTGTGCATTTATTAAAACATGTACCAGAAGCTGTAATATTACATACACACATTTTATTGTGTGGATTTCACTCACATCATTTTCTGTGCTATTTCATATATTACTGACCTACTGTAAATGTTCCCTACTATTTTCCCAATTATTTATAATTGTTAGACTTTTTATTTTTATTTTTTGAGACAGAGAGTTTCTCTGTGTAGTTTTGATGTATGTCCTGGTTCTAGCTCTGTAGAACAAGCTGCTAGCCTTGAACTCACAGAGATCTGCCTGGCTCTGTATCCCAAGTGCTGGGATTAAAGGCATATGCCCCCACCACCTGGCTATAATTATTAGACTTTTAAATATTTCTTGTAGTTATTGCTCTGGGGGAATCATCATCTTCTTCTTCTTCTTCTTCTTCTTCTTCTTCTTCTTCTTCTTCTTCTTCTTCTTCTCCTCCTCCTCCTCCTCCTCCTCCTCCTCCTCCTCCTCCCTCTCCTCCTTCTCCTCCTCTTTCTCCTCCTCCTCCTTCTTCTGCTCCTCTTCCTCCTTATCTTCCTCCTCCTTTTCCTTCTTGTTCTTTTTATTTAATTTTTCATAATGTAGATTGGAACAAGATCTCAGATAAGCACAGCAAGTACTCTATAGGCAGCCATAGCAGTCAGTTTCCATTTATGCATTAGTTGCATCAAATAGAAAAATGATTATACATAAATATGTTGATTCATGAAATTTTACATTTCATATTATTACTTCAAGATATATTTATACTAAATGGAATGACATAAATTTGAACTTTATTTTATTTATTATGTCATTGTCAATAATATAAGTAAGGATGTGTTATCCTGAAAATGTTTTCTTTGACTAAATTACTAGTACAATATTCTCAGTTTTTAATTAATTATGTATCTAAAGCAAGTGATACACATGGAACACACTGTAATTTGACAAGTAGTTTATAAATTGTTAAAATATGTTATTAGTCAATTAGTATATTAAGACATCATGTAAAATAGATGATGTGAAATAGAGCCTATGAAACAAAAGATATGTAGTTAACAGCTGGCTGCCAGAGATGGAGAACTTAATTATGAAATTCACAAAAGGGCAGAATACATAGTCTGTACAATAAAATATTTATGTCTATTATGTTACCATTAGAGATAAATTGTCATTACACTTTTCTGTTCTACCCTGAAAGTACAATTGTATAGCAAAATAACCTAGGCAAAATGTGAGTTGATAAATGCAAGCTTAGCCAAAATATCCCAACAGTAGTTGCAATGCTTCACAGTTAGTTCAAAACTCAGTGATCTTGTTCGACAAAAGTCCTCAAATATTTTTCTGTGCTGACCTGAAATAAATCAATTTGATTCAAAGGATTAATATGCAAAAAGGGTGAAACAAATTCTGCTTCTTAATGGTACACTCCTATTGTCTTAATTACTATTTGATATCACTCTGAAATGTTTCAATATATATAAGTTCATACTAGCTAATATTCATTCAGGGACCCCAAGTCTGTTCTAACGTGGATATATAACATAAATGAAGATAGGAAAATACCTACACAAATAAAACCTGTTAATTGCTTTATGGATTGGCAGTCCCCAAGAGTCTATCCCAAGTCTGTCTGATATCACTGGACCTGCTATTACAGCGAGCATTCTGAATGGGATGAATGATGTTTGTAATTACCTCGCATCAGATGGCTCTCCCAAGACTATACATTTACAAAACCCTTTGCAGGTTGTTTATTACAATCAAATTTGCAGTAATTCAGATTCATATGAGGGAATGCCCTTTGTTATTTTAACAAGAAAAATAAGAAGAAGCTCATTTAGTCATTTAAAAGATGTTTTTGATCAAATATGTATTTAAAATTAATAGGCATAAAATAGAATCCATATCATAACATGGCAAGATAATTACTTTTAACTTACTGATATTCATTTTTTAACTATTTAGAATTTGTAACAAGTAAAACTGAAATATTAATCTTTAAATGGTATCAAAGAACCTACCTTATTAATGCATAAACATTTGTAGTCAAGTGGTTAGGCTTACTTATGCATAGTATAGTTAAATCTCAAGTCACTACATTAATTTTACATTTTTGCAATTGGGACTTACTTAAAGTGATGTAAAATAAAGAAAGAGGAGACCAACCTCCTGTGGAGCAGATTGTCCTTTAATCTGGACAGTCAAGGGCAGCAGTGTCTCAAGGAAGCAGAGACGAGATAGCACTGAGTCATGGAGACTTGCAGGTTTTGTAGGATAGAAAAGAGAACTGAATGGGTTGAAGATTTAATCTGTAAGACACACCAATGAAGGTTGGTATGCTGAACCTTCTTGGGAACTTCCCAGATACCTACATCTTGAAGAAGGTGTTAACATGTCTAATCCTGTCTGAAGTTTCTCAGCTTTTCAGGTTATTGGATTACTAACATTTTATGATACATAATGCAAATCAAAATTATTTCTATTTTATTTTGGAATATGTCTTCTTTCATGGAAATGTTGGCATTAATTACATCAGTATTAAATCTTCTTGTATTCATTATATCTGATTACATATGTAGCAAATGTTTCTATGATTTTAATATTACTAAGTAGCTGGAAGATATGATCAAGATTTATAAAATATGCATATGTAATTTGTATTCCTTTAAATGTGCTGTGATTATCTAGCTACACAGATTTGTGTTTGAAAATCAAAACCCAGAGGCTAGGGATATGGCTCAAAGTATATGAGCACCTGTTATGCAACTATGCAGACCCAGGTTCAGACATTCCAATACCCACTTAGAATATGCAGACATGGCCAAGCACACTTGTGCTTGCAGCAAAGGAGGATGGAGCAGAAATTTATGGAGCAGAAGCTCTCTGAGACTTGTTTAAAGTTAGTCTAACTGAAAAAACATGGAGTCCATGTGAATAGACAGTCCCTATCTCAAGTAGAGAAGATGGGGAGTCATAGAGCAGGACAACTGATGTCCTTCTCTGGCCTCCATACCACTCATAGTGTGCACACTCATACACACGTGTTCACTCACACACAAGCACCACACAGACATACATATACACATAATAGCTCTCAAAACATTAGGTCATATGTGAATTTTATATATCTTGGCTTTAGATTGCCATGACTAAGAATTTATATATCCAGTTTTTCCAGAAGTAATGATGCCATTGTTATTAGAAATACTTAAGAGAATAATGTAATCTAATTAATGGTAATATTTACAATGTTTTATTATTTTTCTGACACATGAATAATTTTAATGCTTAGTTAAGGAGTAATTTCAAAATTTTATAAGCCATTTTGCTTAACCATTTCCTTGATGTTAATGAATTCATTAATTTATTATTATTTGTGATTCTGTGTTAATAAAAAATGTATACTAGGAAACTAATTTTTAGAAACCTGAATCTATTGAAGAACACCCATATGACCATTATACTTTTAGAGAACTGCTTTGTAATATTTACATTGAATTAGGGAAAACCCTGTCATATATAACAAACACATTTATGTGCAATGTTTTCAATGTACTCTGGTCTATCATCCCCAAATATTTGTGTTCCAATCCCTAAATCACCCAAATGACAATTCCAATAACAATATCCAAAATGGCAGTCTGGCGTCAGCTCAGGCTGAACCCTTGGCAGGGTAAAACTTATGGATTTCTGGTGGATAGACAAAAGCTTACACTCAGCATTCCTCAGAAACCTGTGCTCTAGGTATTTACCTTCCCTTATCTCCCCTTACTTCTTGGCAAATGGAGTACTGAGTTCCCTACTGGCACATACCCATAAGACATACCAAAAGTCCCTACACTAGCTCCATGCACACACACACACACACACACACACACACACACACACACACACACACACACACACACACACACACACACACACACACACACACAGAGCTACTTACTTTCTTTAAAATCAACAAAGTTTGCATAGACATGTTGCTATTCTCTCTCACTCCTTAGATGTCCCATAGCAGTTTTGGACAAACCAAATGCTTCTGGCTATTCTCTTCTACCAAGAAATAGTGACACTGAAGTCCCTCATATTACCAATAAGCCATATTTCCACCCATGGAGCAACCTAGTTCAGTGGTTTTGCTGTGCCATGGCTTAACAATTTGATGGGTTTTAACATTTAGACTCACAAAATACTTAGTCATCAGCATAAAAAGAAAAATGAGTTCCAAGGGTTTTTCAAGCTTATATATATATATATATATTCGAGAGACAGGGTTTCTCTGTGTAGCTTTGTGCCTTTCCTGGAACTCACTTGGTAGTCCAGGCTGGCCTCTAACTCACAGAAATTCACCTGCCTCTGCCTCCTGAGTGCTGGGATTAAAGGTGCACGCCACCACCGCCCAGCTCAAGCTTATATTTAAAGAATCAAATGTTTAAAATAATAATAGGTTGATTTATTATATAAAGCTAAAAGGCAGTGTTTTAGTATTTTTTTAACCTTTCTAGAGCTTTATTGGGAGAGAGCGGGGGAGAGGGAGAGAGACACAGAGAGAGAGAGACAGACAGACAGAGAGAGACAGAGAGAGACAGAGAGAGAGACAGAGAGACCACATGGAGGGTGGAAAGAGAGAAAAGAAGGGCAGTGTTTTAGTTTTAAATTGCCACTTCATATGAAAACAGGTTCAATAATATATTGAAAATATACATGTGCCAATATGTCTACAGCTCTGGGACACACTGAAAATCAAGTCTGTATTCAAATTGAGTTTATCTTCTTGTAAGCTGGCCTGATGACTAAATACATAAACTGGTGACATGATTTTAATCAGAGAGAAGTTCACAAGTCTCCCCTTCTCTCTCACATATCAGTTATAGATGCTAGTTTAGATGAGATACCTGGAAAGCATCTGTGAGGATATGACATTACATCCTAGACCTTTACTTAAATGAAGAATAAGCATAGACTTGAAACATCAAGAGGAAGATCATTCAGGACAAAGTGACTACAGGCAGAAGACTTGAGACAAGGTGTAATTAGTATCAGATAAACAATGGAATGAACAGAGTGGAATGTCAGGAAAACATAGACATTGAATCGGAGGGTGAGCCAGGTCATTTAGGGCTTGGAACACCAAGGGATGCTGTTTTTGTTTGTGCTCTAAGGATGCCCTAGACATAGTTACCTAATGTGTGGCAATCTTTCTGGCTATATTTTGTTTCCAAACATTGGATTTCTCTTGTCCTCACCTGTCCCAGACATTGTAGAGAATTTACCATTTTGGAAGAAAACAATTTATGAAAACTCTCTCTTAGACAAATATACAACTTTTGTTATTCAGTAAGTGAATTGACTGAGCCCAACCTTGTCTTCCAGAATTTCTCTGTAAGCTTTACATTTAGAAAATTGGACTGCTTTAAGGCATAACTATAAGTCACTAAGCAAATTGAGCAAAAATGTAAAATGATGTGTTTTAAAATTTAGAACTCATATTGTGTGTTTTGGGGATGTATGTTGTTAAATGGGAATTAGAGAAGTCCATTCCACAGACTAGTGCAATAATTTTGACAGGGTATGTGGTTTAAAGAAGAATTGTTAGATGTTGTTGTTTTTTCTTTAGAATAGATAGAGAGATATGATAGCAGTGAAAGAATAAGAATAGTTAAAAGTCTTCAGCTGAGAAACATTTTTTACAAATAAAATAAAAGAACTTTGAGTGAATGCAAATTCAGTTACAAACACTTTATTTGAGTTGAGTAATAAATATCATAGTGAAGTTATAGGGACTAACATGCTTTTTGAGTGATGTTCACACTTTGGTCATCAAGTCTGCAATTACCCTATGTTCAGGAACACAGAGACCAATAAAGGTCAACATCAGAATAATGAGTGGATCCTGCCTGTTCCTCAGCTCTAAGGTTGCCTGTGTTGTTAGGGTCACAACTACAATCTGTTCAGGGTACCCAATGGAAGAGGAGGTAGAAAAGAGTAAGAACCAATGTGAATAGAAGACACCAAGGAAACAAGGCTTTATAGACACAACAGGACTGAAACAGATATGAACTCATAGAGACTGTGGAAGCATGCACAGAGTCTGCAAAGGTCTAAGCCAAATGGGATTCCAGTGCTGAGATGGGAAGTAGACACAACCCCATATTCCTAACCCAGAAGCTATCTCCAATTAACCTCTCTAAAGAAAATCTAGATTTATCCAATGCAATCTCACTGGATACATAATCTACTATTAAGATCAGGCTGCATGCTGAGATGACCAATGCAAAATGGACTCAGTGGCACTTTTGGAAGCTTTTGTGACTTACAGTGCTTTGTCTGGGTATTTTCCCCTACAGATATTTTGCTTATATATTGTAATTTATATTTTTATATTTTATGAGTTTTCTGTGTATGAGAGTATGGGTCTCAGTGTCTGTATGTGTTTCTTGTGATTTTCCTTTGGCCCTTTTCTTCTTTCCCTAATTCTTGTCTGTTTCATTTCTTCTTCTTCTTCTTCTTCTTCTTCTTCTTCTTCTTCTTCTTCTTCTTCTTCTTCTTCTTCTTCTTCTTCTTCTTCTTCTTCTCCTCCTCCTCCTCCTCCTCCTCCTCCTCCTCCTCCTCCTCCTTCTTCTTCTCCTTCTCCTTCTCCTCCTCCTCCTCCACCTCCTCCTCCTCCTCCTCCTCCTTCTTCTTCTCCTCCTCATCATCACCATTTTAGATACCTGGTTTTTATTGTATTGAGAGCATGAAAGAAAGGGTGTGGATTTGGGTGGGTGGGAAAATGGAGAGGATCTGGGAGGTGTTGGGGGAAGAGAGACTATAATATGAATATATTGTATTGAAAAAGTATATTTTCAATGAAAAAGTATTTCACCTACTACTGGAAAATAAGAAAGAAAGGAAAAAAGAAACTTGTCAGGACTTCATAGAAAAAATAAGACATGAAAAAGAACAATTTAGACTTAGAAAATACTTAAATATGTGATGTGGTTGAGACATAAAGATGAAAAATGTTATAAGATGGTAGATAGACTGTCAAGAATTGAAGTTTTAGTGCTTCAACTTCTAGAAGCCATGTAGAAAACACAATAATCTAGTATTAACTAAAACTGCAGGAACAGTAGCAAATTGAATACTCTTTCCATTATCATTCCTGTATTTATTTGGATAATTTTTTGTGTGTGCATCAACTCTATTTAATCTGTGTCATCATTCACTAAAGATATCACTTTTGTTCTTGTACCCATAGAGATAATGGAATATGGAAGCACACACAGGAGAATCATGTAGATGCATTCAAGAAATTTTACATATAAATTGGAAGCAGAGAAAAGGATTCTCCACTCATCATAAGGTTAGAAATAAGATATTTATCAGCCAGGCAGTGGTAGCACAGGCCTTTAATCCCAGCACTTGGGAGGCAGAGGCAGGTGGATCTCTGTGAGTTCAAGGCCAGCCTGGACTACAGAGTGAGTTCCAGGAAAGGTGCAAAGCTACACAGAGAAACCCTGTCTTGAAAAACAAAACAAAAGATATTTATCAAGGATAACAGTTGTATCAGTTCCCCAAAGCTTAAGTGAATTAAAGAATAGAAAACTCTGCTAATCATTAATCATGGAATCTGAAATTGAAAGGTATGTATGGGATACAGGAACATATTTGAGATTGAAGAGCTTCAGCATTTACAATGTTTAGCCCTGGGTGGGACTGTCTAATGATGTTCCTCAATTCTATGGTGACTTGCTAGTTAGGCAAGCCATGCCTCATAATTAATATTTAGAGGACTCATTTTACAACCTGTGTGAAATACAGACCATAAGACCATAATAGGTATAAAGTGAACCATGAAACAATTTTAATGGTTAGGTAGTAATAACTGATAACTTGAACTAACATGACTGCAAGGATAAAAATGATAATGAAATCATTAAGATTTAAAAAATAAGTACTTAAAAATGGTAAGATACAAAAACGGTAGAGGTTCTAAGTTCTGTATATAAGTATTTTAATTTTCCCAAATCTTTGGAAATGTATAATACAATAACTTCTATCTTAGATAAGACAAAAAAGGGAGAGCAGGGTAGTTACCTTGATTGTGGTCTCATAACTAGTCACAGGAAAAGCCAGGGTTCAACTTACATGTTTTAGTTACTTTTGTGTTATTTTAACAAAACATCTGACCAAAACAATTTAACTAAGGAAGGGTTTGTCTCAAACTTCTGGTATTCAGTCCATCATGACAAGTTATACATGACCACAGGAAAATAGCACAGCTGGTGGCACAGTGTCTACAGTGAGGAAGAAAGGAGACCAGTGTTCAGCTCTTTTTTGACACTTGTATTTAGTCTTAGACTATACCAGGCCACACAGTTTCAGTCAAAATAGGATTACATCTTTCCTTCCTGCTTGTTAACTTGTTCTGGAATTATCTTCATACAGACTTTCTGAGGTATCTATCTATGGTGATTTTTAATCCCATCTTGTTGACAATGAAGATTAGTCATCCCAAGCTTTTTATTTTAATTGTACAAAAGAAAATATGTAAGTCTTGACACGCTTTGGACATTGTGGCACTGAGGAAGAAGTTGGTGAAAACTAACATGGCACTGTTTTGTTCTATAGAGTAGTGGCATTGCATTAGATACATAAGAAATAATAAGAATTAAATAATTTCACTTTTTAAATTACCATTATTCATGAAATAGTATGCATCTTGTTATCTAATTAAAATATTGTGACATTTTAGAAATTTCCATTGTAATTCTAGAGATAAGAAAATAATTGTAGCACTTTAAAAAGAAAGATCTCAGGTGATGTCAGATGTTAAAATCTTTTAGGTATCAACAAAATTGTTGATCATGCCAAATTCATGTAAATAGATAGTGAATCTGTTATTTAAATCCTACTTCTGTGGCAAGATTATAATATACCCTACCATATCCAGGAATTTTCAGACCTAGACCTGACACAGTGTATGGGTAGTTTACTAAGCACTTAATGAAAAAGCATTCCATGTCATTTTATCTCTGGTACAGGTGAACAAAATTTGGAGTTCAAGAAACTAGAAATATGGCATAGTCTTGCTTTAGATTTTTGTCATTTAAATTAGTCCTAACATCAGAGTCTAGAGAGAGTGATGAGAAAGGGGCTAAATATGGCCCTGTAAATCAGAGCCATTACTATAAATACATCCACAAAACATAGCTCTGGGGAGAGTTTCTAAGATGTGGCAAAGTGAAACTACAGATATGGGTATTGAATGAAATATACACCCACTATGTCAGGAGCGTCAAACATAATTTTTTCAAAGACTTAAGCAATTCTTCCTTGTTTCATCTTCTAGTACTTTTCCAGCTTGTTAGAAATGAACAGGTGCTTTTCTTTAAGCATCAAATTTAACTTAGCAATGACCTAGAATTGAGAAATTATGCTTTGTGCTTTAGACAAATTGCAAGGTCACACTAGACCTCAAAAGTGGCAACTAAATGAGTTTTACTTAACGGCTGTCATTTGGAATGAAGATGTAAAATCAATCACTCCATCTTGCCAAAAAGAGTAATTCTTTATCAATGTAGACTTAAGTTGTTTCCAATTTCTGGCCCTAATGAATAGAGCATCAAGGAACATTGTTGAGCTACTGTCTCTATAGTAAGATGAGGCATTCTTTGGGTGTATACCCAAGAAGGAAATAGCTGGATCTTAAGATAGTTTGATTCCTGTCTTCCTGAGGAGAACTGCCATACTAATAAGTAGTTATATAAAATGTAAGACCCTTACCATGTCTTCTGGCTATCTATTTTGTCTCTTTTTGTTTTTATTGTTTCATTTATTTACTCATTCATGTTACTTTGCAGTGGTAGTGATTCATCTGAAGTTCTTATAAGTGCCAAAGCACCACTTCCCCCTCTATGCTGCATAGTCTTTTTTCTCCTGTCTTAGAATTCCCCTGCAACTCTATCACAGGAGAAGACTGATTTTAAAGTATACCCACATTTTAAATTTGTTTATGCATGTGAGATTTTTAAGATGTTTTTAGTATCTTATTATATTAAATATGTCCTTGTAATAACATTTAAGTTTTCAACAAACTATCCATACTGCTACAATTTTAAACCTTCATTCTCATGAAATGTAATACTTAGTCTAGTACAATAATTGCACTGTATAGATAAATTTACTTCCTAAATACATTTAGGCTTTTTGTCAATCCCATATAATCTCTAAGGTCTCGTGTTACCTACAGAATCTCTTAACATAAAGAATGAATCTTTTAATTGTTAAATTATAACTTTCTTGCAGAAGCATTTCATGTACTAAATCAATGTAGAGTTCATTTTATTTCATTTAGTTTTAATTTATTTAATCATTTATGGTGCTGGGGATCAGAGCCAGACACACACATGCAAGGCAACAGCCCTACCCCTGAGCATTACACCCAGCCCTTGTTTACATTAGACATATTCTTACTTGATTTCTCAGATTTGCCTGAGATTTATGATTTTTCTGACATTGTCTTCTGAGTGCTAGGATTATCAGTGTTCACTACCATACCTACTTTACACACATCTTTTAAACATATTCTGATGAGTGTGTGTTGTGTTAGGATATTGTATAGATACTTGCTTGATATTGTGACCATTGCTTATATGAAACAGCCAGAGAAATCCACTTTATTCATCCTGGAAGATCATTAAACATTGTATTCTGAATGTATCTAAGTTTATGAGGTCTTTAAGATAATTTTCTATTAAATTTCTGGACTTCTAGATATAAATTAATAACCACTCAAATGAAAGCTTCATATTTTTGTGGTTATAAATACTTACCAAGGAATTTAAAAGTTCTGCTTTTGCTGTTTTCAAAATCTATCCTAATCCTGGGAAAACTACTGTAATATTTTATCGTATCATAATCCTAGCCACCTTTCAGCACCCATTTCCATGCATTATGGCTATGGAAGTAAAGCACTGAAAAAGAACTCAGGAAGTTTAGCCTTAAAGTCAGGCAGCACCTAGGTAAGCAATTGCTCTGCAGCTACATGGACAATTTTCTCTCAAACACTTGGATTCTGGAGATCAGTTCAGCTTAACAGCTGTGGAAAGGTCAGAGTTCCCTTCTCAGCCTAATTAAGTATATGTTTCAGAGCCCTAGGGATTCTGAAAACCCTAAAGTTGCTTTCCAAGCCTCTCTGAACTTTGACACATAATCCTCTGCCCCATAAGAACAAGTACCATCAAAACCTAGTTATACAGATGTGAAATAAACAGAGTGGAGTTTTAATCACTTAGGATACAACTTTGGATGGATTTTAACAGTGATAGTTGTTAGTAATAACTGCTTTTAAAGAAAAATTCTTTTTGAAAAAAATTGCCTTTCCTAACATAAGATTTTTCTGGGAGAACTTCTTGGTAGGCTTTTACTAGTTCTGACCTTATAATTATCTTCTCTCTGGAAAGTACTATTAGTTGAAGGCATAAGATACATATGCAAAGGGAATTATATTAAATAATGAACAGGTAAGTAGATTGTGTCATACGAAATACTTTTGGGAGTGTGCTGTCCATCTGCACTAGCATTTGTCTGTTCACATTAGAACACTATCTCTTACTCTGGATCTTCTAAAGTTAGAGGAAAAAGAGCCACTCTTGCTTCACTAAGCAAGAAATTGCTTTCATTAAATTAGAAGTAACTCTGCACTTTATCTTCAATAGCTATCCAACTTTCCAAACTCACTGTTGTCTCTGACTTGATTTGATTCCCTCATTGAATCCCATTCTCCCATTATCACTTTAGATCTCTGTGTAGTCAGCTCCGTGAGACAGCTATCTTTCAATTCTGATACTGCTCTATTCATCTTATCTCTGTGCAGAGAATGTCTGCATGAAACAACCAGCTTTGCTATTAAATATACATGAAGAGCCTTCACGTGGATTTGGAAGAAGTCTGTCTGCTGGAAAGAGATTGCATTTCATTCCCAGGCGTTTGGGGAGTGGATTATTCATCATATTTCCTGGAACATGATGGCTTTTAATAAATGATGAGTCTGTGTCTCATGGTTTTAAGTTCATGAGCTGAGCTTTGCATCAATACATATTCACTGGATCTGGCTCTGACTTACACAGAATTCCTAAGTTAGGAGCATTACTAAATCGCTTACCTCAACAAATATTTTAGAGTCATATGATGTACTTGAAATCTTTTACTATGAACATTTACATTCTTTAAAAGATCTTCTTCACCAGATGAAGAATGACATGGACTTCTCAGAAATACTGCAACTATTTCAGAGTCTTCACTGCTAACACAATTTTGCAGTCCTCTAGGCATGGGGGTGGGCATGACATTAGGGTCAGGGAAGTCTATAAACAAGAAAAAGACATTGTTTTGTTTAGAGGATGTGCTCTAAGAACAGTAGCATTTGGTTCTTTGACTATGTTTCTGTGAACCTCACACAAGAAGGAAGTAAGTGTGAATACACAGGAAGAAGAAGCAGCCTTACTTTGTTAAATCCAATCAAAAGACATTAGTAAGTTGATACCAACCTAGCACATGCAGCTGAATATTTTGATGTAATTACATATTTTCTCAGTGAGTTTTGTAGTTCAGTCACTCTGTGCACTGTATACTTTAATTTATTATGTTGATAATGGGTTTCTACTTTTTATCGAATGACTTCACATTAGGCAAAAATGTAGGAATAGAAATACAGAATAATAATTTTCATACCATATATGGCATTTTCAAGGTAATGAAAAACAAGGAAAAGTAAATCCTTATAATATACCATTACAAATGCTATGGACAAGCAAGCATTGAGCTTTATGATGGTTGTGAATCAGCAAGCAAACATTTTCATTACAAAATCCTTCCTTGACCTGAGATTAGGGGGCTGTTCTTAAAAGGAAGTTACAACATTTGAACTCAAAAAATAGCCTTTGTATACATTAAAAAATAGCCAACATGCTACTACTCTAGTCTAGGATGTATTTTACTCTCCAGGTAAGATTCTTGATTTCTATTTGACAGCAGTACCAGTAAGGCTTTATTGTTCTCTGGTAGATTCTTCTTCACTGGATTACCCTGAGGATTGTGGACAGTAAAAGACATTTTATTTTCCTCTCCTTCCTTCCCTCTTTCCTCATTTCCTCCGCTCCATGCCAGCTTCCTCCCTCTCTTTCTGCTCACAGTTGTAATAGTTTAACTTAGGGCCTGTGCATTCTAGGCAAAAGATCCAGCATGCAGCTATATGACCCAGTTAGATAACATATTCAAAAATTTAATTCATCACATTTCTCACATTTTGAGATGCTTTTCTTAATTTAGACTGTGTGGTTTGATTTATTGTATATGGATTATTGCCTCATAAGTTATTGTTTCGGTTTTAATTTTGTTGCTCCTTGAATTTTTTGAAGGGTGTGTATTTTGATGGAGAGTGAATATAGGCCTTGCATATGCTTAGTGAGTGATCTACCAATGACTTTCATCCTCAAACAAATTTTATTTTGAGTAAAGATCTCCTCAAGATTCCAAGGCTTGATTTGACTGGCAATGTAGTTCAGGAAGACCTTGAAATTAAGATTCTCCTGCCTAAACTCCCGGAGTAGGAGGGATTATATGTCCATTCCACGCCACCTATTTATTTTGTTATTCTTAAAGACAGAGAAAATTAACTCACCCAAGAGTGCCAGACTACCTTTGAAAATAACTTACATGTTCTTATCTTACACTAAGCATACACAGCATTCAGTAAATATCATGTCACGATTTTTCACCTTTAAATAATTTGAAAACCTGCAAATAAATTAGTTTTAGTTAATATATTAAGCTTTAATACTTACAAATACTTTGGCTTGATATACATGTCTATTGGTAATGATGGTTAGTATTAATTGTCAGCTTTACAGAATCTAAAATCATTTAATAGACAAACCTGTAGGCATATTTATGAAGGGGTTTATAGACTTAGATAATGAAAGTGAAAAACCCACCTTAAGTTTGGGCAACATCATTCTGTGAGCTGTGGGCTGGGAATAAATAAGAGAGTTCAGCATATAAAATGTTTGTTTTTGCATGTAATGGGGACCTCAGGTCAATAGTAAAAAGCTGGGTGAGATGTCATATGCTTGCAATTTCTCAGAGGGAGGCAGAGATATGGGGATACAGAATGCTCACAGGTTAGTTGGTATAGCCAATCTGTAAGTTCCAGATTGTCCCCCCAAATAAGGTGAAAAGTGATAGAAGACTCTTAAAGTCCACTCTTTGCTTCCAAATCACACATATTGCATGTATACCCGCACACACATGGATCACACACATACACATGTGAATGTATACACATATGCACACAGAGAGAAAGAGAGAGAGACAGAGAGAGACAGAGAGAGAGAGAGAGAGAGAGAGAGAGAGAGAGAGAGAGAGAGAGAGAGAGAGAGAAACAGAGTAGGGACATTTACCTCTCTTTGCCTCCCGACTGTGGGCACTATGTTACCAACTGCCTTATGCTTCTGCTTTCAGGACTTCCTGCCACTATAGTTTGTAATCTTCTTAACTTATAATTGGACTTTCTTTTGGACTGCCAGCAACTGAATAATGACGCAGAGACATCTTACTAAGTATAAAAGCTTGTCCTTAGCTTAGGCTTGCTCCCTGACATTAACACGTTTATATTTAATCTATATTCTGTTACGTAACTCATTACCTCTCCACCATACAATACATCCAGTTACCTCTGAGTCTTGATGGTGGATCCCTGCCTCTCTAATTCCTTCCAATCATCCCCATCTCTGCCTGGAAGTACCTCCCATCCTCTCCTGCCTATCCATTGGCCATTCAGCTCTTATTTGTTTGTTTACTTATTTTTTGCTTTTATTGATTATTTTTGGGTTTCACAACATGCATTCTGATCCCAGTTATCTCCTTGTCTCTTCACATCTGCCCTCTGCTCTTGTAACTTTCACTGCCCCAAACAAAATCAAATTAAAAAAAAAAAAACACCAAAAACCTAACAAAACAAAGAGACAAAACAAAACAAAACCAAAAATCAAAGCCAAAACAAAAACAAAAAAATTAAAAATTTAAAAAAAAACATAAGAAGAGGAAAAAGAAGAAGAATCTTGTCTTGGAAGCTGTAGTGTGGTGCACTGAGACACACAGTGTCTTAATTTGTATTTTTATTACTGTGCATAGACACCATGACAATGCCAAATAAAATAAAGAAAACATTTAATTGAGGGGACTCACAGTTTCAGAGCTTCAGTCCATTATTATTATGACAGGAAGCATGGTAGCATGCAGGCAGACATGGTGCTTGAGCTGAGAATCCTACATATTTCAGGCAACAGGAAGACCACTGAGAGTCACACTCAAGAAAACTTGAGTAAAAGAGACCTCAGAGCCCACCCACATAGCTGCACACTTTCTCCAACAAGACCACACTTCCTAATAGTGCCACTCCCTTTGGTGGGCATTTTCTTTTAAAGCACCACACACACTTTAGTTTGTTCATATTTACTTTCAAGCGTTCATCACCACAAGGCATTGGTCTGGCTCGAGGCCTATGGTTTTTACTATACCACCAATAATAGGATCTCACTGGGGTTTCTCCTGGATATCCTATTCTTGGCCTGTGTCATGGAGATCCTGCTATTTTGGATCTGGAAGTTCATCCTTTTCACATGTTCCAAAAGTTCATAGATTCAGTGGATGTTGGGGTGGACCAACTCATAGACCTGGTTCTGGGCCGGGGTGGTAGACAGATTGGTCAGCTTGCCAGCTTTCCCTCATGATCACTACCCCAAAGAGCTCTCCACATTATATTGACTAGCTCACTCAGTTTAGCCCACAGCAAGGAGTGGAGCCAGTTCACCTGCTCTTGGGCCCTCAGATCTGGGTTCCCCTCACTCATATTGCCAGAGCCAGCTCTACATTTTTTCCAGGCTAGATGCAGGGACCTCTCTCCTGATTGCTAGTGAAGGCATATGAGGGGGGAAGATCAGTTATCCTGCTCTCATGCCCTCAGGTCTGGCTTACCTGCAATCTGACATCAGGGTCAGCTCTAGTGTGCTTCCCAGGTGGAGCGCAGAGCCTGTTCTCATGTGTGCTGTAGCCGATGTAGGGCAGGGTTAGTTCTCTGATTCTCATGATCCCAGGCCCAGCTCTCTCACCTGCCACAGGTATCAAGGGGCAGAGAGGGAAGGGTATCTTTCCCTCACCCATGTCACTGCATGGCAGATGGAAGGGGACAGCATCAGCTTTGCTGCTCTAATAACCTCAAGGCTGGTCCACCTGCATCATTTATAGCAAAGTCAGCTCTAGTGTGCTGCCCAGATGGGAAGCACAGGCTGATTTCTCATGTGCTATAACTAGTCGGTGCTAGCTCTCCCATTCAGGTGCTCCCT
This sequence comes from Onychomys torridus, assembly GCF_903995425.1. Taxonomy (NCBI): domain Eukaryota; kingdom Metazoa; phylum Chordata; class Mammalia; order Rodentia; family Cricetidae; genus Onychomys; species Onychomys torridus. The sequence continues at coordinate 29,958,477 of NC_050456.1, read as the reverse complement.
CCCCCAGAGCCAGCTCTCTCACCTGCCATGGGTGGTAATGGGTGAGGAGGAAGAAGGCATCTTTCCCTCATCCATGCTACCACATGTTCTCATGCTCTCAGGGTTGGCTCACTTGCATCCTTGACCACAGGTTAGGCTACAGTGTATTTCCCAGGTGAGGTACATGCCTATGGTGATGGGTAGGGTCAACTTTTCAGAGTATAGGGGTGAATTCTCCCCTCAGAGGCAGGGCCAGCCCACCTGCTGCAATATCCAGCAAGGGGTAGGACCAAAAATCCAAGAGCAAGTGAAAGAGAAGGCCTGCCAGCTCAACACACCCTGATTCCAATGACTACCATACTAACATGTACCATGAATATCACCACAGACCCCAGATGCAGCAGGACCAAGCATCCAGACATGGCCCTAGTTGGCAAGTCAGGCCCAGATGCCACCATGGCCTGAGTGGCAACACAGGTCCCTCAGATCAGCACTGCTCCAACAGCAGCATACACCCCTTACTCTGAATTATCAATGTAATCCCAGGTGGCTGGCCAGACCACAGGAAACCACAGAGCCCTCTATGGTAACAGGAGTCACAGACACCACACCAAATCCCAGACTTCATAGGGCCACAGACCCAGACATGGCTCTAGGTAGCATCCTGTACCTGAATATCGCCATGGCTCTAGATGGCAGCACCAGCCACCCAGATAAGCAAGACCAATGGCATGGTGTGGTCCTTAAACACCAACATGGTCCAAGATGGCCAGCCAGACCCCTCTGATTCCTTCCCAGAGTTTCTTTGCTTAAAAGTCTTGCCTATTCTCTCTTGTCTAGCTATTGGTCCTTCAACTCTTTATTAAACCAATCAGAAGGTGCTCTGGCAGAGACACATCTCCACAGTGTACAAAAAAATTATCACACATTAACCCAAACAAGTTCTTCTTTTCTGTAGCTGACTTTGTCATAGCAATGAGAAAGGTAACTAATACGCAGACTAGTGTTCTAAGAGAACTGTGCTTTTATTCATCCACCACATAAAACCCAGAGATATTTGACAATGCCATAAAATAACTGTGGCTGTTAAGGTGGGGCCAGTGTGCTCCTATGATGACAAGGGTAACATGAACAACTATGTTGCTAAAGCCCCTGTAAAGTCCAAGGCAGCTTCTTTTAAGGGAGACTTCCCAATCCCAGAATCTCCATAGTACTGATATACAACACTGTAACAGAGATGTGTGTGTGTGTGTGTGTGTGTGTGTGTGTGTGTGTGTGTGTGTGTTTCAGCCCTCCAACACCTACCTCATCTTCCTAAGGTAACATAATTATCATCAACTGTAGTTGGAGAGCTTCTCTCCAGGTCCCACTAAGCCCCAGCAGTCCAGTAGCCCACTTACATGTTCCTTGTCATGGCGGCTGCTGGCAGTGTCTTGCTGTGGATATCTCTCTGTGTAAATAAAGTTCTGATTGGTCAGTGGCCAGGCAGGAAGTATAGGCGGGACAAGAGAGAAGAGAATTCTGGGAAGTAGAAGACTGGAGAGAGACACTGCCAGCCGCCGCCATGAAAAGTAACATGTAAAGACACTGGTAAGCCATGAGCCATGTGGCAAAGTATAGATTAACAGAAATGGGTTAATTTAAGATAGAAAAGGTAGATAACAAGCAGCCTGCCTCGGCCATACAGTTTGTAAACAATATAAGTTTTTGTGTGCTTTCTTGGTTGGGTCTGAGCGACTGTGGGACTGGCGGGTAAGAGAGATTTGTCCTGACTGGGCCAGGCAGGAAAACTCTAACTACAGTGTCTCCCTACCCAGCCTTCCACTTCCCATAATTCTCCTCCTCCTTGTCCCGCCTACCCTATCCTTCCTGCCTGGCTACTGGCCAATTACCACTTTATTTATTTTAACCAATCAGAGCAACACTTTTAACATACAGAACATCCCACAGCACTTCCCCTTTTCTTTGTTTTTTAAAGCAAGGTTTTAACTTCTATTTAGTAAAATTTCAGATAATAAAATAATTATCAATCAAGAATTACAGTTACAATATTAAAGAAGATATCCTATCTATTTTATATTTGTGAGTCTAAAGTTTTATATCTAACTATCTTTTATCATAATTGAGGAAATTGTAACTATCTAGTCTTCAACCACATTGAATACCTCAGAAGGACATATTATTACCTGAGAAACGGGAGAAGGATGCAAGCAACTTTTGGGAGTCTTGTAGGGTAGACAGAGACAGCTGGCAACCTGGACAGTCACCTAATGTTCCTTTGTAAAGTCAGGGCATTTGTCTTTAGCCCACAGGGTTAGAGTCTCTCGGTCACTCTTCTCAGTGTCCTGTAGAATGTATGACAGTTTCCTCTGTGAAGCAGGAACCTGAAGGACCATTTTGTCAAGCAAAGTTTAGTGGTCACCTTTCTATGGGTCCTGCATGTCAAGTCAATCAAGCAGTCCAGACAAGAAAAGTTTCTTGCCCAAATGGCTATTTTTGTCAAGGTGAAGATAAACTCCATATGAAGTGTCTTCAATGCCCATCCTCCTCTCTGAAGTAAATTGGTGTTGCCAGGAGCAGACATGTCTCACTGTCCAGAAAGTCTAAATTTTAAAAATATTTTAAATGCCATATTTTGTAGGTCTTTGAAGTATTTGAAGGTTACGTATCCATCTGAAATATCTCTGTGTATAACTAGAAGATTTAACTAACATGGCTTTGAGTATGATTATCATAGATGACTAATTATTAATCTATTTTTAATTAATCCATTACAATTTTAACTGAGCTATACAAACATAATACCTTAAACAAGAGTAGAAATATATACAGTATAACAAAATTAACTTTAAGTTTGTGTCAATAGACTAAAATCTATACCAATGTAAAACATTTTAAGTAAGTTGTTCTTTAGAAGTAAGTTCCTTAATCTACCCTTTCATATTATTATATTTATATCATATCCCCTTTTCTTCTTTAGAAAGAGATCGCATTTATAATCAACCTGTTTTAAATAAAATAGTAGTTTTTGTCTATCCCACACCAGAGGGCTCTTCTGATTTGGGACACAAGAAGCTCTTAACCTTTTGTTTTAACAATGTGCTTGGGTTCAGAGAAGGAGTGAGCCAATTCCATCTCCAAAGCCAACTGGGAATTTGGGCGTAGTTTCTCTTACTACTTCCTGCTGGAGTGGGGGCGCTGTATCTTATGGGGACACAAAGAAAATTTTAGGATTATGGAGTAGTCCATTAGGGTGAACCTCTGAGCCAGTTGTCTTGAAACCATTCTGGATGTTGGATCATCTGGGCCATGGTGTCATCGGAGACCTTTCAGGTGGTCTTGGCTGATCAAACCTGGTGTATCTTAATCTGGAACAAATCCACAGCCTCTGGCTTTCTGTGGAAACAAAAGCAGAGACTCCTTTCCAAAGCAACATATCCTTATATCCAAATTTTGAAGTTAAGGTACCTTTAAAATTTATATATTTGTTTAACTCAACAGCTTTTACGATCAAATCTTTTTCTGCAGTTAAAAATCCCAAAGACAAGACAAACCAGATTCTCTGTGTAATATCCATCTTTGTAAGACTGAAACACCACTGTGGCCATTGGCTCCGCCCACCTCAGCTTTCCAACATGGTGGTGGTACAGTTTACTGCCAGCTCTGGGTCTGGAGCCATGTGTACCATCAACTATCAGAAGCAGTTCTATCAAAGCAGTGCATAGCCCAGAAACCTTTTTTTTTTTTTTTTAAAACTAGCAAAGGCTAAATCCAACATGCAGCAGAGTAAAGTGTCGCTTGTAGATTCCTCATTCCCACCATACTGCAGGTCAGACGCACACACCAGGAACCCACCATAGTAGCTCAAACTGGCAGGCTGCCGATAACTTGAGAGAGACAACTAGGAAGCTATTTTTAGCTCCATTTTAAAATCTTTTTTCTCAGGTTTTAGGTGGAAACTCTTGCCAACACATTGGGTGCCATTTGTAGTTGTTTTATATTATTATTATTGTTATTGTTATTGTTATTATTATTATTTAAACTGCTTGTCCATTAGCTCAGGCCTACCATTGTCTAGCTCTTACTCTTATATTTAGCCCATTTCTATTAATCTATACTTTGCCACGTGGCTTGTGGCTTACCGGTGTCTTTACATGTTGCTTCTCCTTGCAGCGGCTGGCAGTGTCCCCTCCCAGCCTTCCTGTTCCCAGCCTTCTCCTCTTCCTTGTCCCACCTTCCCTCTCCTTCCTGTCTAGCTACTGGCCAATCAGCACTTTATTTATACAGTGATATCCACAGCAATCAACATTTATATTATTTCCATTAATAAAAATTGCTTACAAGTCATAACATATCTAGACTTTGAGGGAATTTAAGAAAAATATTGCAAATCAATATAATAGAATCTGAACTTTTGTGTTAATGATGAAGAATGAAATCTTAGTTAAAGATTCTCATTTTTACACTAAAATATATTCCTCTATATAGTAAAGACATATCATTAAATTCTTCACTGCCTACAGGATAATGTGAGGCTGCTTTATAAAGGTTTCTTGGTAAATATTTGTTTTGGTTAATACTCTGTAGGTAACAGTACACTATACAGCACTCTTTGAAACCAACAATGTTTACTCCTTTTAGATGATATGTAATCATAATGTATCTTCATGGAAGTAAAAAAGCAAACAAGATTTATTTGATATCCATTTTATACACAAACAATGATTTTCAGAAGAGATATTGTGACAGACATTTTTTAAAAAATTATAAAAAGAAAGTGTATCAACATTACTCTAAGAGAACCATGAGGTTTGATGTTGAGCCTAGTTCCTGAGAGGTTTGTCAAACAGAAGTGTCAACATCCCACAGTTACTGAGTGGCTTAGAAGGGAGACTGGTCATTGTGGTCAAGCTCTGTCTCTCTCTATCACTGTCTCTGTCTATCTGTCTCTGTCTCTCTCTGTCTCTCTGTCTGTCTCTCTTTCTTTCCCTCTCTCTCTCTCTCTCTCTCTCTCTCTCTCTCTCTCTCTCTGTGTGTGTGTGTGTGTTTGTGTGTGTGTGTGTGTGTGTGTGTGTTTGTGTGTGTGTGTGTATAAATTGGTCAGTGAAGTCAGGTTCTAAACATCACATGAAAACTGTCATTCTGAAGTGGTACCTCCTTTCATAATCAAAGTATAAAGGATTGCTGCCAGGTCACTAAAAACATCATTGTTTTACATTCGAGAATATTTTAATATCAAAGAATTGAGCACTATGTAATCACAAGATATTTTAAAAGTAAATGTTTAAGAAAAAGTTAATCAAGAACACGGAGTCAGGGAAACTTTTTAACAAGTAATGGGAACATTAGTAAACCATGGCATATAAATATTTACCATGCCTATGTCAATTAGATTAAAAATCACAGTAATTACTATAAACAAATATTCAAAATTCTACAAAGATGTTGAATATGAATGTGCAATGTCTATACTTGAATATTTCCAACAGTCTATACATTTAGAATGTTAAGGAAATATACAGTCTTATAAAAAGAAAAGATGTTGCCAGATTTGAAGACAATATATTTAGTAAGAGATGAAATGTACCTTCATTTACAAAACCTAGGTTACCCATCATCTGCCTTTGAGTAACAGATGTATTTCCATTACCTCTGTGTTGCAAAATTCACCTTTCTATTTCCTCATATTTTCTTTTTACACATGTGTCAAATAGACTTTCCTAATGTGGTAGGCAGAATCCCCAGTGTACTCTGTTGTTCCCACTCAATCACAGTCTCATGCTAGTGCTTTCATTCCCTTTGATGTTACACAGACTTTTTGCCCATGACAAGGAGATGCCAGCCTATCTTCTTCTCATTAGGATTTCTCACAGCAAAGTTTATGGACAGCATGGTCTACATTGTGGTTGGCCTCAGTCCGCAGGATTCCCTGTTAATGGAGAAAAATACAATTTTCTTGTTGGCATTTGATACCTGCTATCAGGTGGGTTGTTCATACAGTTAAAGAATTAAAATGCTGGGAAAAGGCACACCAGGCACAGTGGTCATAGTGCAAAGTGAAAATGTTTATTGACAAGTGTTATAGACTTACTGGTCACACAAGGGGCCTCCATTGCCAGAGGGACAATGAACTGCAAAGGGGTTTGAAATTTCCTTTGGATTTTTAAAAATACCATCCAGTAATTCCCTTGCCCCTCTCTTTGTTCTGTTGATCAAAGGTTCTCTATGTCTGCCATCTATAGGAGGGATTGACACTCTGTCATGGAGCTCTGAAATCATTGAATTGTTGATTGACTGAGAAAAGAGCCATGATTCCAAACCCTTCTGTTCTTTGTGTTGACAGACTGGTCAGGAAGACACATCACATGCAGTGGGAAATAAGCCACATTTCAGGGACATAAAGTAGTCACAGAGAAGATCTTATTGTCAGAAGCAGAAGCCATTTAAACAGCAACAGGAGAAGCCCTGGTGAGGAGATATCAGCAGTTACAAGCATTCCCTGCTCTTCCAAAGGGCCCAGGTTTGCTTTCTGGCACTCACACAGCCCATCACAACTGTGTGTAACTCTTGTTCCTGGGGATCAGACCTCTCTTCTAGCCTGCTTGGGCACCAGGAAAACAAGTGGTGCTTAGACATATGTGTAGGCAAATCATCCATACACACAAAATAAAAATAAATGAAACAAAATACCTCCAACTATGGTTTTTAGTGTTTTCCATGGGCTCACATATAGGGACTTGATGGTGGCCTTTCAAGGTACCCTCATGCAATAATCGGAAGGAGAGACCTTGTGGTTGTCATCAGATGGAACTGGAACCAAGTTCTGCCTGTCATGTTCATTTTAGTAGAAAACAAAGTGCTTGGGTTTAGATATAGCCCAGCAGCTAAGGCCCTGGTGAGAGAACTATGCCTCAGTGTTCTAACACTATGTGATACATGGTTCGCTTTGCTTATGATGGTTCTAAGACAGCTCTACAAAACTTCCACAATTCTCTTTTTCCAGAACAAGTCAGTCTCTTCCCCACTGTAAAACCATAATTTTCAATATTTTCATCTTCTTTGGGGTGCTTTTTCTATTAACAGCTATTTTATCCCATGGCCTCTGTAGTGATTATGCCAGAAAAATCCTTTACTTTTTCTGTGGCTCTGTGTGATTAGCGTTTGTGAATCTCAGCCAGATGATTCTGTCCTGTACTCCTGCTTCACTGCTACAGCAAGATGCATCTTTGTGGATGTGATTTATTTTTTATTTTATTTTTATTAGAGTAACATATTCTGTGGACCAACCTACACGAGGATTTTACTCTTTGGACAGAGACATGAATTCCTCCTAATTTCCATGAAAGCTCATGCAAGTTTCTTAGAAAACCAGGATTTCTGTTCCATTACTTTATATTCAGATCATGAGTAATAACAGTGTTTTATTAGAACAGAAATTAGTTATTATTAAACTCAGTTCATAGTTCATGTTAGAAAAACATATTTGAAGTTATTCAAATAATTCTATCAAAAGAAGAATAAGGAAGAAATGAGATAGAAAGTTTCCTTTTTATAGAAATAAACTTCTAATGATATTACAATCATATTTCATCACACAGGCTAATAAAATAATGAGAGTTAAAAAGAATTTTTTGAGGTTGTATTTGTTTAATCGACTGACTTTCAGAAGTATGACTTCTAGTAGCTTATCGTGGTGGTCTCTGTCTTCTTTTGCCCAACTTTTCTTTACCCTACTACTCAATAGAATTAATTCCTCAGTTAATCTCATTTTCCAAATCCATATTTTAGCATCCAGGTTTTAATGATATATTGCTACCCATTCTAGCCAAGCTCTTTCCCATTCCTATTTGTATAAATAACACTCAAATACAATAATCTTAAAATGGCTCTCTTATTTAGGTAGTATATAGACAAACACTCAGATCTTATTATGGCATAAATAAATGTAAGCTCCAGGTAAAAAAGCACAATACATAAAAAAAACTCTCAGAGATACAACACAAATATAAAGATGTAAATATTCACACAAAGTTTTAGTGAGTGAATGGAGACATATACACCAGTATTAAACTTAATATAACAAAGTTTAAATCACCTTCAAAATCACACATTTTGAGGAACAGGAAATTTGTACAATGAAACAGTATGAGTCAGAAGGTGAAGTAGTTTGGACAAAAAGCATATTTAAATTATTTCAGTTTAATGCTTGTCTTGATGACCGTAAGCTACCCTTTAGCATGATTGTATTACTTTAGAGTGGAGTAGAACCAAGCCCTTAAGGTTTTTTTTTTGTTTTTTTTTTTTTTTTGTTTTTTTTTAGCTAAGGTGGAGTTTGGGATCATTTCTGATTCGTGCATATAACCCTTTTCTCATTGTAATCTTTTTAAGTTATTTCAACATAGAGATGGACAGCTACATACATATATTTCTATTTAATGATCATAACTGAATGATGATTTTAAAGATTGCTTCATCAATATTGATTGTAAGGAATTAATTAGCTATAAATGAATGCCAAAACTATGCTAATCCTTAAAAATTAAGTTCCAGCATAAATTTAATGACTTGGGATATTATGAAGTAAGCTGAATTGACATGACATCATGCTAACCCCTGAATATCTATCTATGTACCCACAAAAGCTTCTCTGTCTGAAACAGAGAAGTATCTCCTGACAGTGAACAGAGACAAAGGCAAAATCTTTTATTTCCACAAGATGCTGAGAATCAATGACAGCTATGGGCTTAGTCCAAGATGATGTTTACATCACTTCCTTAGAACTTACGGAACATTACCAAAGTGTAGCAGGAATAACAGTCAGAGGATGAGGAGAGGGACAACAAAATGCCAGTTCCTAAATTGGAAATGGACATCAGAATCACAAACTCCCAGCAGCTATACTTCCTGCTATGGGCTCCTGAAACTTCGGTTATAACAATGAGTCATAGAAGGGAAAGGAACCCATAGTGCCCTACCACATACTGCTTATTTGTTGGCAGTATTTAGATTAGAATAATGGGAAAGTCATGGAGACAAGTTGAGAAGCATCTGGTTAGCTCAGCTCTGATAGTTATTTTCAGACTCAGGATTGTACAGAGCCTTGATTCAACTCTGTAGAACATTAGGCAAAACCAGAACTAAAATTTAGGTGAAAGCATTTGGAGACAGGAGATAAAAGGGGCAGCAGACAGAGGAGAGGGACAAGAAGTCATAGTGTGCATATATCACAATGTGAAAGAACAAAATTACTGATAAAAGAACTGAGTATTGAGTAATAATATTTCAGTAAACAAGCAATATTTAGAGCAATGGAGTTTTTAATTAATTGCTTAACATTTTGAAACAAGTTTAATTTATAGAAAAAAATTTATATAAAAATATGTCTTCACCTTCCATCCGTGGCTTCCATGACTGTGGAAAATGTGCTAAAATAGATGAATCTGTCCTATGTTAGCATTACCTAAGGTACAGAGTTTCTATTTGAGTGCTCTTGTGTTCTCTATAGTTATATTGGTTTTGTCTACTGCTTAATACTGTGTTATCACCAGGACACTCAGTTAACTACTCAATACAACAGAGGGTATTTTTCAATTTAAAATAAGCCCTGTCAATAAAATTCTGCTTTTATCTGAATAAATATTTTAAAATGCACTTCACATTAACTGACACAAATAAAATAAAAACCTATAAATTGCATGTCTTGTACATAATAACATAGGAGCTCTTGAAAGTATCAAAATATACTTTAACAACACTATTATTGGGGAGTTTTATACTGTTAAAACTTCAATTATAAGCATGTGTATGAATATATGAGAAAAGAAATTCAAAATGAATAGAGTACATATATAACTGGAAATAAAATTCTAATAAAACAATTTGAAATTTTGAATAGACATACAATATCTGAGGAAGCTACCTAGCAATTCTAAAACTTCCTACCCAGAAAACGCATGCCCCTTGTGGATGACCTGGAAAATTCTATTGAATGTTTAAATAAAGATTCAATAAGGAAATGTTTTTTTTTCCTTTTGGGGGGCCTGCCAGCCACCATCCAAATAAATCACACATAAAGGCTTATTCTGAATTATAAAGGCCCAGCCTTAGCTTGGCTTATTGCTAGCCAGCTTTTCTTAACTTAAAGTAGCTTGTCTACCTTCTGCCTCTGAGTTTTTATCTTTCTCTATTCCTGTATGCCATTCTTTGTTTCTTATTCAGTGGCTTGCTGTGTAGATAGATAGCTGGTCCGTGGAGTCCTCTTACTTCCCTTGCTCCTAGGTCTCTCCTTCTATCTATTCTCTCTGTCTGCCAGCCCTGCCTATCCATTCTCCTGCCTTGCCATTGGCCATTCAGCTCTCTATTAGACCATCAGGTGTTTTAGACAGGCACAGTAATGCAGCTTCAGAATTAAACAACTGCCACATAAACAAAAGTAACAGAATATAAAATAATATTCTCTAACATTTCCACCATTTTTTAACTATACAAAAATGAAATGTTTTAACTTTAGCATAGTAAGCCTGTATACAATAAGAACAATTATCAAGTAACAGTTACATTCACAATGTACTAAATTCTGATTCATTTGTATATGGTACATTTAAAGAAAATAGTCTGTAATCTATCCTACCTTATTAATCCAAAAATTTTTACCTAATACTTTTTCTATCATTTCTAAGGAAAACTGCTACTATAACTATGTAGTCTTCAACTCTATCAATGGCACCAGAAGCATATATTATTTAAGTAAACAAAAAGTACATTGTAAACAACTTCCAAAAACTCTAGAAATGACAGAGGAAAGTAACTGACAAACTTTGCCAACATAGGCAGGAGAGTCTTTCAAATTTTCTGCCTTATTGTTTTCTCTAGAGTGCTTTGTGCTTTCTGTGGATGAAGCATCTTTAGGATCCCAGAGAGAAAATTTGATATAATGGCCAAGTCCTGGGGTTACTATCTATATTTTTTGTTGATTGGTATCACTTGGCAAGGTTCAGGAGTTCTCCCCTGATCAAACTTGATCCATATTACTCCTAAAGGAATCCACAACTTCTTATCACCTGTGGGAACAAAACTCCAAAGCATATTTGATTTCCATTTGACAAATATATTTTTTACTTCCTTTGTAAAGTTAAGATATCCCTAAAGAATCTAGATTGGTTCAAACCTGATCCATATTATTCCTGTAGGAATCCACAACCTCTCATCACCTGTGGGAACAAAACTCAAAAGCGTATTTTTTTCAAGTTCCATCTTAAAGTTAAGACATCTCTAAAGCAATTAGGTTGGTTCAATTTTACAGTCCTGTGCACAATTCCATGTCTCCTAGCATCTGTCTTTTGCACTTCAGCTATCAAAAAATTCAAAATCAACACAGAAACCTACAAGATTCAGAATCCCTGTGTATGTCCCATCTCTACGTGGCTTAGTCTTTTTTATTGTTGTTGCTTTATTATTTTACTTCTCTTTTTAAAGGCTTTATTATTTTTAAACTTTATTTCTATGACTGTCCATACCTATATTTCTTTCTTAAGCATGTGCCATTGTTAAACACACTGGACCCTTCTTAGGTTTTTGTTGTTGTTTTGTTTTCATCTGAACCTACTTTACTTCATATTTCTGTTCTTTTTTGACTTCAGGAGCAAACTTTAGACTGCTAAGCTACACCTGGATCCTCCACACAGCTCTCTTGGCTAGCTCTACCGGCTTCTAGGTTCAGGAGAGCTAAGGATAAAGCTTGCTACTGGTTGCAAGTTTGCTTGACCTGGAACTGTATTCAGCCCTCCAGCTATGGAATGCCAGTTCCCTGCACTGTGGCAGGCATTTTTTACTTAGTTATTTTGTTTCTATTTAGCATGGAAAAAAGCTGTTGAAGTGCTCTTCTCTACAGCAGGTTGCTTAAAGGAGCCACATTGTTTTTTTCTTTCAGGTGGCTCAGGCCCTAGGGATATTGAAGAGCCCCATGTTGCTCACTAACTGTTGTCTTTCTTTATGACTGTTGAGGCCTTTTATGCCAAGGCTGTACTTAACAGCAACTGTAACTCCAGAGCTACCAGCAGTGGTTCCCCAGCAAAAGCCACAGTCTGAGAGGATTCTGTTGCCTCAGGCAACAACTCTTTCAAAGCTACCAAGGAAACTTATGTAGATTTCTATCCTGTCCAAAGAACTCAAAATTCAAAGGTTGGAGTGGAATTATGATCCTCAGAGAGGGAGGCTGAATAGCAAATTGTTCACCTCCTACCCTTCCTCCTTTCTCCCCAAAAGCCCTCATCCTTTTCCCAGTCCCCACTTAGCTCTTCTCCCCCCTGGCTCCTTCTTACCATTTCTTGTCAGCTAGTTACTGACTCAGCTTCCTGACTCCAGGTGAATTTCATTTAATCAAATAAATGCATCCCATCTTTGCTTCATTAAACAAATATTCCAGAGCATAAAAAGTAACACATCTTAAAATGATATTCTACAACAGTAAATCTTATAAGTTCTTCAAAATTTCTAGAGAATGAACATGTTCAAACATTCTATGAAACTGTAATGACAAAATGCAAATATAAATATGACAAGTAAAAATATCAAAAAGTGGACATCCATTATGATCTGTGTGCAAAATCTCTTCACAGATACAAGCAAATTTAAATATAGAAAGGATTGTCACCTTTGAAGAAGTAAGATTTATTCCAATGTAAGATTATTTTAAAAACTAATGAACAAACACACACACACACACACACACACACACACACACACACACACACACACACATGAATTGCTGGAAATGTTTCTAAAGTCCTTAACTAAATAGATGAGCACAGTGGTCAACGGGTTGAAGCACTTAACGTCATTAAGGTAATGATTCCCCTAAGTGATCTGAACATTCAATGAGATTTCTATTAAAATCCCATCTCCTTGTCAGAAATTGACAAACTGTTCCTAAACCTCAGAGATCTGAGTAGATAACAAACTTGTCTATCAAAGGGAGAATAGCTAAAACGTCTGACAAAGACAATGCTAAGTGACTCAAGTGCTTTCCTTTCAAAGGCAGAGTGGAAAGTGACAGAAAATGTACCACAAAGTGTAGAGGTTTGGCAAATGGATTGCTATGAGCTAAAGATACCTGACAAACAGAAGATGTAAGAGCATCACTTTACCTCATCTCACTTTTTCTCTCTCAATAAAGAATAGTAGAGCCCCCCCCATGTGATTATACTGTCTATCTGCTAGGAGACAAAGGAACATTTCTCAGTAGACCCCTGGAAAAAGTTTAGTAAGATAGCCTCTGTATAACACCTTTCCTTTTGTATTTTTATTTTATAATTTCAAGAGTTTAGTTTATCAAAATAGTGTCTCTTTGCACTGTGATGGAAAACATTCAAGTTTCTCAACTCTTTGAATTTGCACATTCTTACTATGTCTCCTGTGTTCAGTTAAATTTATGTATACTTGTATGCCTTTTTCTGTTGCTTGTCCATCTTATCTCAATTTGATTTTCAGGTCCATCTTAAAACTCGTATGAGAAAGTGGCAATGATTTGCTTCCCCTGAACTTTAAATGTCTAGCACTCAAAGCAGAATGGCTCTACCACAGATAACCACTGAAATAGAATGGAGAGAGGAACATCTGTTTCTGTGATCAGTTGGTATTTCCTAATAGTGCTAAGGTCTTTCAATTGGAGAGCACTTTCAGTGAATGGTAGTGAGAAACCTGAATGCCTTCCTGCCAAAGAATGATTCTGGGTCTATATCACAGTATGTTAAGATCAACTAAAATCAACCATACACATAATGATGGAAAAAACCTAAACTGTAAACTCTTATCAAAACATGGGAACCAATGTTTGTTCTTGGAGGATTCTATAGTTTTTTTATGTCTAAAAGTATCAGTTTAAGTGAAAAATGAACAGGAGTTCCTTGAGATGTAAAATTAACTGCTTTTGTACTAGAAGTTATAACAATAGAAGCTTGAAGAAAGTAAAAATAGAAAGTACAATGGAATGGGAGAAATCTTCATAAATTATGCATCTACCCAGGAAGCCACATTCAGAATAGACAGAGAGCCCCCAAACCAATACCTATCAATGTGCAATAAGCTGGAATGAGGAACTGAGAAATTCTAGACCTGAAATATAATGTTAATCATTATTAAAAGTAAATCTAGCCACAAAAAAGACAAGAATGCACATAATTTGTTTTTGAAATATCTAGAATAGTCAAACCCATGAAGACAAGGTCAACTTCAGTGAATCATCATTGAAATCATAGTAGGTGAGTGAGGGGAAAATGGTTATTGAAAGGTATAGTTGACTTATGAATGCTAAGGAATATGTATTGCTCTGATTGGTTGATACATAGAATGTTGATTGGCCAGTAGCCAGGCAGGAAGAATAGGTGGGGTAAGCAGACAAGGGGAATTCTGATAAGAGGAAGGCTGAGTTAGAAGTCATCAGCCAGATACAGAGGAAGCAAGATGTGCAGGCAGAACTGAGAAAAGGTACTATGTGACTAAACATAGATATGAATTATGAGTTAATTTAAGTGTAAGAGCTTATCAGCAATAAGCCTGAGCTAATGGTCAAGCAGTTATAAATAATATTAAAGTTCTGTATGCTTGTTTTATAAGTGGCTACAGAACTGTGGGTGAGAGAGATTTGTCCCAACCATGGGCCAGGTGGGACACAGGAAATCTCCTGGCTATGTATAAAGGAAAGGGAACATTGTGACTTTGGATTTCAATAGAATTTTTCCTCTATACAGTAAATAAGTTCCACAATTTTTTAGTTTTGAAATGGGTGAATATTTTGTTAATTGAACTACACATCAAAATAATACAAAAGGACTGTATAAAACTTAATACCTCCTACCTTATTTCCCCTAATATTCCTCCACATTATTTTTTAGATTTTTGTATCCTAACTTTTCTCCAGCATACAAGAGATTAAAAACTCAAATAAGCACTTCACTCTTTGGTTAGCAGTTCATCAGCAATGAGGTTTTCTTCCACCATGCTTTATATTTCATCATATTAGAGATCTTGACATGTTGATAGTATTTTGTTGTTGTTGTTCAATTTGGTTTTGGTGTTGTCTTACATGTAAACAATGCATTCCTATTACTTTTACCCCATCCTTCCCCCTTTCTCTTTCCTGTCATTATCAGGCCACTCTCTTCTGTACAAGTTCCTGTGCCACTCATTTGTTTTTGTTTTGTTTTTGAAGTGCAACACATTTAAACAGCACCATCTGTGTATATTTGGGGACTGGTGGGTTCACTAGCAGTTACTTAAATGATGACAGAGGCTTTTCATTACCCAGAATTTATCAGTAGCTACTAGTTCAATGAGGCCAGAAGAACCTCTTGAACCCCTCCTCCATCTATAATTGACTGCTGAAAGTTCATTCTTTGAAAGCTCAGTGCAGGTAAGTGTAATTGCAATGAATTCATTAGATTAGAACATTTGCATCATGGCCAGAAAATGGCATTCTGTAGTGCTTCAATAAAGAAGTGTATTGGCCACTATCTTTCTTTTTGTTTGCCATTCTTCCCATCATTCATTGCATATAAGTTATTGTAAATGAATTGTATTTTCCCCCAATCATCGGTTTTCCCTCATTGGAATGCTAGTCCACAGGAACAAAACTTTTCTTCACTTTTTCATTTCTGTCAATTTAAGCTCTAAAAGAGTGTCTATTTAACAAGCATAATAAGTAATGGACAAATGAAAGAATAGATCTTGGATGCTTATATTAGGAAGAACACTTTTGATAACATGTAAGCATGCATAGGCAATGATGGATAGGTGATAAGGTTGCTTTTACCAATTCATACCTCTCTCCTTTCTCTCTCAGTAGTTTATTCAGAATAATAATATATTAGTGTTTTTATACTGTTTAGATTCCGATATAACTGATTATGGACTTTTATTCATGGTTTCTCCAAGAATTACCTTTATGTTAGAGGTGGGGCTTAGTTGTAGAGTATATCTTCAGCATGCACAAGTGCCAGAGTTTGATTCCCATCAACACGCCCTGATACACACATACACACATAATCTTTTAAAGAATTACCTTTAATATATGTGTGTTACTCTGCTTTGGAGTACTGTGTCTCTAGAATTAACAGAGTTGAGTGCAGTTATTTTCAGCATAGAGCACAGCAAAGCTTACTAACTAACTCTAGGTTAATCAAACCTGGGACAGTAGTATCAGCTTCACGTTTTGGTACTGCTAATATCAGCAACACGATTATCTGCTAGGGACAAATCTTCAAAAAGTCACCACAAATAAGAACGCTTAATGCAATAGATAGTTTTAATGAATGAGTCAATAACCTGTAAATGATCAGTTTTCATCTATCTTTGAACATCCAATATATATTCTACTTTATGGTACAATATTAGCTACAGATATTTCATAATTTTGTAACTCATGTTGTTAATTTGTCAAACTAAATTTTTGTCAATGTTATGAGAGAAAATGAGACTCTGCAGTGGCAGGATGATAAAGTTACACTCAGATGGAAAACAGAAGAGGATATTTGTATATAACTGGAGAACTAGGAAATGTATTCATGAAAAACAAAGCAAAAATATTTTAATTAATAAATTGTTTCAATGGAATAGGTAACATTTGATAGAGCTTTAGAGTAGCAATATTTAATTTAAAGATATAACACATTATATTTAAAGTAATTATTTGTGAATACAGTTTTTTTAAAATATTCTTATCATAGGACAATCCCTGAAATGTATCTAAGGGATACCTCAATAAGGCTCTGGCTTCCATTTCTAGCTCTTCGAAGATAAAAGCCACAGAAACATCTTCATTATGTTCAGCAGCCAATCTTGTCCTTTTATGAGAATTGATGCATATTTATACATGTGGCTTTAACTATTGCCTTTAGCCATTTACCTTTTTCCCCCCTTTTTTAAAATTATATTTGTGTTTTAATTTTACATGTCAGCCATGGGTTCCCCTGTCTTCCCCCCTCCCGCCCCCACACCCACCTTCCCCCCCATCCCCTCCCCTCCATTCCCATCTCCTCTAGGGCCAAGACTCCCCTGGGGGTTCATTTAAACTTGGTGGATTCAGTACAGGAAGGTCCAGTCCCCTCCTTCCAGCCTGAGCAAAGTGTCCCTGTGTAAGCCCCAGGTTCCAAACAGCCAGCTCATGCACTAAGGACAGGTCCGGGTCCCACTGCCTGAGTGCCTCCCAAACAGTCCAAGCCACTCAACTGTCTCACTTATCCAGAGGGCCTGATCCAACTGGGGGCTCCACAGCCTTTGGTTCACAATTCATGTGCTTCCATTCTTCCGGCCTTTCGTCCCCACGCTTTTTCAAATCCTGGGCTCAACAATTCATGCTCCCACAGTCCCTCCTCCTTCTCGACAACTGGACACACCAAGCTCCACCTGGGACCTGGCTGAGCATCTCTGCATCCACTTCCATCAGTCACTGAATGAGAGTTCCAACGGGACCCTAGGAAAGACACAGGGATCACCCAATGACAGAGAAATGGATGAGATCTACATGAACAACCTGGACGAGAGTGGGAGAAATGAAGGGCAAGGTTTGAGGTAAGGAGGCTTGGGGGAGCAGGAGATCCCAGCTGGATCAGGAATAGCCATTTACCTTTTTGTCCTTCAGTGTGTGATGCTTATAATATAGTTCTAAAAAACAATATCCTAAAGGATGTTAAGTCTAGTAGGATAGAATATTTTATACAGATAATAATACTCCAGAAATAACTATATTGAATTCTTTAAGAAACAATGGGATACACATCTACACTGAGGTAAGTTGATTCCACTATTGAAAATATAGTGTGCCTCTTGGACTCATATATCAAAGATAAGTGCTAAGATGTGTTCTTTGTTAAGAACAAGTTAGGTTGGTGTTGTATTTATCATCAAAACAATGATGTGTTTTATGGAGATATGCAGTTGTTGAAAATATACTTTATTTCTATGATATTTAAAACACTGAGTCTTTCACTAACCACTGGAAATAGGACTGATCCAATTCCCCTGCCTCGAGGCTGTGCTAGGTATCCCACTATGGGGGGAAGGATGCTTAGATGGGCCGCTACTAAATGTACCAGGCTCTGCTGACTCCCCATGGGAGGCCTTACCTTCTTGTAGGAGGAAGTGGGGGGAGGGAGGAGTGTTGGGGAGGAAGGATGTACTTAATATTACTATTTTATATCTAAATGAATTTGAAGAAAATAAAAATTTTCAGTATTTCTACTGAGAGTTAACTGACTCACAAAGCAAAAATATAAGTACTCGTTTTTGTGTCTAGCCCACTGTCTTGGGCATAGGGTCCTATATAAGAAACCAATTAGAAAAAGCTGTGGGTAGTAAACCAGTAAGCAGACTCCTCTGTTATTTCTCCTTCAATATCCTCCCTTGAGTTACTGTATTAGCGTCCATCAATGATAGACTGGTTGGAAAATACAGGCTAAATAAACTCTTTTCCTGAGTGGAGTGGGAAAAAAAACAGTGAGTGGAAAAACCATCTTTCCTGTTGTGGAAAAAACACTGATGAAACTCAGCTTGGTGGAGGAAAAATGTTTACCTTGCTTACAATTTATTGTGCAGTCTATCACTGAGAGAAGTCAGGGCACGGATTCATGCGGTATCCCGGAGGCAGGAACTGAAGCAGAGAATGCTTGTTATGGGGTTGCTTTTTTTTATTTTTCAAAGATTTATTTATTTATTATGTATATAGCATGTATGACTGCAGGCCAGAAGAGGGCACCAGATCTTACTGATGGTTGTGAGCCACCATGTGTTTGCTGGGAATTGAACTCAGGACCTCTGGAAGAGCAGTCAATGCTCTTAACCTCTGAGCCATCTCTCCAGCCGGAAGTTACAGTTTGATACAGGTGTGTGTGTGGGTCCTATGTTGCTAGGTGCATTGTCTGGAGAGGGGTGTGTGAGCAACATGCTCATCAGGGCTTCAGATTGTCAAGGACATTATTGGAAGAGGTGTGTATATAGCTCAAGCGAAATCGAGTCTCAGGTTGCTCACATTTCCTATGCTTGCTTCCCTCACACATAGTATCACCCAACACCAAGCCATGGCTCATCTCTGCTCTTCACAGAAGTGTGAGACACCAGTAGCCATCATCTCTTACCCTTGGAGCAGTCAGTGTCCCCTACAGGCAAAATGATCCACATCATCATGGTATTTGCAGCAGGAACCATTCCTTGGAAGGAAAGAGGTAAAAATAAGTAGGTCAGAGATCTCAGACCCCAGTGGGAACCAAGTCTTGGGAAGGATAGGGCCTGGCTAGGGGGCAGTGAGAGGTCTCTTCCTTAGAGAGAAGCCATTAGGACCATCAAGTTTGAGTCTCCAGACTGACTCCTCAGCGTTGAAAGTCCTGGCTCTGGGGAACTTTCCCTTGGCCTTGGACTCCACCAGAGAGGTAGTTGATGAGCATGCTCACCTTGTGAAAACTGCAAAAACAACATCATCTTCTTTGAACTTCATTAAAAGAAGCCTCAGATAATAACCTGGAGCCCTTGGGTACTCTCACTCAAAGCGGTCAGCTGCCACTCTTGACCCTTTATCTGACATGCTCTGTTAGTTTGCTCTGTCCATTGATGGACATCTAAATTGTTTCCTTTTTCTATAATTATAAATAGAGCAACAATGAACATGGCTGAGCAAGTGTCTTTGTAGTAGGTTGAAACATTCTTTGCTTATATGCCCAAGAGTAATATAACTAGATCTTGGGGTAGATAGATTTACATCTTTTTGAGGAACTACTACACTGATTTCCATAGTGAAGGTACCAGTTTACATTATCATCAACAAGGAATTTATGCTCCCATTACTCTGTATCCTTGCCATCATGAGCTGTCTTTTGTCTTATTGATCTTGGATATTCTGATTGGTAAATGTTGCAAAGTAGTTTTATTTGTTTGTCTGTTTGTTTTCTTTTCTTTTGTTTTTTTTTTTTTTTTTTTTTTTTTTTGAGACAGGGTTTCTCTGTGTAGCTTTGCGGCTTTCCTGGATCTCGCTCTGGCTGGCCTGGAACTCACAGAGACACACCTGCCTCTGCCTCCCAAGTGCTGGGATTAAAAGATGGTGCCTCCACTGCCCGGCCTACAAAGTAGTTTTAATCTGCATTTTCTTGTTGATTAAGGACACTGAACATTTCTTTAAGTGTTTCTAAGCTATTGAGTTTCTTCCTTTTTTGTTTTTTTGTTTTTTATTCATTTTACACACCAGCCACAGACCCCCCTCTCATCTCTCCTCCTTCTCCCCCCCCACCCCCCACCCCTCATCCCCTAGTCCAACAGGTTAAGTTCTCCCATGGGGGACAGCTAAGCCAGGTACATTCAAATGAGGCAGGACCAAGCCCATCCCTGCTTTATCATAGGTAATGGGATCCAGAAAGCCGGCTCATGCACCAGAGATAGATTCTGATCACACTGCCAGGGGCCCCTCAAACAGACCCAGCTGTACACCTCTTTCCCATATGCAGAGAGTCTACTGAGAATTCTGTTTAAATCTATCCCATTTTTAAACCGAGTTATTTGTTTCCTTCATGTCCAGTTTTTTGAGTTCTTTATGTATTTTGGGTTTTAGCCTTCAATTGACATGTAGGTAGTAAAAAAATATTTCCCCATTCTATAACTATCAGGGTTTTTTTTGAATGATGGAGTATAGCTACTACTCTGCTACAGAGCTGGGGATGTGACTGGGTGATGGGAAGTGTAGGATAGGAGGGAGAGTCTGAAGATTTCTACCTATTTTCCTGGTCAATGTGGACAACAGGTTTCTAGGAGTACCCATGTAAGTTGATGGCTGAGACATAGGGATGAGGTGGTGAGGAGGTTGTAGGAGAAGATTTGTATGGTCAGCTAGTGATGGTGGGCAGAGAGAAAAGGGAGTCTGAAGCAAGTGGTTGGCTGCAAGGCTGGATATGAGACTAGAGGATTGGATTTGAAGGTGAGGAGAGGGAGTGAAAGTCTGAAGATGTCTTACCTGGTTCCTTGGATCTTTTTGTATTTTTTTTTTTTAGAACATATTTAATTCTTATAGCTCTAACCCAAGGCAATATAAAACACCTTAACTACATCATAATGATCATTGGTTCACTTAGTAGAAAGAGGTCGGTTGGCTGTTCTCTCTGTTTAAAGCATCAGTGTCTTTATGATTTAGATCTCTAGTATTTGTCTGAGATTATACTGCACAATTGGGATTGCTTTGTGGACTTTATGAGCAAAAGCATAAAATAATCTCTTATAGTTTCTTCCATGGTATGGGTCCCTTAGGCTATGGGTAGAGCAATTCTTATAGATTTTTAGTAGTGAGATTTGGTGAAGAGGAATGGAACTTTCCAGAAATAAGAAGTTTGAGGACCTTCCTTAAATTCTACTTTCTGCTGTGTCTGATGTAGTGCTGGCTTGGGAGATGCAGTGCAGGAGTGCTACAGAGAGCAAGACAGAGTTAACATTGGCTCATTCCAATGTTCCCTCTGCGTAATAACAGTCATGAGCCTCTTATTTTAAAATGCCTGATGAACAGAGTTCCAAGTTAAGTCAGGTACACTGATGACTGAGGGAAAATGGAAATGTGCCTTCTAAGAATACAAAATCCACTGAGAATCCAGTCTTGCCATAGCAACAAACAGAATGACAGTAAAAGGACAAATCACTGCTGAGATCATAGTTACAGAAAAACCTTGTTAAGATAGCAACCTATCTAAATAATTAGTGTCACATAAACTTAAAAATGTGTTATATAATCATTTGAAAGAATTTCAATTTAAAGAATATGCTGCAAATGTAGTGACATTAATGTGATTATTAGAACTGGCCACAAATAAATAAAATCATGAAATCTTTTATTTAAAACCGACAAGCTTCTGTTAACTGAGATTTCCCCTTTAACTGATTTCCTTCAGAATTATGGTGCATTTTTCTAATTTTTTCAGATTTACATGATTATTTAATCCTAATTAATCCCCATTCTTAAAAATGGATGCAGAAGCATGGGTATGCCCAGATTTGTGAGCATGCATTTGTGCATGTGTGTCCACATGCATACCACAGCACATGCACATTCATGCCAATATGTGTGGATGCTGATATCACCCATAGTCTGCCATCACTTTGCATTACTTTAGTGGATGTTGAAAACCAACAGATGCACCTGGTTACTATGACTTCTGTTCAGCAGAACCTGAGTCTGAGTGAACAGGTGGGAAAAACCAAGGGGTATCACAATAACATCTAATGATTAGTCCTTATGTAGTAGTAGAGAGGCCACAACAGGGTCGAATTTCATCTTTCAGCAGTTACACATCAATGATGCTCTTTTCAATGCCAGACCACTCTAGTAAACAAAGTTCCATCCCAGATTCCAAGTAAGAGCGAAAAAAGATAAGACTCCATGAACTTGTCCTCTGACCCTCACATCAGCACTACTGCCAAAACAACACCACAAACATCATTTTCACAAAGAAATAGAATAATAATGACTTAGTTATTTTAAAGTATTTGATTCTATATTACATAATTATTAATAGCTCTCAATGTAGGGAAGAAATGAAGACTTTCTTTATGGAACTAAAACCTTTGTGACATTTTATTTTACACCATAATGTTCTTCAATACATCTGACTTATGGCATGAATTTAAAATTCATCTTTCCAACAACAGGGGGGAACCCTAATGAAATTAAACAAGTTTTATGTAAGCAGAAAGAGTCAAGACAAGGAGTTATGAGTGTGTTAGACACCATTAGAAGCTGTGTTGATGGGCACTGGTTTCTGCCTTGTGCCAGTGTAGGTTGATAGGAATAGGCTTGTGGTTTATCTAAAAGAGACTGAACATATGCTCTTGCATTGCAGTGGAAATCTGCTAACATTTACTCTTAAAAACATTCGCCCAAGTTCAATAGAAAGCACAAATGTTCCACACTGCTTCCTACTCTGTGATGAGCAAAAATATCCCCCAAGCCGCTGTGAGGGCAGCTCAGGCTAAATTCTTGCAACAGTGAAAACAGCCTGAAAGCAGTTCTCTGGAATACATTTCAGACAGAAACATCACTCAAACAAACAAACACATTAATTAATTAATTAATCCATACTACATCTACCATAGGAACAGGCATGCATGTTACATCACATGTTTATGCAACAGGCAGCAAAAGTCAGGGAACGCATGGGTCTTTATACCAACTAGTGGACAGATTTTTTTTCCTCTGCTCCTATTGAGCTAAAAATGGTAGAGTTCCACAGATATGGGGCAAAATGTAGATGAATATGATACAACACATAATAGCCAGGATTTATATTCATTTCCCGATTAATAGCTGTGAACTTACTCTTTCTGCTCCTTCCCAGTGAGTGTATTATGTTCTACCTGGAAGGAGGGTTAAAAGAGAACCAGGTGGAGGTGAGGATTCTGTTCCCCACTGAAACCCACAATGTGAAATTGTACATGCACTTTCATCTCCAGTATCTTCAAATGACTCAATTTTCCTGTGTGAGAATCCCCGATAAGACAAAAATAAACATGAAATGTCTGTTCACTGTAGTTTAGTTTTACTTTTCTGATTGTGACTTCCTTTCATGCTACATTTATTTAATATCTACTCTGTTCTCAGGATATGTAATAATAAGATAGATAATTACATTATATGGTCTCTTTCTCATGGGACCAACAGAGGTTTCATCACAACCTGTCAAGTCCAGCTGGTACTGTGGATCACAGAAAGTAGATTTTGCTGATAAAGGGACTCATATTGATTTTATGTTATGATATAAATGTGTTCCTTAAAAAGCACTCAGATAGTTTGTCAGTTGACTATTTGATTTTTATTTTGAATGTGTATTTAATATGTAATAATGATGTTAATAAATAAACACAATAAAGCTATTTTAGGACACTGTTTCATATGGTCCCTAGTAAAAAAAAAATTTATTAACCACTACGTTATTTTTAAATATAATTTTTGTCATGGATACCCTAAGGATTGTTAGGGATAGTCCATAGATGACTTCCTGCTTATCCTGTGTCTCAGTGGACCATGCCACATACATGCTGTTGGTGAGGGTCATGACTGTACATGTATTGTAGCCATTAATTGTCTTAGGAGTAAAACTAAAATGTTGGCTTTCACATAATTTGATTGAACTCTAACAGTGTAAGCACTACACTGTAGACTTTCTGTTTGTTTTTCAATTATCATTTCCCCCACTATAATAGCTCTCAAAAAGACAAGTTGAAAATGCCATGCATTTAGCTTGTCATGTAAGAGATTTATGGTTTTCTGAATTTACACATCACTATCATAGAGTGTGTTTCTTCTCTCTTTTTTTTTTAAAAAAAAATTCAACTTAAGTCCCTGAAACAAGTCACATGACACACACTTCACATGTTCACAGTTCATAACAATGTATCTGCACAAGAATTCATTTAAAAAGTGAAATTTTAGGTCAAGAATGGAATACATTAAGGAAAGATGTGTTTACCTTAATATTAAACACAGTTCACAATTATTAGTGACATACATTGTTTGACATAACCAGTAGTGATCATGTTCTTTAAAGTATTTAGGTAGTTTTTTACTTAGTCATTTGAATTTTGCTTTTAAGGAACATTTAATGTGTTATAATGCTATTAATAAATGGACACAATGCAGCTATCTTAAGAATATGACATTGTATGCTCACTAGTGAAAAAATATGAATTTCTTAAACTTTATGCTACATTTTGAATAAAATTTAGTTACAACGTTTTGAGTATATTTCATATCCAAGTAAAATTTTACTGAAATTAACGGAAGAATGAAAACCAATATATCTGGAGCAAGGCAGGAGGCATGATGCTCCTCCTTTCTGTCCACTGTTAGCTGGCCCGACTGGGGGTATTATGACTGCTAAAAATGAATATTATCAGGTCTAGGACATGAAAAGAAAAAAATACCTTAGCAAAGGTAGTTGTATTTAAATCTATTTTTGTTCTTTGTAGAAAAAAATAAGAGTAAAAGAAAACAAAACCAAACTCATTCTTTTAAACCTACGTTACAATGGCTTCATATTCCCCTCTTAATGATCTGCTGCCATTTGGGAGAAAGGCAACTTATGCCATAAAAATGTTCCTTTGCTTAACTTGTCTTTTCTTTAATTTGCGTTTGCTTCTCTCAAACTCATTTCCATTTGACTACTTTACAAGTTCTGCAATCACTATTACTGGTTATTTATTTTAGAGTGTCATAGAAAATTTCTTTTCTGGGCTGTTGGAGAGATTCATAGGAAACATTGTGCACTAATAATTCTGAAATTAGGTTGAAATAAATGAGAAATTTGTAACTTAGAAAATTCATTTAAAAATTAAAATTGCCCATGCATGAAGAGACAGAAAATTTAGTGACTGCTGGGACAGCTCTTAGACTTCACCTGTTTTTTGGCATGTACACTTTAAAGTGAATTTGCATTCAGCAAACACGAGGGATTTTACAGATGACTGATGTCTGTGAAAATGAGATTTCTCCCCTGAACTTGCTTTAATTAAAATGCTGTAAGTAAGGGAAGATTTTAATGTGCCAATCTCCATATTTGGTTAGAGCTAGCTTTCTAGAAAACTGCTACTTAGGTTCGCATATTAAACAGCTTTGTTGTACAGATTCTAGTGTTTATATCTGGTATACTCAACACTTTGGCTAATTTTCTGTTGAATAGTGCTGAATAAATAATCCTCAAAAGAATAAAATAAGTTTTCAGTGTTGTACATCATTTTTGTTTTTATTTTTGCTGTATAGCTAGTTTTAATAGTTTATAAATTATTCATATGCATACATACCTAGGAACATTGAACTGAATATACTCTAGATGTGCAGTCTCAAAAACGCAGCATTTGAAGTAACTTTGAATGTATTTTCTCCTAGGAGCTAGAGCCTTGGCAAGCAATTTATCCTTGTATACATGCTAGAAGAGATGTTTTCTCTGTAGTAAATTTGCCTTGTAGTTTCAGATCACAGGGTTGATCATTGGCAGTTAGATAATAATCTATCCCCTTTTAACAATCACTATGGATAAAATCAAATATATCATGGAGAGGGCACATTTTCATTTAAATCCTTATAATAGATTAGTAGACTATAAATTAGTAATGAATAAATCCTTTGGTTAGTATCTACACATTCTCTTCCTATCACAATAAAATTTAATATTTTGTCCCCTAATATCAGATAATTTCAAAAGCAATTCCTTATCTTAGCTTTCCTATAATGTAAAAAGCTCTACCACAGCATTATAAGCCTGTTTTCTTCACAGTATGGGAGAAATAATCATAAAATATCTAGACACAAAGCTTTTGAGATGAAAATGTTTTAATTTTGAGGGAGGAATCTATAAAGTAAATTGTGAAGTTAAGATTAGTCCCCACCTGTGCCTGGCCCTGTACAGCAGGACCATGGTGCTCCCATAGGTCTGAAAGACCTGTTTGGTTTAAGGATGAATCTTCTGATCAGTTTTGCCCAGGACTTGTAGATGACAATTTGTTCTACTGGCAAACCACTGTCCTGGTCCCAAAAAACAGTCCTTAGCAAGGAAGAGCTTTTTTCACCAGCCAACAATTGTCTTACAAATGATTGTTTCAAGCCCCTAAAAAGCACTTTTACTTTTAAAGTCTATCAGCTTAATATGAACAGCAACAGCAGAATCTGAACATTCAGCAATCATAGTAGCTTTTAGCATTGACTGTGACCAAAGTTCTCTTGTCCATCTGCCCTCTATTTTGACACCCCACCACAGTGACCTACTGGTGCTAGAAGTGGCTGAAGACTATGAGGAGAATGGTAAGAAGTCATAGTGCTATGGGTTGGTTTTATGTCCAGCTGCCCAGCCAAGACAAAGTCCATATATGTAGTATGTGTGTCCTGGACTTAGCATGCTAGATTTCATGCTCTTTGACTAAGAAGAGGGAGAAATGATGAAATCACATGCTGCTCATGCATATCTTTACACCTGCCTCTGCTGAATCCTAAAATATAATTCCCAAGCCCTTCACTGAGGCCAGCAAAGTCAACCGTCAGCCAATACCAACGATGGGCACAGAAGAATTTGACAAAAAGAAAATTTTGAATCCAATTGGAAAGTTCACAACATGATAGGGGAATTTTATACTTGTCCTGAAGCAGAATAAAAGCTGAAGAAAATCAAGGTGGGAGACACAGCAGCAGTTTGTTTGTAGAGATTAGGAATCAGCAGTGTTTTGGTGTTTCATAAACAGACCTAACCTCATTGCTGACTGTTTAAATATCAATTCTAACTTGTACAACCCCTTCCCTTTTCCAGGCACAACCTTCACTGTTGCATGGCTGATGAAGACAGTATAGGAGTCATGAGCATTGGTCAGTCTCTGGATGTTGATAGTAGGATCACATGTGGTAGTGTCTGGGTAGTGGAGGGATCACCCTCATGGATGGCACAGCCAAGCATGTGAAACTAGTTTGTTTCAAAAATATTTTCAATGAGGCTTAGTTAATTACTTCTGAGTTCAGAATGCAAAAGGGTTTCCAGTATTTTGTTGTTGTTGCTGTTATTGATCTTCATAGATCTTATTTTTTTCTTTTAATTTTCTCACTAGCAATAAAATTAAATTTGAACAGTATAGATTTATTGTTGTATTTATTCCAACATTCACTGTGAAATATTTAAAACAAGATGAATTCTTCAGTGTCTCCTCTAGATAGAAGTTTCTAACTTACAGCCCTAACATATCAGATCTCATCCCTGTAAGGGCTAATACACATGTTATCCAGCCCTCTCCTGATCTTAGACCTGGTCCATGAGCTTTATACAGACCTGTCCAATCTTCCCCATAGCAACACAAAGCAGATGGTATATCACAGTCAGCAGTTAACGAGGCAAGGGCACAATGATGATGAAATCTGTATATTATATTATATTATATTATATTATATTATATTATATCATATCATACCATACCATATCATATTATATTATTTTTGTTCTATGTAGATCCATATACACATGTGAGTATATGTTTATGTGTATGTCTATATGAAGATTAACATCAGGAATACAAACATATATTAACTTACTAATCATAACATGTGTCCTGTTCCTGTTAAATATTCTCATCGCTACTTTTGGCTTTTCTCTTTGTTCTGTCATCAGCTGTGTACTAATTCTGCATGATAGTTTAATGTCATCCTCAATATTCATGAACATAATTATTATTTTTAATATGTGTCACTGTTTCCTGGGAGTTTGGGGAAACATGTGGGTGATATAACTTCCTCTTTCACTATAATCTATGTCCAGATTATCCAGGATCTCTAAACACTGATAAACTTACTGCAGTTCTGCTAGAAATCTGCAATACTTGTAAAATAATAAAAACTTCCATGCCTTTCTTATTGATCTATAATGATTTAAGTAGCAAACAATGCACTTGCTTCTTAAATAATCAAAGTATGTGCTACTGTTATGCTGAATAATTCTATAATCTCAGTTTTTTCATTCTTTGGCAATTCTTTTTTAGTCATTTGTTTATCAGTTTCATTTTATGATTAATACTTACTTACATATTCACCTGATATATCAGTATATTCGCAGGTGGAAGAAATCGTTCTTTGTTGCTCCATGTATCATGTTTTCCTAGTTCAGTTTTCCAGGTGTCCTAGGCCCAGCTAACTAATTCTAAAATAAGATTGACATTTTTTGATGTTTTATATTTTATTATTCTTAGTTTTTTTCTTTTGTTTAAGAAAATTTTTTGTTCATTTTACATACCAACTACAGATTTCTCTCTCATCCCTCCTCTTGCTCCTCCACAGCTATCCTCTCCCAACACCCCATCCCCTCCTCCAAAAGAGTAAGGCCTCCCATGGGAAGTCAGCAAAGTCTGGTAGATTCAGTTGAGGCAGGACCAAGGCCCTCCCCCCTGCATGAAAGGTGAGCAAGGCTTCCCACCATAAAAAATGGGGTTCAAAAAGCCAGCTCATGCACCAGGGATTGAGCCTGAGCCCATTCCATTGCCAGGGACCTATCAAACAGTCCCAAGCTACACAACACTCTCTTTTATTCAGAGGGCCTCATCTGGTCCCATGCAGGTTCCACAGCTGCCAGTCAATAGTTCGTGAGTTCCTGTGGGTTTGGTTCAGTTGTTTCTGTAGATTTCCCCATCATGATTTTGACACCCTCACCCCCAACTCATATAATTCCTCTTCTCTCTCTTCAACTGGACTCCCAGAGCTTGGTCTGGTGCTTGGCTGTGGATCTCTGCATCTGATTCCCTCAGTTACTGGATGAAGGCTCTATGATGACAGGGTATTCACCAATCTGATTATCAGGGTAGGTCAGATCAGGCACCCTCTCCACAATTGCTAATCTGGGGTCATCTTTGTGTACTCCTGAGAATTTCCTGAGCACCAAGTTTCTCCCTAACTCCATAATGTCTCCCTCTATCAAGATACTTCTTTTTTCTTTTCATTTCTTTCTTTCTTTCTTTTTTTGGTTTTTCGAGATGGGGTTTCTCTGTGTAGTTTTGGTGCCTGTCCTGGGCCATGCTCTGTAGACCGGGCTATCCTTGAACTCATTCACAGAGATCTGCCTGACTCTGCTTCCCAAGTGCTAGGTTTAAAGGCATGTGCCACCGCCGCCCAGCCAAGATATCTCTTTCATTGCTCTCCCACTCTGGTTAGACTTGACATTCCTATTCCAGTATTTCTTGAACTCCTTGACATGCTCTTATGATTCCTACTGTTTTTTTTTTGTTTGTTTGTTTGTTTGTTTTTAGAATATTTGAGATGTGGAGAGCAAAAATCTTCTATTTTAACTGTTACTTCAATAATTTATATCAATTTTTTCAAAATGTTTTCCAAGATTTTAGCTATCTGTAATACATTTCAAAAACTGTGCCAAATTTGGTGGCAAGGCCTATAATCTCAGCACTCAGGAGTAAATAGAGAAAGGCTTGAGCATTTTAGGCCAACCTGAGGAACATAGTGAGACTCTCCCAAAATAATACAATGAATATATTTTTAGACTAAGCATTCTACTATTAAATAAAATATATCTGAAAATGATTTTAATTTTGTTATAAAATATTTGTTTAAAAATATTCCTGTCACACATGTTTTCAGTTTTGAAGGTTAGAAACACACATAATTCTGAAAATTATCGTCCACTAGCCACTCCCATATCACCAACTATCAAAATTACTCTTTTAGTTCTTTTTCTAATTGCTAAAAATATTATTAATGCTTCAAATTCATTTTGATAAGTAAAAATAAGTTAAGCTTCCAGTTTATAAACCACAATAAAATACTTAAAAATAATCTTCACTGAACCTATTGAAATCACAAATACATGTGAATTTTACCAGTAGTTAAATAACGTAAGTAAAAGTCAGGAATGCACTACCAACCTAGCTTTACACCTTAAACTCTGCTTCATCATAGAACAGAAGCACCTCCCCGCAGGGTTTGCTAAGTAATCTTAGGAAAGTTGAAATGGGTTTCAATCTGAGCACTTGTGAGAAAAAGTTTGCCATTAGACACTGAGATGTTAAGAACATTCTGTAAGGTGTAGGGTATCATTAGCATCACTAACAATACCATTATAATCACATGTAAGTCCAAGTTTCCTTCAATAATGAGATAGAGTTCATTTACAGAACAATTGCATTCAATATCAACTGTGAATGTGACCTTGTCACAATTGAGAGATCAAAACATTTTATATATTTGAGAAATTAAATATAGCAGAGAAGCAAAAGTTTTAAGTATAATGAGAATAGTCTACACAAGGAAATAGAATTGGAGAGCTGAAAATAGGAGTGTGTTGGTTTTTTGCTCAAGATTTTGTACTTTCATGTTTTTCTTATTTATTAGAACAGAAATATAAGTGCAGTGTAGTAATTTCCCAAGGCATCATGTGTTTTTAAAGTTTCAATACTCTCTCCCATCAAATAAATTATTAACATAAAAATCTTCACATAATGAAATGTGAAAAAGCCTTGAGAGAGTAAATGCATGCCCTGTCTTGCATTCTTAAGCTTTAAAGAGCACAAAACATTCACATTCAACAATAAGAGAGAATAAACATTATTTTCTAAAACAGTCATGTATAAACAGCTTAAAGTGCCCTTATTGGAGAGCATGTTTGCTTGATAAAATTTAACCACTTATTCTTACTTTGTAAGGGCAAAAGCATCCATAATTTTGGAAAATATAAGGTATAAAATAAAAGAATAAAAACCGTAAATGCATCACGTGGCATGAGTTAGTAAAATGAATGGTCACATTATCATGGTGAAGTGTATTCTTCCGGTACAATGTGTTGAATGTGTAGAAAAGAGACTTTTCTTTTTAATTGGATATATTTGCAACTAAAAGTGAGGATATTGTCTTATATCTGGAATATAGAGAAATTATAGATGAAATTATATTTTTAACAATTGTCACCTTCAAATATATATGATAAAATTAATGAAAAATGTATTATTTAAAGTCTAATTGTATACAATGAAGGAAAACTCTTGAGTAAACAAATTTAGATAAATCTGTACATAAAATTCTCTTTGAAATGACAAAATAAGACTAAGATCCATTTAAAGGTACTTTAATTACTGACTTAAGAAAAAACATTAGATGGCTAAGGTTTATTGGGTCCTTTAATTTGTCCATTTTCTGATGTATAGAAATTTTGTGTGTTCTTTATATTTGAGATAAATTATAGGTAATTTAAAATAGTATAAATTGTTTTTCCTAGATTTATAGATTTATATGATGCTATTGATTATTTCCTTATGGTTATCACCCTTTTTTTTGTTGTTTGTTTGTTTTTCAAGACAGGGTTTCTCTGTGTAGCTTTGTGCCTTTCCTGGAACTCACTTGGTAGCCTAGGCTGGCCTTGAACTCAGAGATCTGCCTGGCTCTGCCTCTTGAGTGCTGGGATTAAAGGCGTGCACCACCACCACCACCAGGCTTATCACCCATTTTTATTTCGCCAGTGTTTACTTCTATTATTTTAATTCATTTTACATTTTATACGATGCTAAAATTACTCAATTACTAACTTCAACATAATATTTGACAAGTGAGAAACATGTATTTCTAATTAAAATAATTCTTTATCAATAATTTTTTTTATTAATTTGTCAATTTTTCATCTGATACCAAGTAGCTCTCCTTGTAAGTCAGGTATAGATCTTTATTGGAGACATATATGACATGGGAGACTAATGTTCACCTGTGGCAACTTGGCTTACTCAAAGGAGTTTAAAAGACCCAAAACTAACTTCACTGAATTTCTATTTGCAAGATTCTATCAGTCTCCTGCACCATTGATTACCCTCTGGTTTGCGTCTGCTATACTTACAGCAGAAAAAAATCATTTTCTAAGAGTGTCAGGATGGCCTGGGGTTTTGACTTTATGATTTGCAAATTTACTAATCTATAAATGAATTTATGTATTACATAGGATATTCTATTTGTGAGATAATAAATCCTTGGTTTGCTGGTTTTATGGGCAACAAACCTTTGTATGATTGTCTCCTCTGAGTGTAAACTGTAAGCAGAGTTATTCTTTCATGTCATAACCATAGAACGCTCAAATCCTGGGTCTTTATTCACTGACAAAAATTGTATAATTGTCTTGTTGTATGCATGTGTCTGTTCATAATTTAGAAATGCCTTATTATGAGACAGAATGCTCTTCTCCTTTTCCTTCTTCTCCCTTTCTTCTTCTTTTTCTTCCCTTCCTCCTCCTTTTCCTTCTTTCTCCTTCTTCACTTTTTCTTCCTTCCTTTCTTGCTCTATCTCTGTCATATTGATTCCCATGGAAAAAAATCATTTTTATTTACTATTTTTAAATTAAATTTATATTTATTTATTTTACATCCCTACCACAGTTTCTCTTTCCTTTTCTCCATCCATTCCCTCTGCCCACCTCTCCACCCCACCACCTCCTTTTCTGTTTCTGTTCAGAAAGCCGCAGGCCTCCATGGCTGTAAACAAAGCATAGCATATCAAGTGGCAGTAACACTAAGGACCTAGCCTTGTATTTAGGCTGGGAAAGGTGACTAAGTATGAAGAATAGCTTCCCAAGAGCCAGCCAAAGCATGAGGGACAGACCCTGCCCCCACTGTTAGG
The DNA here is from genome assembly GCF_903995425.1 of Onychomys torridus. Taxonomy (NCBI): domain Eukaryota; kingdom Metazoa; phylum Chordata; class Mammalia; order Rodentia; family Cricetidae; genus Onychomys; species Onychomys torridus. The sequence continues at coordinate 29,925,362 of NC_050456.1, read as the reverse complement.
AGTTCCACAAATAAATCAAGCTACACAACTGTCACATATATGTAGAGAGCTTAGGTCAGTCCCATGCAGGCTCCCTGGTTGTTTATTCAGACTCCCTCAATTCCTATGAGCCATGTTGGTCTTTTCTGTGAGTTTTTTTTTTTTCCCATAAGTTACTGGATGAACGCTCTCTGATGAAAATTGGGGTAGTTACCAATCTGATCACAGGAGATGATCAGTTCAGGCTATGTATCCACTATTGCATGGAGTCTTGGCTGGGATCAACCTTGTAGATGTATAGGAGTTTCCCTTATATCAGGTTTTTACCTGACCCAGAAAATCCCCCATTTTCCAGTCATTTCTTTTAGTACTCTACCTCTTCCCACACCCCAACTCTGTATTACAGTTCCCATCAGCACCTACCTATAGTCACCTCAAATCTCTTCTACTTCCCTTTCCTAGGGAGATCCAAGTGTCCCCCCTTGGGCCCTCCTTGCTACCTTGCTTCTCTGAGTCTGAGAATCTTATCATGACTATCCTTTAATTAACAGGGTTACCATATTCGGGATGATTTTTTTCTAGTTCTATCTATTTGCCTGTAAGTTTCATGATGTCTGTGGCGATATTTTATTTGTATGTTAATAAATAAAGTTTGCCTGGAGATTAGATGTGATGGTATAGTGTTCCCCAAAATATGGTGTACCCTAATAAACTTATCTGGGGTCAGAGAACAGAACAGCCACTAGATATAGAGGCCAGAAAATGGTGGCACACATGCCTTTAATCCTATCACTTGGGAGGCAGAGATCCATCCAGATCTCTGTGAGTTTAAAGCTACACTGGAAACAGCTAGGCATGATGACTCACACCTTTAATCTCAAGAATTGAGCCTTTAATCCCAGGAAGTGATGGCAGAAAGCAGAAAGGTATATAAGGCATGAGGACTAGGAACTAGAGCTGGTTAAGCTTTTAGGCTCTTGAGTAGCATAGTTGAGCTGAGATTCATTCTGGATGAGGACTGAGAGGCTTCCAGTCTGAGGAAACAGGATCAGCTGAGGAATTGGTGAGGTGAGGAAGATGTGGCTTGTTCTGCTTCTCTGATCTTTCAGTATTCACCCCAATACCTGGCTTCAGGTTTGATTTTGTTAATAAGAACTTTTAAGATTCATACTACAATCAGAGTTAATAGCAAGCCATTAACACAAAAGTCAGGCAGTGGTAGCACATGCCCTTAATCTAATCACTTAACAAGCAGGGTCTCTGTGTGTTCAAGGACACACTAGGGAACAGCCAAGCATGGTGACATAGGCCTTTAATCCCAATACTAGCCAAAGGGACCTTCAGGTTTATACAGACTGGCAGTGACAAGGAAGTTGGGGTAGCTGGGCTAAGAGCCACTAAGAGGTCAGAACAGCAAGGCAATAAAAGCCTGGGTAGACAGGAAGTAGCTCTCTTGGGAAGCTACTGTGATGTGGTGAATTAAGGTTAGCTTGTGGCTCTCACTATTTCCCTGATCTCCAAGGCTTTCACCCCTATATTTGGCTCTGTGTTTCTTACTTAATAAGCCTGTTTAGAAATTCATCTACTGATGTCACTGTTTTTAACAGCTGAGTAATATTTCATTGTGTAAATGTACCACGTTTTCTTTACCCATTCTTCAGTTGATGGGCATCTGGGTTGTTTTCAGGTTCTTGCTATTACAAATAAAGTTGCTATGAACATAGTTGAGCAAGTATCATTGTGGTATGATTGATCATTTGTTGGGTGCACTTCCAAGTGTGGTATAGCTATGTCTTGAGGTAGATTGATTCCCAATTTTCAGAGAAACCACCATATTGATTTCTAAAGTGGCTGTACACATTTGCCCTCTCACCAGCAATGGAGAAGTGTTACCCTTGTTCCATCCTCTCCAGCACAAGCTGTAAGTTTTGCTTTTGACACAGGCAATAGATAATCACACAAGCAAAATCCAAAGAGAAGCACACACACACACACACCACCGCCTCCACCACCACCACCACCACCACCAAATAACAGGAATTAACAATCATCAGTTATTAATATCTGTCAATATCAATGAATGCAGCCAGTCAATAAAAAGACACAGGCTAACAGAGTAGATATGTAAATAAGATCCATTCTTAGGCTGCATATAAAAAAGACACCTCAATATCAAAGGTTTACAGACATTACCTCAGAGTAAAGGGTTGAAAAAAGATTTTCCAATCAAACAGACTTAAGAAACAAGCTGATGTAGCTACACTAATAACTAACAAAATAGACTTCATACCAAAATTAATCAAAAGAGATGGAGAAAGACATATCATATTCTTCAAAGGATAAATCCACCAAGATGATGTCTCAAGTTTGAACATCTGTGTCCCAAGTGCAAGGGCAGCCATATTTGTAAAGAAAAATTACTAAAACTTAAATCATATCTCAATCCCTACATGTTAATAGTAGGAGACTTCAACACCACACTCTTAAAAATGGGCAGCTCCTCCAGACAGAAACTAAACAGAGAAACAGTGGAACTAACAGATTTTATGATTCAAATCTAAGAGATATCTGCAGAATGTTTCACCTAAACGTCAAAGACCTTTCTTCTCAGCACCTCATGGAACCTTCTCCAAAATTAACCCCAAACTCCATCACAAAGCAAGACTTAATATATACAAATAAATTAGAATTACCCCTGTATCTTATCAGATCATTGTGGATTAAAGTTGTAGATCAAAAACACCACAAACTATGGAAAGCCTGCAAACTCATGGAAACTCATCAACTCTCAAATGAATTACTACGGGGTCAAGTAAGAAATAAAGAAAAAAAAAGACTTTTAGAATTCAATGAAAATTAATGAGCAACATATCCAAACTTATGGGATACTATGAAAGCAGTGCTAAGAGGAAAGTTCATAGCACTAAGTACCTACATAAACAGTTTGAAGAAATCTCATACCAGTGACTTAACAGCACACTTGAAAGCTCTAGCACAAAAAGCAACAAGCTTACCAATTGATGGCAGAAAATAATTAAAATGGGGACTGAAATCATCAAAATAGAAACAAAGAGAGCAACACAAAGAATCAATGAAACAAAGAGTAAGTTCTTTGAGAAAATCAACAAGATAGACAAATCCTTTTCTAAACTAACCAAAAGGCAGAGATTGTATATCTGAATTAACAATATCAAAAACAAAAAGATGGACTAGCAGCAGACTCTGAGGAAATACAGGGAATTACTAGGTTGTACTTCAAAAACCAGTACTCCACAAAATTGGAAAAATCTAAAGAAATGAATACATTTCTTGGTAGATACCACATACCAAAATTAAACCAAGATTAGACAAACAATTTAAACAGAGTGCTTTTCTGTTGTCAAAGATTACTCATAAGTGGGATTATAAAGTAATTATTTCCTATATTTTTCTTATGAAAATTGTCCTTGATTCAGTTTGAGGTATTTGTGTGGAAACATCTAGAATTGAGTTTTGTGGTCCTATTAATTAGAAAATGAGAAAAACAACCTCTAAAAAAGCTATGAGATGATCACCATTCTTGGTATATTTATAGAAACAGTCACACTAAATCAAATGAGGTTGATTTTGTGACTATATATATATATATATCATCAAAGAAATTCAGTTATATCATAGAAAGTATGTTGAAAGATGGAATATTTAAGATAATTTCTGGATAGATTCTTTCAATCTAGACTCATCTAATGTAGAAGGGTGTTTGTGTATTTATTGTTGCTGTTTTACTTTTGAATTAGGTTTCTTTCAATTGTTTGTTGGGTATATATACATCATGTATGACCAAATGGGTGTAGTGTAAATGTTTTTATTCTCCTCCATAGAAATTTTAATTATATCAGGTGACACATGTTAATATTACCTTATGTATCTTAACTAACCTCATGTTACTTAGCATGCATTTGTAAATTCATTTCACAGATCTTTACTAGGTAATGCAAGGGTTTTATTTTGAATTTACCTAGAATGAAGTTATCTTATATATGATTGCTTGAATCATTAATGAACTAAATAAACTATTCAATAAATGAGAAATTTGCATTTTAGAACAATCATTGTGATTAACAGACTCATAGGCCTCTCCTCATATCCTCCCTCACAAGGGAGGCATATATAGCTAAACCATATGATGAGCTAGTTAGGACCGTGAGAAGCATTTAATAATGTAGTTATATTCTTTTTCAAGTTTTATTCGGAAAGATCTATCTTATTACAGGAAAAAGTGCAGCCATTATTAGTTGACCATACTATATAGTGCAATCAGCAAAGATAAAATAGAAATTTTAAAGGCAATACATAGATAAATTGTGCTCACTTTCTAGGAATCTCATGAACATAGTACTTCCCTATTTTTTCCTATAATGAAGTTATGAGAAACAGAATAAAAGTTGACACATAAGAATTCTATTCTATGTAAGTATTCCTGCTGAGTACTCAAACAAATTAAGAGCGTTAAACTTTTACATCATTTGAAACACAGTAATAGAATATATATAGTACTATGGAACATTAAAGCAATATATTAATTATGGAAAAATCAGGAAAAGGTAAATTATTATTAAATATTTGTGGGAAGCAAATGAAGTTGTGAGGAAAAAAGAACAAAACTGAATAGGAGTAGAGATCACAGTTCAATATGTAGGCAGAGGCTGGGCTTTCTAGACAAGATTCTGATGGATCCAGAAGTGAGAGTCGCAATTGACAAGATGGGATCCCATGAAACCAAAAAGCTTCTATGTGTCAAGAAAACAGTAAGCTGGCAAAGAGGCAGTTCACATAATGCATCTGACATTAGTCAAATTAGTGTTTAGAATATAGACTATACAAAGGACTTAAAAAAAAAACCCAACAAAAACAAAACAAAACAAGACCTAAACACCAAGAAAAGAAACAACCCAATTAAAAATAGGCTATGATGCTAAACAGTTCTCAAATAGCAAATAAAAATGGTGTATAAACACAATCAAAAGTGTCAACATCCTTAGCCATTAGGAATATGCATATTAAAAATTTATGAAGATTCCATCATACCCCTGTTGTCATGGCCATCATCAGGAATATGGAAGACAACTGTTGGCTTGGAGGTGGGGAAAGGAGAACTCTTAAAAAACTATTGGTAGGAGTGAGAACTAATACAGCCATGGTGTAAATACATCTGGTGGGTTCTGAAAAACCAGAAATACATTTACCATATGATCCAGATAAACCACTTCTAGATATATACACACAAAAACACTTTATATCTCATCAGAGAGGCATTTGCACACCTATATTTGTTGTTGTTTCATTCACAATACCCAGGAAATGGAATTAACCTAGATGTCCACTAACTGATGAATAAAAAATGAGTATGTGGTGCATATACACAATGGGAAAAAGGTGAAATCATGAAATTTGCTGAGAAAAATACACTGAATAGCATCACTGTGGTCACCAAAGACACATGCCACATATTCTCTCTCATATGAGTGTCTGAGCTTCACATATTGTTGTTTTGATGTTTAACACGAGTATATGTGGAAGCTAGGAAACTAGAAACAAGCCATGAGACAAGTCCATGCCATAGTAAACTGGAGGTGAAATGAAATTAGAGATTGGGATTCCGGAGGCAGAAGAGTTCAAGCAGTGATGGAGATGGAGATAGGAGAGGTGGAACTAAGAATTAATGAAATGAAATTTGCATGAAGAAGCTACTTGACAACTTATGATTCTAGAATCCACATAAAAAGTACAATAAAAAAGGGACAGTAGAACATACGTGATTTGAAAAAGTAGAGGGCAAATACTGGAGAGAGAAGAGGAGGAGAGTATGAGTTCACCAAAACATAGCACATATGAAGAAGCTTCATAAAACTATACTAACTTGTAAGCTAACACACACACACACACACACACACACACACACACACACACACACACACACACTTTGACAACAGCACCTGTATTAGTGAACAATGCTTTTCCCAGAAAGCATGAGTTACTAAATGAAAAATCTTAGTGTCAGGCATGGGTTACCTTATCATGAGTTACTGTCAGGGACATCTTACAAGGACCCAAACAATACAGATGTTCTTGGAATACCAGTGTTCTTGGTTTCCCACTGCCATCTTCTGGCCTCTCAGGACACTGCGTGGTCATGGTGCACTTATATACATGCAAGCAAAACACTTCAATTTAAAACAATAGAAAAAATGTATTCAAAAAAAATAAATGAATAACATGAGAAATTCTTAAATTGTAATCTAGAAAGGAAAAGTACTATGATTTATGAAACATTTCTAATATGAATTTGAGTATTTGTAGTATTGAATAACTTGATATCTTTTTGTTTGTGACCATTAACAAAATGTTAATGCATAAGTGTAAGAAAATACTATAATATGTAGTAAAGTGGGAAGAGATGGCTTGTTGGTGAAGAACATTTGTTCTTCTTCCATGGGAGACAGATATGGTTCCCATCACCCAAGTCAGGCAGCTTACAACTGCCTATATAACTCTAGGTACCTGACCCCTCTTCTGGCCACTGTCCTCACCTGCACACATATAGCACACACTCACATGGACACACATACTCATGAATATTTTAAGACATGCAGTATAGATATCATAATAATCTCTTAGAAAAATAAAATAGAGAAAATGTAAGTAATTTTTTTTTCCAGATTGTGTCACATATATGAAATTCTTTGTATTTCCATTAGATTCTGTCATGGTTAACATTATATGACAACTGACTGGGCTTGTTGTTTTCAGTGAGATGTATTTATGGACATGCCTGTAAGGGATTTTTAGATGAACCCAACGTTAGTATCATCAGGACGGCTAAGATGGATTGCATTCTCTAATGGTGTTCTCACAGTCAACTGAAATTATCAATGGGATAAAAAGAAGCAGACATCAGAAAGCAATAAGGATGATGATTCAGCTAGAGCAGCAGTATTTTCTTGACACCAGACTCCAACAGAAACATAAAGACTTCTGACTATTTATCCTGTTTAGCTCTTAGTACCACTGGATCCTGGCTCGAAACAGAATAAAAGTTACAGGCTCTCCAAGTTTCCAAGTGGCTAACTGCAGGTCCCGGTTGGAATATTTTTACCTTTCATCATACTGTGATCCTGTTTCTTTCTTCTCTTTCTTCCTTGCTCTCTGCCTGTCTCCTCTTCCCCTTTCTTTTGCATGTTTGCTTTCCATCATGGTGAAAAGGAATATACCTATTTGGCTGTCTTTGTTTTCCTATTTATCTTATGTTTTATAGTTCTTTTTAATAATGTCTATAGTGACCATTGATAGAACTGCTATAATAAAGACCCCGTATTAAAGAATTAGCAATGATAATATTCCAAGACTTAATTTAGTTTATTTTTACATCATTTTATAACTGAAAAATTTTATATAACAATAGTTTATTTAAACTTAGATTGTCAATATATAGAATAATAGAATAAAGACCCCCATTCATTCTGTTTCCCTGCTAGTTGCTAGTTTTCTGGCTAATAAAGTGGCTTTAGGTATATCTAATAGTTACCATAATTATCAATATAACTAAAACTGTTATTATTATATTCATGAGGTTACAAGCACAAATATTTGATAATTTTCAAATGATTTCTCTTAGTGTGCTTATTTCTACACAAACATACCTTGAGTAGCTAGCAATAGTATATTTAGTTTCAATTTTGAATTTTAGACATGATTCCCTTCGCAATTATAATTTTCTTGCTTCTTGATATTACTAAATAAATGGTTCAGACTCATTTGACATGTCTCTGGATTGATCTGGAATTAGACATCCTCCATGTGACCTTAGTTTCAGTATAGATTGCAAATAGTGATCAAGTCATTGTTCTACATGTTCTTGAAAATCTAAAATTGAAAAAAATTATCTAGAATATTTTATTCTTATATTTTGTTTCCAAAATTCACATTTCTTACATTGTAGTAATATAAATATGATGTTATTTAGGTATTGTATATTTTTATGTATGTGGGTTCACAAGTTCCATATCACATGTGTGAGATCAGAGGACAATTTGTCAGTATCAGTTCAGCTCTCTTCGTCCTCTCAGGTTTTTAGGATTAGTGGTAAGCTTGCTCATTCACTGGGCCATTTACCAGTCCACTGTCATTCCATTTGTAACTTTTTATACTTAGTAAGAGAGTCCCACATTTCCCATGCCTCTTAGACACAAAGAACATTATAGCATTATAAAATGTTGCAGCTAAGACAGGCAATAAATGTTGAAAGTTACAGGGTTTTTTTTTTTTGTTGTTGTTGTTGTTTTGTTTTGTTTTAGGAAGTAATATACTTAAATTGTGCATACTGTTGAAAGACCTCAATAAATTTTGAGTGAGGAAACTAATTGGAAAGATTCTGGGTCAGTCTACAAGAAAATATAAAAATAAAAAACATTTAAAACTGAAAATAATTAAATTAAACAGAAGGCTTTAGCAGTCTCTCAGGTTTGCAGAGTAAAAGAGTTAGGTGACTGAACATGATTGCAAACTTGTCACACAAGATGATGGAGAGGTGCAGGTACCACTGAAATGACTGAGAAACTTGGAGCATGGCACAGATCAAGACCAGAATGTTCTACCTCGGTTACTACACTTGGAAGGTTTTGCTCTTTCAGACTGCTTTGTGGTTTCTGAAGATAGAACTTTGACCCAGGACCTAGCTGGATGATTGTCTTTTCTATTTACAGAAAGCAAAAATCAATAGAAGAGATGGGAGCAGTGTTTTAAAAATTATTAAGAGCATAGTTATAGACAAAAAGATTAGTAAAGGAAAAAAAGGAACATAACAAAAATAAGTCGAGGAAAAAAAATCCCTGCCAGATTGAAGTACATTTGTATTGTAATGTGACATTTCGGCTTAGTTTGGTTTAGAAGTGAAATGCAGTATAGTAATCTTAAGTTGATCCATTGTGTGCAGATGTCAGTGATCCATTTGACATAAGGAGCATTTTTTTCATGCAGCAGTGTAACTCAGAAAATCTATTCCAGTTATTTGCATAAATACAAAAATATGTTGGTTAAATGGAGACTATTTCCACAGTATGTAAGCTACTGAAAAGCCATGGTGCTGTTAAGAACATATTTATATAATGAACAATCTCACTTTACTTTTATTTTTACATGAGTCTTCTAAGGGGATTAACTGTCTACCCACATATGGAAAATCTCTGCCATGTGTACCAGAATAATAGGAGAGAGCTGACTTGAGCCAGAAGGAATATAACACTAAAACAATTTTATTTATAACCCATAACAAGTATAAAATTATGGCTGAATCTATCAAATATGTAAAACCTTTATATAAATGAAAAACTGAAAAGTTGATTTCAGCAAAGAACCATGTATAGGAATATTGTTATGTATATGTTATATATATTAACAAAATTCAACTTAAATTTAATCATTAGAGTTATGTTTTCTTATGGATATGTGAAACATATTTGGATTAAACATTTACTTAGAAATATGTCTTTTATAATTTTATGGGTTTTTTTGTTTTTTTGTTTTGTTTTTTTTGAGGCAGGGTTTCTCTGCATAGCTTTGCGCCTTTCCTGGAACTCGCTTTGGAGACCAGGCTGGCCTCAAACTTACAGAGATTTGCCTGGTTCTGCCTTCGAGTGCTGAGATTAAAGGTATGGGCCACCACCACCCAGCCAATTTTATGTTTTTACACTTTTATTTTTATGCACATAAACCCATGATCACTTACAGATATCATTAAAATAATCACTAACTATGGTCTAAATATATTTTTTTTTATAATTTACTTCATATCCATGTCACTGTCTGAAATTTTGTGACTATTTTTCTCTTATAGAATATCAGAGCTAAAATCATTGTATATTCATTATCTTTTTAAATTGTATATTCATTATCTTTTTAAATAATTGTTTTTAAATTTTATTTATTTTTGATTTAGTGTAGGGGAATATGTGTAAGGCTACACTTGGGGGCCAGAAGAAGGTGTCCAATATCCTGTAGCTGGAGTTACAGCTGGCCTTAAACCATGCCATGCAAGTACAAGTAAGTGAACTTGAGTTCTTTTGATGTTCACAGTGCTACACAGAATATGCATTGCATAGAGCAGGATCTTCACGTAAGGGACCAATTTTGCCTTTTACAACTTTTTGTAATGCACTGTTGTTGTTGTTGTTATTATTGTTGTTTTTGTCTTAATTATTGAAAGACAAATATCTGTAGTTTCGACACAAATTATCTGTCAATAACAGAAAATTGTTGGTAAATATTAAACATCCCAAATACTGAATATTATATTTTAAAAATACTTAAGCAATTGCCATTTGAATCCCATGTCTCGAATAAAATTCATAGTCAAAAGTAAGAAATTTTAGTCCATTGCTTTCTTCCTTATAATGTTAATGCCCCCATACTGGTCTCATTATACCTCAAATGAATCAAATAATAATTATAAAATTATGCTGTGCAAGATATTGTGAAGGTTAGTACGTTCTACAATGAAAAACAATCTTCACAAATAATATTTACATGTAATAATGTATTGTCATCAGTAGTAAACAGGAGACTGATATGAATATAGGAGATTCAAATTTAGCCAAGAACCGGTATTTCTATAATGGTTGTTATTGCAACTTAATGTGTGTATTTCTGTATATATAATAAGACAATTTTTAACTTGTGAAACTTAAGTAAGTGAAATTATTGGATTCTACTCCAAAGATTCTCTCAGATCAAACAATTTTACTTCAATGGCTACACTTACATTTAGAAGTTTACAATATATACCATTTATTTATTAAAACAAATATAATTTGTATGTGGTGTTTTTTGATTGGGTCAAACACTGTATTTATGCAGATTTTTAGTTGCTTTAATTTTTTAATCTCTGTAAATATTTCAAGCAATTATCACATTTGAATACAGATTTATATAATGACTACAAATTTGAGAGTGAAGTAATATAAGGTTGAAATTAAATATAAGAATAAATTATTCTTTTTCAAATTAAAACAAATCTAAACCTGCAAAAATTACACTTGGTTACAAACACACTTTGGTCGCTGAATGAAGCCTATACTGTTTTTTAATTATTTTGTCTGGTTCTTTTATTAGCTTTAGAAAAACTAAGCCCATAATATTGAAATACAAAATATAGTTTATTTTTAAAAGAGATATAATTCTTAATTAATTTTGCATGCTAATATTTATCAGTATTTATTTGAGAAGAAAAAAAATGTTCTCAGGAACAGACCAACTAATCATAGAATAATAGGTTGTCTGGAACATCCTTCTACAATTGAACATCATGAAAGCTTAAATATACTAAGAAATATTTGAAAATATGAATTTCCTGTAAAATCTTTTAGTTAGGACTACAGAGATGGCATGAAGATTTAGTGAACTTGATGCTCCTGCAAAGGACTTGTTTGGTTTACAGCATCCACATCTGGTGGTTGGATAGCTCATAACTGTAAATCCAGCTCCCAGAGAATTTAGGTCATCTTTCGTTTACACACACACACACACACACACACACACACACACACTTAAAGATAAAATAAATCTTTAAAAACATGTTAATTTTCAAATCATCAAAAAGGGTTGCATTTAATTTAGGGTGTATTTTTAGTAAATTATTACTTATTTAGAATATAATCATTTTGGTTGCTTTCTAAATTATGCTTTGGATATTTACAAAGTTGTTATCGTGTATCATATGTATATATGTGTGGGAGAAAAAGTATAATGCAATGATAAAACAGTACACATTGCAGGAAGTTTCCCTCCAACCACTACCTTGTAGATGCCATTTTCTCATTTCTTTAAGAAGTCCCAGAAGTACAATTCTCACATGCTTCAGTTACCACCACAGTTAGTGAAGATCATGTAGAAAACCTTTATTCTTAATGTGCGATGAATGGAACATTGATCTTTCAGTCACCAAGGAAAACAGATAACGGGGTTCATTTAATTCAATTGGTTTTAAAGTTGATTCCAAATGCATAATCTACTGCTTTTAATAAGTACTATGTGAAGTTGAGTTTTAAAATTTAATTGTTTTATGTTTAAAAATCCATCTTGCTGAATAACATGCTTTTTTTCTTTTGTGTCCAAACTTGGCTTCTTTTGCCTCCTGAACATGTTAAAATCTTACATACTTCATTTTTACTACCGATTAAAATACTCATTGATTGTTAGGGTCTTTATTTAAACATTAATGGTATTCAATAACAGAATAAATAAAATCAAACCTATTTGTTTGATGTATCAGTTACACAAAAATTAGACAATTAACTCTTTCCTATTTTGGAAGTGTCTCACTATATAGTGGAGGCTGGCCTTACACTCAACATCTTTCTGCAAGGTTTACAAGTATAAACTATCGTCCCTGGCCTTGAGAATCAGCATATTTTTAAACGAAATTCCAAGTGAATATTCTAAAAGATCTTATTTACTCCAATACTACTCTAAAAGTAACTATTCAATGAAACTAAAGTCATATAATAAAGGTAGCTGAATGATATAGGCATTATTCTCAAGGTCTTAACAATACCAAGAATTCACATGAATGTTTGTCACAAGTAGTAGTTCATTCTAAGAGTATACAGTATTGTGTTTTATTTTAGGATGTATAAATTTAACATAATAATGAGGAATTTCCATACATGTAGATAGCAGGCATTGATCATAATCAACCACAATTCTCCACCTTCTCTTACAGAGCCATTTGTATAGAAAATATTAAATTCCTCACAAACTAAGATAAATAACAGTGATTGGCTATCCATGAAAAGGTCAGAAAAATCACACTATTGCTTTTAGTGATAGTAGCTGTATGCTATTTTAGCTAAAATTTTACTTAAGTACAGCTTTTTATATTAGTACAGCAGCTTTTGTTGAGGATTTATTTTTTTAAATCTTCAATTATAATGTTGTAAGATGTTTGCATATAGAACAAGAGTGAAATGCTTGTTGAGTGAAGACAAAACCTTTGATCCACAGATACTCAAAAATTATTCTAAAAGAAATAATCAGACACTTAGTGCATCTCATGATTTTTAAAATGAAATGAAATTTGAAAATCAAACTTATAAAAATGTTTTATCCAAAACTATCTCACTTATAACATATAACCTTTTATTTATATATATATATCTTTATCCTTAAAGGAAGAGTTATCACTAAGACAGTTCTTGAGAACCTCAAGTCCTTACAAGTAGTGGAGTATTCTTCAAATATTCATATTTATATATGCATATGGAATGTATACATAGTAAGTAAGTCTTATTAACTAATTATGAACACTAGCAGACAGTTACACAATGGGACTTTTGCACTTTGATTGAATACAATGAAACAGAAGGAACTCTGCAGGACCATTTGAATGAGTATAACACAGGAGGGATAGCTATAATCCAAGCATCCAAGTGCTATGACTTGGACTATGGTACATGAAAATTCCTGTTTTGGAACTGCCCACCCAAAGTGATAGCCTTGAGTTCTGGGGACTCTATGGCTGATTACATCATGTGTGGTTTATTCTCCAGATTGGATAGACTCCATCATAAGAGATTTTTAGATTAGTCAGATTATTCACTCCATTCCTTCCACTACATTTGAACTTGCTGCTTCCTATGATATCCAGAGTGAGCCTTTGCCTGATTTCAAGTAGTCATCCAGACATTAATCTTAGACCTCTCTAGTCACTAGCAGTGTAACAAATAATTTTTGTAGTTTATAAATTACTCAGTCTAAGGCATGGTGTTTTAGTGACAAGACCAGATTAAGACAAGAAAGCATCCTTATGATTTCTCAAAATAAAAGCAGTAAAAAATTAAGGTTGAAGCATATTAACAAATCATTATGCTTAAACTTCATGTCTGCATGTGGAGCAATGCAAATAGAGTCAAATTTATGGCACAAAATTCAACTCCAAATGGATCAAAGACATCAACATAAAACCAGATACACTGAATCTGATAGAAGAGAAAGTGGGGAATAGGCTTAAACTCTTCCTGAGTTCTTTCTGAAAAGACTGCTGTTAGGGTGGGCACGAAGATTAACAATTAATAAGTAGAACCTCATGAAACTGGGATCTTCTGCAACACAAAGCACACCAACATTCAGACAAAGTGGCAGCCTATAGAATGGGAAGAGATTTTTACCAACTCAATATCTGATAGAGGAGTAATATAAATATATATAAAGAACTAAGCTCCATGAAGAATATAAAAGAATAATATAGTGTAAAATCTATAAGGAACTAAGAAATTAAATATGAAAAAAACAAATCATCCAATTTTAAAGTGGGGCACAGATCTAAACAGAGAATTCTCAGTAGAGGAATCTTAAATAGCTGAGAAATACTTAAAGAAATGTTCAACACCCTTAGCCATCAGGGGAATACAAATGAAAACTACTTCTAGGTTCTGTCTTACAAATGTAAAAATGGCTAAGATCAATAACACAAGTGACAGATTGACCTGGTGAAAAAAATACTAACACACATACACATTCACACAAATACACACACACACATACACACACACACACACACACACACACACACACACACACACACACATCCTTAAAAACACTCCAACTGAAACCATGAATATAAGCAAAAGACCAATAAATTAAAAAAATAAAATTGCCCATAAAAAGCATTATGAGAAGAAAAATCTCGCAAAATATTATTCATTTTGTTTTGGCCATATTCTGCTGGGCATGGCACCTGCCATTAAGTGTGCTTTTTATACTCAGTGAGACTCCATTGGAGAAAACCAATTTTTCCTCTGTGGCTAGTTCTACAATTGGACGTAGCTTCTGTGTTAGGGATGGGGTCTTCTGTCCACTTTCCATCTCAGTTCTTGGATCCCATCTGCCTTTGACCTGTGCTGGCCCTGTGCATGATGCAGGGTCTCTATGAGTTCATATGAGTAAGTCCTTTTGTATCTTTAAGGCTCTCTTTCCTTGGTGTCTTTCATTCCCTCTGGCTCTTACAATTTTTCTGCCTCGTATTCTGTATAACACCCTGATCCATGAATGGAGGAATCTGATGGAGAAATTTTATTTAGGGTTGAGTCTTTCAACGTCTCTCACTCTCTGAACATTGTCCAGTTGTTCCCATCTCCTGTAGGAAGAAGCTTCTTTGATAATAGCTGACTGAAACATTGATCTCTGGGTACAGCAGGATGTCATTAGGAGTTATTTTATTGCTACATTCCTTTAGCAGAACAACAGTATTTGTTTTTCACCCTAGGTCCATGGCAACTCTATTCTCAGGTTCTTGGTCACTCAAGTGGTATCAGGTATAGGTTCCTCCATCTCACAGAGTGGGCTTAAATCCAATAACATAGTGAGTTATTTTCATATTTTTGTCACTATTATACTAGTGCATCACACAAGCAAGTCATCATTGTAGATCAAAGGGTTCTTTGCTGGATTGTTCTTTTTCTTTATCCTTTATATCCTTATAGTACCATGAACACTAGTCAGTAGGGTTGAAGACTCTGGTTAGGAACCAGCTTATCTTCTCTGAATTCACTGGGTGATGTAAAGGGTTGTCCCCAGCAGTAAGGTCTTACCCTATATTTGTGGAGAACATCCAATCACCTTAGCAAAAGTCTGGGTTTTGGGGTGCTTTCCATATGGCCACTTTGGCCAACAATTCAATTATGTGTAACCCATTGAAAAGGTTCTTTTAAGAACTAGGTACCACTACTCGAAAATATTTTCAGAAACAGTGTACTCCCAGTTCCTGTGAGAGAATAGAAACTTCACTTGACTAGAAAATTGGCTCCATTTTAAAACTAGTTTGTTTATTTAATTGAATTAACTGATGTCTTCTTTGAGTAAAGGCCAATAACAAAGACAAATGGCTTTAGATAATCTCATCTCATTTCTTAGAAACACTTTTCCTTCATTTCAGCAGCACTGAGTTTCTAGGTTTGGTCTAACCTCCTACCTCTATCTCTGGAAATAGTAGCAGGATACTTTTATCTCATTTCATTTATCTTCTCGGCTGATTTTTTTCTTTTGCAACTGCTCTTGTTAATAAAGTATACAGAGCCAATGTATCTTTTTTTATAGCTCAAACCTTTGAGTACAAGTTATTCATAACATAGAATTATGTCAAGACTTAGCTAGATAGTCTCTTTGACACAATAATGATGGAGCACAATACAGATGAAGATTAAAGACTGACTTTCTTATAAGAAAGCTTAGTAACTTTGATCACTCATGTTTTTTGTATGTTCATCTATTTAAGAAGTAACTGTGCTTATATGGCTGTAGAAATTTAAATGACAACTTATATGAAGTCATACATTCTGGTAATATGCAAAGACATGTAATAGGGCATGGATGAATGATAATTCAAAATAGTGGACAAAGGGAATAATATGTCACAATATCTTGCATATTTAAATGTATTTGGTATTTGAAAAATGAAAGTGAAAAAATAAATATTTCCTTAATTCTGAGAAGAATTTTGGAAAGTAGAGAGTATATTCAAGAATGAAAAGTAAGAAGAATTTTTCAGACAGTACTAACTACAATAGATTGCTGAACTACTTAAGTGGAAAAAGAAGAAGTTGGAGTCTTCTGTGAGGCAGAATTCAAGTTGAATTTAGGACTTGTGAGATCAAGCTTTGTAAGAGCTAACATAGAAGACTGGGAAGAATAAGTGATGACTAAATCAACCTAACTGAGAAAGTCTTAGAATCTATTATAAAGATATCAGCTTAAAAAGGAAAGAAAACCAATTTTAATTATTACTAGGGTATTTCCATATTTATCCCTAATAGATCAATCACAGTGCTTTCTTCTTTTAAGAAAGCCGCATCATGAAATGATGTGTGTATTATAACTGGTGTGTGTGTGTGTGTGTGTGTGTGTGTGTGTGTGTTAGCGACATTACTGTAGGTCAGTGAATGAGAAGATTTAAAAATATTGTTAGTAATTCAAGATGAATCTTTCTAGTGTGAATGCTTAGTATACAGTGACAATTTTGATGTTTATTCAAACTGCTGCAACACTTCCCACCTCTGGAATTTATGGAAAGAATTCTCCTGGAAGTTTACTGTCCTCATATCACTGGGGCCTCCAAATCTCTTACTTTATGTGTAATGTTTGTCCTAAAGCCAAAGTAGTATGATAAATTATAACCTTAGAGTGGTATATCAAACACTGACCAACCATTTTCTCTTAGTAGGTTGAAAACTTCTTTATAAATCTTCAAAGCATACATTTCTTATTCTTTTCTTGTAATAGTAGAATGTAGATGTATCCGGCTTGTTAAATAAGAAACACAGAACTGATTGCAGAGTTAAAAACCACGAGGTCAGAGCAAGAGCGGAAAACCTTACCCTTCACTGCTTCTGCGGTTCTTCCTCTCCGCAAGAGACCTACTTCTGTGCGTCCTGTCTATTTAAAAAAGACTTTCTGTTCTGTTTTCTCATTGGTTGTAAACCCAGCCACATGACCTCCTCGTCACTGCCTGTTTGTACAGACCTCCAGGTCTTCTGTGGTTGGTATTGAGATGAAAGGCGTGTGTCTGCCATGCTGGCTGTGTCCTTGAACACACAGAGATCCTCCTAGCTCTGCCTCCCAAGTGCTGGGATTAAAGGCATGCCCCACTACTGCTCAGCTTCTGCTCTGGCTTGGTCTGACCTCAAGGCAACTTTATTGACATACAAATAAAATCACATTTCAATACAAATAAAGTATCACTATAGTAGAATCATCATCTTATTTAAATTTCTTGCATTACACACAATATCAAATATTTTTAGATATAAACTCATTCCTTGGGTATCTCTGTGTTTTGTCTGTGTTCCATGTTGTTCAGTGTTCACTATGACACTGTGGTTGGTTATCTTTACTTCAAGATATGCTGTAATTATGAGTCTAAATCCTTTCCTAGTAGTTTTTATTTCAGTTTCTTCTTTTCCTTTTTTGTATTTACTTAAACATGCTCACCCAGATGACATCAATTTCCCCTAAATTATATGAAGGTTCACCTGCATTCTCTTCCCTTCAAAGCCACTTTGAAAGCAATTCTCTCATATTTTTCTTTGTTGCAAAAGAAATGGCATTATATAGTAACACAAGTACTCCTAATAATTCTTGATTTCTTGTAATCTTCTTTAGCTTTCAACACATTAATCTATTTATACTGCTCCACTTTTGCTATTATTCCTATCACAATGCCTGGTAACTTTGGTCACCACTGTGTTTGGTCACCTGATATCCAAATATAAGGGCTATTTATAATGCTCATAATTCAGATATCTGTATTTTCTGCTCCTTGATTTAAATTTCTTTTCCTCCTTTAAGCTACACTAAACTCTCTTATGCATCACACTTTAGCCAAGTGCATGCTGCACCAAAGTTGAAGAGACTCAAGCAAAGCTCTCCAACTCTGGAATTCCAACATCTGTCTCTAAAATGGCAAAGCCAATGGAAGTGACTGGGATTGAAGTATAGGATTAAAATAGGTACTCTAGTTTTAAACTGAGTAAGAGACAGCCATGGGACTCACATCTGCAATCTCAGTATTTGGGAGGCTGAGGCAGGAGATGGTTGCAAGCTTGACACTAGCCTGGATCACATAGTGAGCTCAGTCCAGCCAGAGCTCCATACCCAGACATCCTAAAAACTAAACAATAACAAACTGTAATTCAGCCTGTAAGGACACTTGGTGATATTACATGCAGTGTTACATACCTTTCAGAGAAAGAACAACAAAAAACCATATGCTAAAAAGATATACACTTGGAAACATGACCCTACTATAGAGTTACAGCCTCTCTGAGTGCTAGATTACAAATATGCATCACCATATCTGAATGTGTGTCATATTGCCTTTTAAAAGTCTTGCTTTGTATTTTAAGCTAACTATAATTTCTGTATGTTCATAACATGGATATTCCAGTGTTTATAATGATTATAATATTACCTTAATATTTACAATGTAATGAAACAGTGAAGACTGGTCACAGAATACAGATTTGTAAAGTCTGAATTATCTTTTATACTTTCAGTAATATCAACAGGAATATTTGGAAATAAATTACACTGTTTAAACCAGGGTTGGTTTGTGGGTTGTATGTTTGTTTGTTTTGTCAACTTGACACAAACTAGAGTTACAGGAAAGGAGGAAATCTCATTAGTGAAAATACTTCTGTAAGAATGGCTTGTTGGAAAGCCTGAACGACATTTTCTTGGCTGGTGGTTGAGAAAGGAGGGCCAGGCTCACTCTGGGCAGTGCCCCCCTGGGTGGGGGGTGCTGGTTGGTCCTGAGTACTATCAGAAGTAAGCTGAGCAAGCAAAGGGGGTAAGCAGCACCAGCCAGTAGCCTCTGTATAAACTGCTGCCTCTAGGTTTCTTTCTTGACTTCCTGCCCTGACTTTCCTGAATGATTGACTACAAGCTTAAAGATGAAATAATCCCTTTCCTTTCAAAATTGAATTGGTCATGGTATTTTATCACAGCAATAGAAACCCTATCTAGTAAAGATAAACTACTTGGTCTGGTATCAACAGTCTGTGTTACAGATATAAAGTATCTGTTATGCACATATTTGTACATATATGTATCTTTAGTTGTTTGTCTTTATTAGAGCTGGTTTTTTTTTTAATTTCTGAAAATTCAGCCCTGATGCCATTTTGCTTGTTTTCTTCATTGCTTTGGGTTTGTTTCTCATGACAGGTTTGTCATTTATCTTACTTATGTGTAGGTTGGATGAATATGTACCTCTAATATTTACATTTGACCCCCTTTTCAGTATTTTTTATAATACAGAAAAAAGAAAACAAAGAAACTAAACTAAGAAAATTAAAAAAAAACCTGAGCAAATAAAGCTGTGTGAAGTATGTTTGTATTCTACTTGTTTAGTAACGTGCTCACTTTTTTTAAAAACAATTGAATGCAATTATCATAACAAATATTTTATGATTATAAGACAACAGAGACCAGAAAATATTACTAGGAAGTATTTTTGGAAACATCGGAGTCCTGAAAGAATAGCAGAAATGCTTAAAAATGAAGGAATTTAGGAAGTCAAAGTAACTGTTCCCTTCAGTTTGCTTTTTTTTTCCTCTTGATGTAAATCACTCATAAAAGTGAAATTTTTCTTACAACTTCTTTATTTTTTTATGGTACAAAATATTTTCAAAGGATATTTGCAAACTAGGGAAAATTAATTCCCAACAGTGAGACCAGAGAATCCCCGCGGTTCGTGTTTAATATACATTTGGGTATAGTCAAAATCTTTCATCTCAATCAGATGCAAAGAAAATCTTCCAAGCATGTACATAATGGGAATCTCAACTGGGGATCACGAGGCTTTATCTATGTTTCTCATGCTTTGCCTGAAATTCAATATGTAGCTGAGTGTTTATCTAGAAATAGTGCTCAATTACATCTACCACAATATGGTGAGTACATAAAAATAAAACCATAACCAGTAATAACATGAAAAATAAAGTAGGAGAGTGATGCCTCATTAGATCTTCTATCTCCAAGATAATATACACAAGGTTCAAACTCACTCAGTTCTCACCACATTCTCATTATCTTTTCTATTTCAAAAAATATCTGTAACAAGTGTCACCCATTCTGTTCCTGCAGTAGTTATGATGGATTTTTGCCTAAGTTTTGTTCTGGAGCAGTACACTGATGGTATTGGGGGAGTGATATGACCATCAATTCTCTTTCTGTCTTAGCCACATCGTTTTGTTATACAATCCTATTCAGTCTCAATGCAATTCAATTGTTCATTGAGAACTTCTCTTAGTTGTCATTTACTATTACTGTTTTCAATGTGATGTGATGTGTGTGTATGGGTGGGGTAACATATTATCCCTATTTTTATTTATTTATTTATTTTTTTGTTTTTAGTCTTTTGGTGATAATAGAGAGAATACCCAGAGCCTTGTGCATAAAAGACAGACATTCTGCTTCATCCCCAGGAAATAGTATCTCAAGAGATGAGCTATCAAGAGAAAAAGGGAAAGAACTTGTTGGTTACTTTTATTTTTTTTTAATGTGACATAATATTTTACAGTATTTAACTTCATAATAATAATGAGTCTTTTGAAGATCATGGAACAAACAACACTGAGTTTGATAGTCCACAATCTCCTAGATAAGAAGTTTATAGTGTTTCTCACTTAGGAGATATCATTGCTTAAGCTCAGTGTGATTCAGTGATCCAGTGTGTTACAATGAAGTGAAAAACAGATTCCTTGTTTGTTTGTTCGTTTGTTTGTTTGTTTTGTTTTGTTTTGTTTTTGAGACAGGGTTTCTCTGTGTAGTTTTGGTGCCTGTCCTGGAACTCACTCTGCAGACCATGCTGGCCTCAAACTCAGCACAGAGATCTGCCTGGCTCTGCCTCAGTAGTGCTGGGATTAAAGGCATGCACCACCACCACCCAAAGCACAGATTCTTAAATTTTCGCTACAAGGATCTGTAGTGATCTAAAATATTTCCACAGCTAAGTGCTGTGGAACCAGGATAAGGAACAGTTACAATGTTCTCATCATATTAGGAAGACACAAAACTAGCCTCAGACTCCTCTGCAAAGGACCACAATCATTTCACCTACCCCTTCTCACACTTTTCTTGTCAATAAAGTGAAGATACTAACTTCAAATGATATTAAAATGGCATGGGTTGGAGAAACAGCCAGCTCTCCTGGAGTATACCTGTAATCTCAGCACTTGGGAAGCATATGCAGGAGTATCAGGCTTTCAAGGTCACCCTCTAACACATAGTAAGTTTAAGGACAGCCTGTGCCTGCCTCAGAAAACAAAATAAAAAACAATCAAACAATCTAAACCCAAGCAACTAAAACCCACAGAACAAAACAACAAAATGAAACAAATATAACAAAGAGAACACACACACATACACAAAAAAGCAACACAAGTTTTGAAATATTTAGAAGCAACTAAAATGATCATATAAACATTTATTCTCAGCAGATGACCCCAGCACACCTCGTACTGAATGTTTTCCTTGGCGTTGTCTTTTACTATTCTTGCTTTTCTCAAATGGGTCTATTTATTGATTAGAATCTCATGGTGATGTCTTTTAGTTTCTAAAGGGGTGTTTGCAATCAACCATCTAATAACTTGATTGTTATTAGAGCTAAAGTAGAGAGAAGTAAGGTAATTCTTTTGTGGTCATTTGTGAGACAATAAAGAGGCTGTTTTAGAAGAGTCTGCTTTAGAAAGAAATGGGTCTGAGGTCAGCAGACATTATCTAAGTACAAGTGACTGATGGGGTGTTTGAAGAATCCCAAGGCCTTTTTTTGTTTCTGTTTTTGGTTTTTTTTAATGATACATTTTTATTTATATTTTTGTATATTATATTTTGATCATTTTCCTCTGCTCCTACTCCTCTCAGTCCTCAGTCCCTCCACACCTTTAAATTTTGTTGTTGTTGTTGTTTGTTTGCTTGTTTTGAGACAGGCTTTCTCTGTGTAGCCAGTTGTCTTGGAACTCACTGTGTGGACCAGACTGGCCTTGAACTCACTGAGATCCCCTTGCCTCTGCTTCCTGGGTGTTGGCATTAAAGGCATGGACCATCACTACCCATCTCATTTTTAAATGTTAAATCTCCCATGATGATGATTTTATCTCTAAAAATTTCTATTGATTAAAGAACTCTGGAAGAACAATGGGCCTAGTGAGCATCCCATGTGACAATAATTATTTGTCCCTCTCATATCCTATTTCCATTTAGGGATTTGCTATCTTGACATGCCATTCCCTGAAAAAGAAGAAGATGGGAAGATACTGGTTCTTGTGACAACAGTAGATGGAGAAAGGCCCTAGGTGGGTATGTCCTGTCTGCCCTTATTAGTAACTGGGAGACAAAGAGACTACATGTCTGAGTTCTAGCAATGTCCTGACAAGGATCTCATGACTAATTACCTTGTGCAAACATTCTCCAAAGTAAATCTCCCTTGAACACACCTTTTAGGTATGAAAAATGAGCAAGGTGTAGCTTGTAGCTTACCGTCAGTGCAGTCTTCTACTCTGAATATGTCTACTCCTTCTAGGCTGTGGTCTTCCCCAAACTTTTCATGGACTTGCAATGTGTAAGCCTCATATTCTTTATCACTCCAGCACGTGTAATAGTTCTGCTATAATAGAAAATCTCTATACACTATTTCTAAATGGCAGAGTTCTCCTCCTAATGGAAGTGTTCAGTGAATACTAACAACTATTAATGATCCGGTTTTTAAGTAGGTTCTGTCATACTGTTTTAAATTTTTCTTTAACTGACCTTTCCTTCTCATTTTGATCCCCCCTTCTATTATTTCTTCTTATGGAAATTTACTTCAGGACCCTACAATGAAAAGAAATGAACTCATGAGAATATATCCTAATTTTTGTTGAAGGTCAAGCTTTGTGTTTTTATCCATGTACATAGTTTTATTTCATGAATATGCAACTACTTACAGAAGATAATTTTAATCTTATGTGGTCAAGAACTATGTGGTTGCTTCTTTTCTGGATATATTCCTTTGTGAAACAAAGTGAAGTTTCTTTTCTGAGGATACATTGAGATGTGTGTCTGGATGCACAAAGTGGTCTTTGCAGAGTTTGTCCCTGCAGATGCTCAGGCTTGTCTTCATGAGATTTTGCTTTTGTTACTGATACTTTGTATTGGAGGTTATGGAGAATGCATATCTGCTAGGTATTAAGCTACATATGTGGCCACAACTACAGCCACATAGTATTTAGTTATCATTTATTTTTTTTCTTGCTAAACTGCTCATATTGCACTCAAAAGCTTAATCTTTCTGCCACAGCTTGATGAGTAACTGAGATTATATGCATCACCACCCTTTTAGTGGCAAAAACTTGTTTTAAAAAGGACTGACTAGCTAGACGGTATACAAAATTCTAAATGGTCTTATTAAATAAGAAGCACAAAGCCAAATACAGAATTAAAAGCCCACGAAATCAGAACAAATAGCCTTTAGCTTACCACTCACTGGCATCAATCCCCTGAGAGAGAGAGAGAGAGAGAGAGAGAGAGAGAGAGAGAGAGAGAGAGAGAGACCTTCCCCTGTGTGACCTGTCTTTTTACTTACTGCCTTTCCGTTCTACCTTCTCATTGGTTCTAAACCCAACCACATGATTTTCTCATCACTGCCTGTCTATACAGACCTCCATGTCTCTATGGTTCATTCTGAGATTAAAGTCTTGTGTCACTGGTTGGCTGTGTCCTTGAACACACAGAGACTCTGCCTGCCATGTGATCAGATTAAGGGTGTGTGCCACCACTGCCCAACTTCTGCTCAATGGCTTGCTTTTTGCTGTGATCGCCAGGCAATTTTATTTATTAACATATAAATAAAATCATATTTCAGCACAAATAAAATATCACTGTACCAGACAGCCTAGAATTGTTGTCTTATATATTCTGTTGAATATTTCCTATGATGTACAGTCCCTTCTATTATTAACATTGTGGAAGTTTAAGATCTCTGGTTCTATTCCAATTTCTGAGAGTATTTCCTTATTACCTTCTCAATTAAATGAGCAACAGGAAACACATCCACTTGGGAAATTCTCAGGATTTTCACAACTTTCTCATGGTAGTGTTTCAGAAGACAAACATGTATTGTAATTAAACAATTATATTCTTTAGCCTATATTTCAATATCAAAATGTCTATATTTTTCTATGTATTGTTGTCAGTTTATTCATTATGCTATATATGAAGAATGCTCTTTCTAAAGCAACTTAGGCTCAATTGTTTACTGTCTGTCTCTTCATGCTGAGCTGCTTGACACTGTACATTAAAGTGACTGTGTGCTCAAGATTCTTGCTGTGAATCATGTGTATATAACATATCAGCATGCCTCATATATGCACATTGTGTGGTTTTTCCTGGGAGGATATGATGTGGCACCAATGACAGATCAAGAAAAAGATTGTCTAGCTCGGTGAATTCAAACCCAAACACTTGATAATCCCTTTGGTTTAAAGTTTTCAAAAGAAATAAATTCACATAATTAATGAAGATAATGATAACTATGTGGGTGTGGGGAGAGGGGAGTAATGGTTTCTATTTAGTCAAGCAAGATCGTAAACTCTAGGAATTTCCTACACTCCTTAGCTCCTAGAGTTAACAGGAACACTGTTCACTAAAAACATGTTCTAAGAGTGCAAAGTTCATCTTTATTATTCCTAACTAGATTCCTAAAACTTCAGAACTACCCCCAAATTGTATTTACTTAACAATGAAGAATTAATTGCATACTTATTTCATAGTTGGAAAGTATTTGTCATATATTCAAGTCCATAAAGCATTGTTCATTGATTTGGTAAATTTTAATAGAGTATTATTTTGTTCTGTAATTTCTTTAGATGAATCAGTTCTTAATATAAGACAATATGACAGACTTTACAAGTAACTGTGAGAAAATTTCAGAATAACATAGAAATGTCAAAACCCACAAATGTGAAAAGATTGGAAAGAGTAATTGACAAATATTCCATGATTCTGCATGCCACAAAATAGTATTTATGAGAGACAGTCATGTCAAACTAATATAGTATTCGTTCACTAAAGATGGAATAAAATATTTTGACTTTAATGAACTTTTGAATTTGTCAGCTTTTTTTCTTATGATGTAGAAAATGTTAGTCATAATCAAATATATTCTAAGTAAAAACTGCAGAATTTCTTTTCCTAATTATATTGATCAAATAATTAAGTGTCATGACTACTTTTAATTTGCTTATTGTCTGTCTTATATTCAAAATTGTTTTCTATATATCTTTTTCAATTACAATATATATTTTCCTTTGTTGTATACAACCATATAATGTATCCAGATAATCCTGTATGTGATTACTATGTTATTCAGGATAAGTCTGATGGCACACACCTTTAATCTTAGCATCTGTGTGCCTAAGGTAGGTGGATCACTGTGAGGCCAGCATGATCTATCTACATAGGAGGTCAAAAGACCAGTCAGGCCTACTTGGTGAGACCATTTCTCCAAAACAAACAAACAAACAAAACCAAAGAAAGCATACTATGATATTTAAATCCCTTGTCTCATCAATTGTTTTCTGGATTATTTAATCTGTTTCTAAAAATAACATTCATGTGGTACTTCTGTTTATTTTCTTTCATTTGGCTGCTGAACAATTTTATTTTTGTTCTCATAATATTACTTTGATTACATAGTTTCCTTTTAGTAAATACAGAAAAGCTGACGTTAAACCAACTTTCAGATCAGCTTTTAAAATGCAAAGTTTTCATTGCAATGTTATTAAACTGTGCCTGTGTCAGGAGACTGGAATCATCACAACTTATAAAGGCAAGAGAGAACAGATTTTCCCCATTCTTCAATGTACTATTGCAGATGCAAAGCAGTTAGTGTAACAGAAAGTGGAGTCTTATTTGACATCAAATCTATCCATGCCTTTGGTGGTTTGAAAGAAAATGGTACCTAAAAGGAGTAGCACCAATGGGAGTTGTGGCCTTGTTGGAGTAGGTGTGGTCTTGTTGGAGGAAGTGTGTCACTGTGGAGGCCAGTCTCATATATGCGTAAGCCATGCCCTGTGAGACAAATCACTTCCTGTTGCCTCTAAGTCAAAAATGTGAGAATTCTCAGCATCCTCTCCAGCATCATGTCTGCCTGCCTGCTGCCTTGCTTCCCACCATGATGATAACAGACTAAGCCTCTGAACTGTAAGTGAGCCATCCCAATGAAATATTTTACTTTATAAGAGTTGCTTTGGTCACAGTGTCTCTTCACAGCAATAGAAACCCTAACTAAGACAATGCCTTATTTAACATTGAACTTCCCAGTCCACAAAGCTAATTAAATTTAGGTTGTTTATTAAAAGAATAACAAACTTGCCTTCAAATTCTATTCGAGTTACTATTTGTGATACTCCAACTTTATGATAGTTAATTTTAATGTTCCCATATTTTTCTTGATCTATGAATGATACACAGAACAAAGTATACATATGTAATTTAAATAATGTAGACATGAAATTATCACAGAAATCAAGACAATAAACATTATATCATTCCTAGAAGTCTGTAACTTAGTTATTATGTATGTGCTGAGAGCAGTTAATAGGAGAGATATTTTAATAAAGTTTTAATTTTATAGCACTCTATACCATCTGCCTCACACTTTGCTATAAGCTTTGCACCAGACTGCAGATAGCTAAAACTTTTTAATCTTGCTTAATCATCTTTATGTCCATTGACAATAATCTTAATTTTCCCTCCCCCTAAGAAAATTGTTATTTCATTATCTGTTTTTGAATATTTGAAGTACTGCATATAATTGATGACATGAAGTATTTATTTTTCTGTGACTGACTTGTTTATTTTTCATAATTTCTTTCTGATTCATTCATATTGTCACAATTGTGTAATTTCTTATGCTTTAGATATAGGTATATTGGCTCTTGGTATAGGAAATCACTATAAAGGCCAATGTCATAAAATTTTCCCATGGCTTACCTTCTGGGACTTTTATTACTTTGAATTTTATTTATAAGTCTTTAAGATGTTTTGATTTGACTGTTTTGCAGGGCGAAAGATTATAGAGTGATTTTTATATCCAAAAATACTAAGAATGAATTTATTTTTTCCATATCAAAGTATGAAAAAGCCATTCTGTTGGGGACCCCACCGACAAGCCTCATCGCAGCAAGGACAAGGCAGGAGACATGAAGAATGAAACAGACAGTTCCATCTTTGCAGGCCCCGGGTCATGCCTTCCCGGGACAGACCTTATGGTTTCCTCTCCTCACGCATTTAAACATAGGAAAACTCCCATAATTCTCATAACAAAGCTTCGGGGCTGGCACCACAGAAGTTCCTTTGCAAAGTAACAAAGCACCTGTGACCTTTCCAACAAGAATGAGTTCTATTGCTGATAAACAGAACTCAGGACTAGGGCCTAAAGAGAGGATCTGTGATACACTTAAGGATAGATGCTATTGTGGGAGGATGCAAAGTACATGGGGCCTCTTACAGAAAGAAGTGTCCTATTCACTGAGAGACAATGCTCAGGATTTTGGGGTGATTCAGGAAGAAGTTGGCTAGTAATAGAATAGGAGAGGATCACCAGGTTGATTGACCAGTTCACCCTAGCATAACAGGTGATCAGGCATTTATTTCCTTCCATTGAAGAAAATACGGCTAAGTGATAGGTTTCTCCAATGTTTTTCCTAAGCTGTGCTCCCTGCACTGTTCTGTACACAAAGCATGCAGAGTTCCATGCTTCCCATTCCAGAATATTAGCAGAAGAATTATTAGACAGTTCATCCTCAGTGCTGTAAAACTTTTATCTTGTCTATCAGATTCATAATCAACATTTATATGTTTGCCAATGTAGTTTAGTAATTCTGAAAACTCTCTAATATTTTTGTCATTATAACTTAAATCTTCTAATTCAAAGAAATGTTTTCAAATAACAATTCAGGGAACACTTCTCCATATTTAATCCCCTCTGTCCCTCAGACCAAAAGTTCTGATTTTGATATCGCTGTAGATGGATGCATTTAGGATTTATATTCTTTGAGCACCTAGTACACATAATGTAGTGTCTCCACAGGATGTCATCTTAGGAGTCAATATCCCTGTGTAACAAAGTGTCATAAGGACAGAACACTTCCTAATGGCTTAACCTTTCTTGTGAATAGAGAATGTTTCCTCCCTCTGTTTCTGCACTGAATTTTGAAGAATGAACATTCTTTCATGTGAGTTTCTTTGTAATTCATGACAGGGACCTATCATCCATATCTTTACTGCTAAGTTAGTCATTTTTTAATGATTTATTAGGAGAAACACATAGAAAGTGAAAATAAAATTGAAATGCCTAAAGGAACTTATCATGTTAATGAAATTTTCATTAAGGGATATCATTTGGTATTGACAAAATACAACACAAATTTTTAACGTCTCCTCTCAGAATAAGGCACAGTCATTTTGGGGAAAAATACTAAACTTATGTCAAGAGAAATAGCATTTTCAAGGTAGAACAAATTTTTCATTAAATTTTTCATCAAGATGCCAATGCAAATCAGGTAGACTCTGATAGTTTGTAAGTGGCCAAAACATAGTTGAGACTCCCATAGATAGATTTAAATAAATACATGGTCTCCCCAAGGGAAAACGTTTCCTCTTTCTTTTTTGGGGGAAGTAAACAATATATACTTTTTTACCTTTACTTTTCAGTATTATATGATGTTCAGATTAACACATAACATTTTAATGTTTCTAATTAGGATTAGCCTCTGAAGAAGAGAAATGTACCTTCTTGCCTTGATTCTAATCTCAATGAACTTTCAGTTGTTGATACTTCAGTGACTCTATTGTGTTCTTATACTTACAGTAGTGACTCACCAACATTAATATTGATATTTGTCCAAATGATCTTAACTAGAATCGTTTTTCATAAAAATATACATAGGCATATTTTTTCCAAAGTCAACTGGAAAATAGATCTGTATAATATGGGTTCCTTCTAAACTGATATTTGGAAAGAATCTAATGAGTGGTATTATATTGACTTTAAAAGAGAAATACAGTGAAAATGCCACAGGTGAAAGGCCAATACCATCCTATCTTCTTTGCCTGAGTGGAGAATAGCCTACTTGTTCATAGTATGTTACAGGAATAAACCATATGACAGATGAAAGATGGTAGGATATAACAGGAAATTTCATTTTCATCCATGTAAAATACTCACCTGTAATGCAAAAGTATCATATAATTTAGGGTAACTAAATAAACATAAATTTCAGAATTTCAACCAATGAAAAACTTTTAACTGCCTTTTAAAGTAAGTACCAATGACACGTGGAGGGAACTAATATGAAGCAACTGAGTCTTGATTGATGACTGGCTTTATTCTTAGTAAAAATCCGTACTTGCCTCTTAATTTCAATGTTCACAAAATTAGGTAATGATGTAGGACGTGGACTTCTTCATTGATTTACATAGTGTTATCACTATGTTCCATAGTGCTTGCTAATTTTGTTATCTTACTGTTTAAACTTTTGTTTTTGAAGAGTTAAAATAAGCAGATGAAACATTGTCTTTTACTATGCACATTGCTCACTTTACCTTGATTAGGCATCAGCTGTGCTGCACAGTGCTCTGTCTTAATCATCTAACCTTAATATTTTTTCATTGAAATAGTAAATGAATTACCATTGCTATCTGTGGTCTCATCCTGGTAATCATCATCCCTAAGCATAACACTAAAGCTCATCATGGGCCCAAGGGAAGGACAATGAATTAGCTGGTACAGGACACAGCCGTCTCCACCATTCCACAGTGCTGGTAGCACAAGCACTCTTTTGAATCAATTATAAATATATTATTCCTTTTTCATTTTCCCATTGCAATACACTCTTAGAATGGAGAACATATGACTGGATAAGAACAGATTGAAATCATGAAGAAATTAAGAAATTAAATGTTCATTCAATTATGCTTCATTTTGGACGATTTGGTTTTCAAAACTTTCAATAATTTAAAAATAACCTTTTAGACTTTCTAAAGGACATGAACAATGCATCATCAGTACATCAAGAAAAAAATGTGCTCACCATTCATCTTCTTCTCAGCAGAATGTATTCTTTTCCTTGTGCATTGATCAGCACTAAGTACGTGGAACAATGGAGCCACACAAAAACATATAATACGATTATAAAGCAATTAACTAAAGTGAAGGCCACAAGATACCTTTTGAAATACTAAAGGATCATATAAAATGCTTCAAAACTTAATTTCCATATGCAAAATGGTTTGAATTGCTAATTTTTATTTCTAGACTGATCCAGTAATATTGTAATTCCTCTCCACTGGTACTCAGTCTGAAAGGTTCAATTGAACCCATGTGTGCTTAATATACATATTGGGCATTCTTGTCCTTTAAATGATCTTAGGAGAACCTTCATGCTAATATCACCATTGTCCTCATCCCTTATTGCAGTATGTGGTCAAGTCATTCCTTATGTTTAAATAGTGACCTCCCCTAGCTTTTCCTTTAGAGTAGCAGCCAGATCCTTATTTCTGAAATCTCCATGTCACAATTGTTTATTGTCTGGATGAATGCTTCTTTACTTGTATAATACTGTCCTCAAGAATTTTAAGAATTCTAGTTTTCTAGAAGAGTTGAATAGTTCTTTTGTGTTCAAATCACAATCATGGTAAATGCCTGCTTTATTCCATGGTACAATGAGTAGAAGGAAACTGCGATAGAGTGTTCAGTTTTTCTTATTCTGTTCTTTTGGCAACTTTCTAGTGATCATCTCTAACCCACTCAAACCCAAGGATCTAAGACAAATCTTTCCTCTCTGTATAGTACCTATCATGTGAATATTGTTCCTCATATATTTTTATTTTACATTATTCAGGCATGCCTTTAAAAAATTGAATGCAACATAGGACTCCTATAAATAAAAAAAAAATTGTGCTCTTTATCCAAAGGACACTCAGAAAT
Organism: Onychomys torridus; assembly: GCF_903995425.1. NCBI lineage: Eukaryota > Metazoa > Chordata > Mammalia > Rodentia > Cricetidae > Onychomys > Onychomys torridus. The sequence goes on along the minus strand of NC_050456.1, from coordinate 29,893,831 downwards.
AAAATCAAATTCATAATGCTAGCACTACTTGATAAATAGAGTACATTTCTAGTTATTAATCATAACAAGTTACTACACATTCAGCAAGTTAGAACAAGGGGAGTATATTTCTGTCCACTCCTGTAGGTTGGACATCAAAGCTGACTCAGTTGACTTTCAGTACTAGGTCTGCCAAAGCAGAGATCAAGGCATCAGCAAAGATGACTGCTTTCCTCCATCCCTGAGCTTATATCTTCTTTAAAACTGTTCTAAATGTTGGAAGAATTCAGAATCATCAGCTGTAGAGTGAAGTCCATGTTTACTTAGTATATGTTTGTCATGGCCAGCTGTTAGATATCAGTACCACTTACCACACTCTTCAAAACAAGCAGCTTGAGCAGAGGCTCTTCCTGATTACAGTCTCTCTATTCTCCCTGTGTACTCATTGCTTCTCACTTTTTGGCTTCTAAAAGTTCTTTCAATCTGAATACAATTAACTGAAGGATGGAAAATAATGGTAAATACTTACATAACTTTTTAGGTTCTTTATTCTAAACATATTATCAAATTCCATTTTATCAATGAAAATAACATGATACTATATTCACAAATCTGTAACTGGAGTATTCCTGTTTCCACCTGGCTCCTGTAGCCACTCAAGCCCAATTAAACACACTGAGACTTATATTATTCACAAACTATATGGCCTAATGGCTCAGGCTTCTTGCTAGCTGTTCTTATATCTTAAATTAACCCATTTCTATTAATCTGTAAGTTGCCACGTGGCTCATGGCTTACCAGTATCTTAAAACGTTGCTTCTCATCAAGGTGGCTGGCAGCATCTCTCTGCCTCAGCCTTCCACCCCCCAGAATTCTGCTATCTCTTGTCCCGCCTACACTATCCTTCCTACCTGGCTACTGGCCAATCAGTATTTTATTTATCAATCAATCATAGCAACATATAGTTACAGCATACAGGATATCCCACAACACAAATCTATAGATATCTTTTGAATATTATCATTTTATCTACAACAAGAATGACATTGATTTTTACTATCAAACATCAATTGCTCAAACTGGTAGGATTCCCTGTGATATTTTGATGTATGCATACATTGTGCATGATTCTTGTTCTTCCTTCCTTCTACTATCCTCCCTCCCTAACCTTCTCTACCTCAAAAAGTCTTCTCATTTTATTTTTAAATTTGATCTTTCATTTTTATAAATATCTTCTTAGTATGTTTCCATTATAGAATATTACTTACATGTTCTATAAAGATATTACCATTTGAATCTGTCACGTATTTTAACTGATTTCACCACCATTGACTTCCCTTGTCCAGAACTATGGTCCTTTTCACCTCTCCCTCTCCTTTACATCTGAAGTGACCACTGTTTCATCTTGTCTTTCTACTGGTGATCCTCTGGTTCCCACAGAGCAGTAAGAATGTGGTATTTGACTATCTGTGTCTGGCTTGGTTTCTCAGCACAATGCTTTCCAATCCCATCAATATGTTTCAAATATATTTTTATTCTCTTTAAAGTAATTAACTTTGAAACTTATGGGGGAAAGTAGCATGGTATGCACCAGTACAACAAATAAAAACTCTTCCACATACACGTCTGTGGGCATATGAGCTCTTTGTAACTGCTGCCATTACATTTTGTTCTGGCCAAGGTTTTTTTTTTATTTATTTATTTTTTATTTTTTTAGCAGTATTGTTATAACAGGCCCATTGTAAAAATTTTCAATAGTTAAAAGGACTTTTTACAAGTATTCCAGTTGAGATTTTTGATTTTTTTTTAAAAATTCTGCTTATTATTATTTCATATATATTTGAAAATTTGATTTTCCCACTAATTATTATTAGTTTCTGACATTCTGACTTACATTATTTTATTTTTACTGTCACCTAATTTTACTTCACATATAGTTAGTGCTTCATTTTCAGATTTTGCCCTTGCATTTCAGCTCTGTAGTCAGGTTGAAACAGCACATAGGTGTTCTAGCTTATTGAGAATCACTAACTAAATATATTTTAAAATTTAGCCCATTACAAATGCTTTACAAAACACTCAAAGGCGTTCTGATTCACAAAGTTTTTTTTCCCTTATTTTGATATTTCATTTCCAATGAATTAATGTTGCTTTATAAACTTTTTTCAACATTCCCTGATTCCTGGGTTTAGAAGCATGTCTCCTCTCTATCCCTCTTAGGGTTTACTTCATAGAATTTACATTTTCCCTGCTATGTTGAACAGTAAGCCAGGTCTTGTCTCTGCAGGTTTGACTAGAGGATTTCTAGCTGGGCCTGTCAATCAAATGGAATGTCTATCTGACTGGAGGTTATTAATGGGAAAACCACTTATATCAGGAGATGATTACTTCTCCATTATCTCTAATTTGATCTTTGGTTTGCACTGACGTTATGTTTTATTTTTAAAATTACTAGGTATTCCCTTGAGCCTGACCTGGGGAAGCCTTGCCATCCACAATGACATGAGTCTGAGGCAGTGGAGTCCTTGATGTAGCTGTGCTTCTGTCAATGATACACATTCATTCAGCATTTCACCCACCACCAAAACTTGCTTGTAAACTCTGATATGATAAGAATGATTCTTTCTATTTGTTTCCTTTAAGCCTGCAATGTAATAATGGATATTCTATTGAAGAAACTGAACATATCATGTTATATCTTGTGTCATATTTTGGTGAATAATTATATTTTATCCCAGTAATGACATTGGGAGATAATTATATTTTAATGGATAAGAGTAGAGAGAGAATTTAAAGAATTAACTAACAGTCATGGAAGGAAAAAGAACCAAGAAGAGTGGAAAGCCATTTTTCCTTTCAGATCATTCTGCAGGCAACAGGGGTCGAAGCAGGGACCTCCACAAAAGTTCTTTGAAATGAAATAATGTTGTTTTCAAAATTAATTTGTTAAAAATCACAGTGTTACAGATTTACAGTTATATACTCAAATTTTTATATACAAAGTTTTACAGAATTGGTATGTAAATTGGTGTATGTTCTGTCCCCAGCAAGCAGCAGAACTTGGCAGCTTCAACCATGTGGTTCTGGCTTTAGAGTCAATGATGCAAGAAAGGAATCTCCTTCCATGACTGTGGAGAGCAGCTGAGGCCAGGCCTGAGTCAGAGGTCTTTGCATGAAGGCCCAGAGAGGCCATTGTGTGAAGCTGTGAAGGTGAAGCCTGGATTGCCTTGGAGACTCCAAAATGTTAGAGATGATAGAGGGGTGGAACACATGCCAAGGGAAGATAAAGACTGTGTATGGAACCAGCCCTTGGGGAAAAAAAAAAGTGTGTTGCAATCAACAAAGATGAAAGGATTTGGAGATTTGAAGAGTATTTTGATATCAGACGTGGAGGACATATTTCGGGGGTTTGCACAGCTAGTTGTCAGTCTTACTTTGGTCCAGTATTTCCTCATGGTGCTCCCTTTCCTCCCCCTTGGTAAGGTGATGTGTATTCTGTGCCATTTTATGTGTGAAGTATGTGATCATGTTTTCTGATTTTGATTTTTACTGGGTATTAGAGTTAAGAGATTGCTATAAGTCTCACAAGAGACTTCTAACTTTGGACTTTTTATACAATGCTGAGATTGTGATAAACTATGGGGACTTTTGAAGTTGCCTGAATTTGTGTTTGTGTTATGATATGGCTACAAGCCTATGATGGGCAGGGACTGGAATGTGGTGATTTGAATAGGAATGGTCCCCATAGGCTCAAGTGTTTTAAAGGCTTGATCATTAAGGAGTCCCAGAGATTAGTAAGTGTGGCCTTGTCAGAGGAAGTGTATCACTAGAGGTTGATTTTGAGGTTTCTAAAGTTCAAGCCAGGCTCAGTGTCTCCCCCATCCTGCTGCCTATGAATGTAGATGTAGAGCTCTCAGCCTTCCTTCACCAATTCTGCCTGTCTGCTGCCATGTTTCCCATCACACTAAAAATGGATTACAACTCTGAAACTGTAAGATACCCCAAATGCTTTCCTTTATAGGAGCTGCCATGTTCATGCTGTCTCTTCACAGAAATAGAATACTGGCTAAAGAAGCCACAAAAGGTAAAGTATAATTTTATTTTAGCAGACCTGAATTGATTTTTTTCAATATTTTAATTAATGTAGGAAGATTTTTTATTATATTGCCCATGTAAGTTAAAACTAGAACAATACTGGATGATATAGGTAGCTGTTATACTTTTTCAGAACTTTAAAAATATTTGTGAGATTAGAATGAAATTATATCATTGATCCCGTTCATCCTTCCAATGTAACCACCTCTCATTCCCTTTCAAATTCATGCCTTCTTTGTTTTTTTAATAGTTGATATATATATATATATATATATATATATATATATATATATATATATATATATATATATCATGTGCGCTAACCACATAAATACAACCTGTTTAGTCCATATAATGTTACTTGTTTTTATAATTTCAGGGCTGACCATTTGATAACAGATAACCAATTAATGTGTTCTTCCCTTGGGATGACTATTTCTCTCCATCTCAGTATTTTTTACTTGCTTGTAGTGTTTTTGTCTAGATACAAGGCCTCTGGAGCATCTCCCATCCACATTAGCATGTTTATTTTATGGTTATTGTTCTAATCTCATTGAGGAAATTAATATTTTTAAACTATAGTAGTTTTCCTAGGCCTCATCTAATAGTGCAACCGGAATAATTAGATACTTAGAGCAGTCATTAGTTTTAAAATACTGAGTAGGAGCAAAAAAAGCAAGACTCATTCATGAGTTGGACATGGTGCTGCATTCTTGAATTCTCAGACAGCCTGGGTCCTGAGGTATGACAGTAGAAAATTCTAGAATAGGTTAGAAAGCTGAACAATCCATGTCTCAAAGTGATTAGAGGAATGGCTGGGATTATAGCTCACTGATTCAGTGCTTGTGTAGTAAGATGAGACTTGAGTTCTATTCTTAGCATGACAAAACCTGATCTATGTCCTTCGTTTATAACTTTGTTTGTGTAGTTGTTTGTCTATTTGTTTATTTGTTATTTTTTCAGAAGCATCAGTTCATCTAGGAAATGGGTATTTAGTAGTGTAGAAGCACATACTTCCTGCTCATGAGTGTCGGGAGAGAGTGATCCCAGACTCAGGAAATGCTGACATACTGCAGGCATGGGGTAGAGGTGTGAGAAGTGCTATTTCTTTAGGAGTGAGAACAATGGTGCTTGAAGTGCAGAGAAGAGCATTCAAAACATTAAGTGGGATAAACCTGTTCAAAATGATGGGCTTACCAATGACTTAAAACAGCATAGTAAAAGGTAACATTAGCTTTATTAAATGTACTTCAGGTTTTTACAACAGTCGATGCAATTATCAGGGAGCAGACATTTTTACTACTGGACAGTACTCTTAAAAGTGTGTGAAGGGAATTGGGATTCAGGAAGTGAATAATATGGCCATGTATCTATCTTTAAGGATGGAACTCAACTCCAATGCTTAGAGATAAAGAGAAAAATCTATTGTCTTCTATCATTATTTCCCACTCTTAATGGGTGAGAAATATAAACATGTAGCACCAGGAGACAGTTACTAACATAGTAATAGTATAAATTTGTGAAGCCTTATACACGTACATTGCTTCCTAAGCTAGGTGCTTTTTCTCTGAAACAAACAGACAAACAAAAATGGCTTATGCATGAAACGTTTAAGTTCAGTCATGAATGTTATATTGTCTCTTAATTTATAAAATGATGCATCATTAAACATTTTAAAAGATTAATTTTGTTGTTTGGATATAAATGGCAGAGTCAATTGTATAGTATTCAATTAATTGAAATATAATACCTGTTCTTTAAATGCTGAGTCTTGTGCAATGATTTTATTATTTACTTATTTACTTTTTTTGCAAAGGTGGGGGTTTTAACTCACATTTCTATAAATGATAGACTATGTTATAAATTTTAGAGAAAGTATTTGTTTAACCATTCATTTATTTTACTTGAAAAGTTTGAAAATTGATGATTGAGACAAATTAATAAATGGTATACTTCAGCAATGTTTCATCTTCATTGTTAACATGACAGGATTTATAATCACTTAGAAGAAAAGCCTCTGGGGGTATCTATGATGTCATTTCTGCAGAGATCCAAGTAAGACTGGGAGACTCACTTTTATAGTGGGAAGCCCTAGGCTATGGCCTGAGATATCAACAGGAAGACCATGGCTGATATTTGAAACCTTGCTAATTACTCAGTGCTAATGAAGTCATGATGACTGAAGGAGAACCTACAACCAGTAATTTGCTAAACCAGCATAATGCCTAACAACAATATATAAACATTTGTCATTATACCCATAGATAATTGTAGTCTTCACCTTTCGTCTTGAAAACTATTCTTTGTAATAGACAGAGACAACTAGAGAAAAACCCCAACCAATCAAACTGCAGAGATGTGGAACCCAGGTACATCTGATACAGCTATGAAAAGCAAACAAACAAACAAACAAACAAACAACAACAAAAAGTCTGCACTTTAGGCTCAGGGCACAGTGTGGAAGAGAAACAGAAAGGTGTAGGAGACAGAGGAATGGGGAGTTTGCTCTGAGGTTTTGCCTCCTAGTAACATCAGAATATATATCTACAAAATGTCATCACTCTGACTGTACAAATGTGAGCTGAAAAATGCACATGCTTAAGGAATCAGTGGAAAATCCCACGATGCCTCAATCCTTTGCAAAAAAGTAAAAGCAACTGAGGAAAGCTGGAAATGGGAGAAATGTTATTCCCTAGGTAAGAGCACACTAATTGGTTTTCTAATGCCAAATGGTCATCCCTAAAAACATACATACAATTAGCACACAGATGAGCATGTTATATCTAGACATATATATAGGTATACAAACACATACATATATGCATACAATAACAATTAGTAAAAATGGGGCATGAATTTGAAGAAAAGTGGGAAGGAGAATATGAGAAGGTTTGGAGGGAGAAAAGAGAATGAAGTAATGTAATTATATTAAAATAACAAAATAAGAGAAGAGGAGGAGAAGAGAGAGAGAGAGAGAGAGAGAGAGAGAGAGAGAGAGAGAGAGAGAACTAAGTGAGCCCTAGCATTCATCTCTGTCTGAGCCCTGGCTGCAGTTGTAATGTCAGCATGGCTGCCCCAGCAGAAGGGACTTCCTCAATAAACCAAAGTAAGTCCTCCCTTTCCCAAGTTCCTAGTCTTAAGAGCCATGTGGGTTTGTGGGCAGGTTTATACTAGTAGCAACTACATTTGTTTGGTACAAGTTTCTGTTCTAGTTTATCTCCTTTCCTGTGTCAAAATACTCTGATGAAAACCAAATTAAAAGACAAATAGTTTACCGCAGTTCATGACTCCAGGTATTCATCCATTATTGTGGGAAATAATCACACCAATATATGCTTGAGGCAGCTGGTCCAATCACAGAAACATTCAAGAGCAGAAAGAGCATGAAGTGCATGCATGCTCAGTCCTCAGTTAGCTTTCTCTACTAATTTCTCACATGCAATTTAGTATTCCCTACCTAAGGAATGATGCCCTTCATATTGAGATGAGTCTTCCCACAAAACTGACAACCAAAACCATTCCTCATAGAGATACCTATAAACTGATCTAGGAAATTCCTCCTGGAGACTCTTCCATGAAGAGTCTACCTATTTTTGAGATGATAATGAAAACCAACCATAATACCACCCACTGGTGATAACACTGAACAAAAGTGGACATGCCAGAATAAAGCAAGAAGAGAGTGTCAAAGACACTGGTGATGTCAGGTGAAAGACTGACATTTTCAAAAATATGATGAGCTCTTCTGAGTGCACTGTAACACAATTTTCTTTGAATGGAGGGATGGCTCAGTGGTTAAAGTAAGTACTGCTCTTTCTGAGGAACCATGTTCGGTATCAAGAACACAGACAATGGCCACATAAATGCCTCCAACTCCAGCTCTAAGAGAACCAATTTCCTCTTCTGGACTCAGTAGTAATCTATGGTCACACATACACACACCCACACAAGTCCACACACATACACAAAATTTAAATATTTAAGAAACATTATTTTTAATCAATATTTCTTTTTCTTTTCTTCTTTTTTTGTTTGTTTTTTTGAGACAGAGTTTTTTTGTGTAGCTTTGCACCTTTCCTGGATCTCGCTCTGTAGACCAGGCTGGCCTTGAACTCACAAAGTTCTACCTGCTTCTGCATCCGAGTGCTGGTGCCACACACCACCACTGCCCAGCAATATTTCTTGTTCACAGAACACTGACTGGGTTTTATGGAGAAGGCAAAAATGCTACGGTTAGCATATTGCAGATACTATGATGGTACTAGGGAAAATGCCTATTCATATTAGCTGTGAAATATGCTTGGCTTCTAGTAGGAAGGATCTCCTGAAGACAACACACTCAGCCTCCTGGGTCTGGAAAATCTGATAAAGTTAACAAACTTTATAGCCTCTTCTATCTCTATATTCAGCATAGACTTAACTCACCTGTTCCTTCTAAACTCTGGGATCAGGATTCCACAAATTGGACACCAGTACATAGATGAACCAGGTCTAATGTGACATCACTGAGATGTGCCCTTCAAAGAAGCAACAGTCACTGTTGATGCATCTTGTCATTTTATTTCCTTCCCTGGAAGCTGTTATGTGACACATTAAATGTCAAATGATTGCCCAAATTATAAAATTCTCCCCATTAGAGCATTAGCTGAAGACTTCTATGGTTTGACAGGGTCTGTATCATTGTCGTAGCCTGTTGAAGTACACACTAGAGGAGCATTTGAATGCTTTTTAGGTAGGTGCTCTAGCTTTATATTTTAGGTTGTTTTGTTTCTGTTCTGGTGATTGAACCTAGGGTACCATACATGCTACACATGTACTCTACTAGTAAACTATAATTGTAGTCCAAAGATGAAGTTAAAAAATGCTTTTAACTATTAATGATTTCCTGTGATTTGCCTGAAACACAGTCATTTATGAAACAAAATTTAATAGTGCCATACATATTTGGCTTGAATAAATAAAAATAAGTATGCTTATACTCCCTAAGAGCATATGCTTTGATTTATTAAAAAAATACTTCACTCAGCATTAAAAATGTCATTAATTTAGAAAATATTGTTAAAATGAACATTTGCTTAATACTCCCAAAGAAAGAATATAATCCATTAAATTGCTGAAAGATAAATATATCCATGTTTTTGAGTGAATATGAACCTAAAACGTTGATTCTGTTCTCTGGAAAATACAGCATAAAGGAAACCCTTGTTATCAAATATAGAAGACAGTGATAGAAATAAAGACCATTAGATGCATAAGTTATTTTAGGAAAGTAATAGTTACTGCTTCAGCCCCTTCTTATTAGTTTCAGTTTGTACTTATTTATAACCATATCCAGAAAATGAAACACAATAAAATAAAGAGTGGAAATAGCCAGTTACAAAGAGAATACATAGATACATAAATATCCTACTGAAAAGTGCAAATTCAAGGCTTGTTTGTATACAGGTCACCTTAACAAATGGTTTTGAGGGAAGCATAATGGTCCAGTGGGTAAGACGATGATGAGCATTCTTGGTAAACTCAGTTCAAACCCCAGGATCCAACGGTAGAAAAGAGAACTAATTCCCACAAGTTGTCTTGTGACATCCAAACATACATCTCATACACCAAAATAAATAAATGTAAAAATAAATTAAAATAGTTTGATTAAACAGTAGACAATGCTACAACATGATCGCTTACATTTTCACTTTAACTTAGCATGAACCACTGTGTTCATGACCAGTAGAATGGCAGGTTCCAAAGCCTTTTGCAAATGTGACTAATAATCTGGACAAATGTAGACCTGTCCACTGTAGCAAGCTCTGATGTTCTGTGAGATAGCTGGAGGCAAGAAGGATCCCATAATAATCTATTGCTTTTTGACAAAGTAAAATATTTCTTTGATAAAGTAGTCAATATTTCTTTCTTTCTTGATGAAGCCAAAGATGCTAGAAGCAAAAGCTATAATAAAATAACCTGCATGTGAAATCAATCCAAAGCAAGATGATGGGTAGAATTCTAGATTGCAAGTATCAATGTGAGGAGTCAACTACCAGGTTTTCATAAATTTTCTTGTGGTCATTGAAATTATAAGTAGATTAAACCCTATTCAATTTTCACCTCATTACAAAGAACAATGTATACTTTAGGTAATAATGTGACTCATTTTAGAAAGATACTTTTATAGTCTATATAGGAAGGGAGATGTGGAGCCTGGAGAAATCACTCAGCACTTAAAAGTACTTTCTGTTCTTACAAAAATCTCATGTTTGCTTCCCACTACACACAAGATGCCTCACAACCATTTGTCCATCTTGTTTCTGGGGTCTGATACCTTTTATGGCACCCACAGGTACCAGGCAAACATGTAGTGCATATGTATGTGTGTGTGTGTGTGTGTGTGTGTGTGTGTGTGTGTGTGTGTATGTATACAAAACACTCATGCATATAAAATAAAACAAATAATTTTTATAAAGAAGATTAATATAGAATCAAAACCAAAGGCATGCAATAAACAAATAAAAACTAAACAAAAACTTCCTAAAGGAAAGAAGGTAAAAGATAAAAAGATAAACAATCCTAAGAAGAGAAAATTTTATAGGACCTTGTAGTTAAAGAAAAAGTAAACCAAAACCAAGCAAACAAACAAACAAAAACTTAAGGTACCACATGAAACTGTATTGAGCATAAAATTCTTATGAATCCCAAGGGCCTGCTATTCCTATGATTGTACCTGCTGATTCACATATTTGTATTTGGTAGAGAAGTGAGACATTAAGGTTACCAGATAATGTTGATTTAATAAATATAAATTTTTTTATGATCAAAACATTGAATTGAAAAACATACATATCATTGCAAAGGAAAAGGACGTTGTGAGGAAAATTAGTGTCTCTGAATGTTAGAATTAAACAAAGACAAAATACTACCCTAAAATATCCTAGAAGATAAATTGAAAGAGTGTTTTCCATGTCACACTCTCTGGGCATTGAGAAAGAGCAAAGAAGATTTCTATTCTCAACATGAGCAGAGTAACTTGAATAAAGCTATGAAAGTTTAGTTTGACATTCCAAACAGAATAAACTCAAAACTGAAATAAATACAGATTTAAATGCCCAATTTAAGAAATCATCCAGTCTTTCTATTTGTTATATAAATATTTTAAGGAAATTCTGAAACATGAGAAATAATTCATACTAAGCATATTTTACCTAAATGTTTTACTTGCTTGATTTTTATTTGTGAAAGTACTAGAAACTGTATAATGCACTTGATAAAAATATAAGAACTAGTACAGCATAAATCACAACAAATAAGGTCCTTGAGGCCAAAGAATAATTCAACATGAAAATATTTAGCTTGGAAATATTGCTTCTGGCAGACATGATGGAGTAAAAGCCTGTGTTAAACTAGATTTAATAATCTGATTGCTAAATTTGTTATATTGTAAACATAGTCATTTCCTATTTTGCTCAATAACATGGGCATATTAAATAAAAGCTTCAAATTTTATGCCCTACTTAGAAAATATTTCTCTTTTGCTATTAGAAATTGTCATATTGAGCTATTTTTCTTTCCAGAATTTTTCCCAATAATGTACCTCTGGACACATTTACTGAACATAGCTTGGTATATTTTATAATAACTTTGTGTTATTGAAGAAATTATTTGCACTATACTTCTTCTTTAGCTTTGTCTTACAACTGAATATATTATAATAATAAAACATAATATCTGATGGCAAAAAACCTTTTATCTACATAGTGTGGCTTCCAACTATCTGAGGAGACTGCAATGACATTTTAAATTGTGCTTAAGCAGGAAATGGGGCTGGAGAAAGAAAACACTGAGAACAATTCATGTAAGGTATGTAACTGTTTTTATCATAACTGAAAGCCAAGATGGAAACCAATGTGCTATTTAATACTTGCAAGAGTCTCTCAGGAAGCTGAGAGCAAAAAATCACTCACCTTTGAAATGACTGGGCTTGTGCCCCATGATCTAATTTCTTAACTTTCTTACCAACACACTGTCAAGGGAAGCTTTTTACCCGCATGAATTCAAAAGACAAAATAAAATGTGTGGACAAACCATGACTCAACCCATTTTCCTAGTGTTGCTTGCCATTTCCTTCCATGATTCTATTAGAGCACAAGCCAAGTTTAAGAAACACTCTGTGTTATGTCACTTCAAATCCTAAGCCAGCTTTTTCATGTGTGCTACAAATTGTAAGGAGAGACCCAGGTACATCATTATGTCTTGATTGATTCAAACATGCAGAAATTTACTTAAGTGTGGAACAAGCAGATAGAGCCTGTCTTGGTAAAGCCATCCCAGAGTGCTGAAGCCATGTTGAGCACTGAGTTATAAGTTGTTCCACAATGTCATGGAAGAATATTCATGGGTAGCTAGATGGTGGCTTTTGATCAGGAAAAAGCCTTTCCTATTTTTACCAAACTGAAAGCAATAGGCACATATCCTCACTAAGGGAAGAAAAGAGCACCTAAATGTACATGCCAGTTAGTGTCTCTTCTTTCAGGTCTCTCTAAGTCTCTCATAGGTTTGTGTTATGTCCAGAACTTGGTGCATAGGATTCTAAAACTAAAGAATCTTCTCTATGAATCCATGTTCTCAGTGACTGAGTATGTGTATGTTTGTGGTGTGTGTGTGTGTGTGTGTGTGTGTGTGTGTGTGTGTGTGTGTGCGCGTGTGTGTGTGTGTAGGGTGATGCATTTATCTAATTATTCATTATCAATAAAAAATTGAGAGTCAGATATTGGGGTAGGAACCTGCACAATCAGAGAAGCAGCAGAGCAGCACCAGTGACTTCCTACCTCTCTGTTACTCCATCCAAATGGGCTCTGAGCCTCTCTCAGCACTACTTCATTAATTCCTCATTCCCTGCAAACCCCTACAATTCATTGTGGCCAGCCAGTGGCTAGCTCCTCATTCTAATTCAAAACAAACTTTATTGAGATAATAAAATCAAAATTTCAGACATTGCCCCCCTTTTGTCTCAATAAAAAGGGGAAAATTACATTAACAATGCTGAGTCTACTTGAATTTGGCAAATTCAGGGAAAATACTCCATTATCTATCCTATCATGGTGAGTCTGAAGTTTTGCACCTAATTCATTTTCTGTCCTAACTCACCTTACCAACCGTCTTACCAAAACTATCTTTTTACATCTCTTAGCCTTATATACTTTATATCTCGTTTATGAGTGTCATTTCTGATTTTGGTAACAAGGAAAACTATAACTAGTACTACCTAGTCTTCACCTCCATCAGAGACCTAAGGTATACTATTACCTGAGACAACAGGAAGTACAAAGCAAACAACTTACAAAACTAAGAAACAGCTGGCTGTCTGGACAATCAGACAAGGGTCCACTGTAATGTTGAGGCATCCATCTTTGGCTTACAGTTCTTGAATATCTGACAGAGTTTCCTGTGAGGCAGGAAATTTGAAGGACTGTCCCTTCTTGTCTTGGCAACATTTGTCAGTCACTTTCTTTTGTGTCCTGCTTGTCCAATTTGGACAGCATACTGTCAGCAGTCAAGGCAAGGAGAGTTTCTTTCATAGGCTCTCTTTTGTCATGAAGAAAGCAAGCTCCACATGGAGTTTCTTTGATGCCCATCATCTTCTCTAAAGTGTATTGGTGTTGCCAAGAGCAGACATGTTTCAGTATCATGAAAAATCTTATGGTATTAAAACATCTGAAATGCCATGTTCTGCAGATTCTTAAAATGGTTGAAGACCCCCTGTCTATCTAAAATATATCTGTTTGACCTTGAAAACATAACATGACTAAAGTTTGATTGTAGTAGGTGACTAACTACTAACCTGCATTTATTATCCTAAATAATTTGTAATAATAACTTTCAAGGACTAAAAATTTACATTATATTGTTAAATACTTTAAACAAAAGTAGAAACATGTACAGGATGATCTAACAAAAATAACCTTAAAGTTGTATAAATATACAAAAATCTTTTAAAAAGATTAGAAAATACATATAACTGAACAACAATAATCTCAAATTTGTAGTAATATATATAAATCCATACCAATGTAAAATATTTAAGACTAGTAATTGCTTTTTTTGGTTTAAAAGTAGATGATTCAATAATCTACCCTTTTATCCTACTGTTTCTATATCTCCATATGTTTTAATTTTTAGAACTAGATCCCTGAATCTAATCTCCTCTATTCAGTTTTTTTCCTGACCATTACCTATAACAATTTGTAACCGACTTCCCATAACAATTACAAATATCCATAATCCATCAAATAACCAAATACCATCCACCCCAGCTCTTGAAAATGTGGGTATCATATTTTCAAAATTGCTTCCTATTGTCTGGAGAGTGCTGGCATCTCTAGGGACCTCTGATAAAATTGGGATAATGGTCAAGTCCTGAGAAAACTAGCTATATCATTACTTGTCCTGTTTCTGTGTAATGGGAAAGTTTAGAGCTTATCTGAAGTCCTGGCTGGAGTAGTGCATGAGGCTGGAACAGCTCAGCTAGCCTCCATGAAATGGTCCTGAGCAGTTTGTAATCCAAAGCTGGTTAGTTGTGTCACCACAATCCAGGTGGAATCGTCATTGTAGGCCCCGTCTTCCTTTTGGAGACTTCAAAGGTCACTTTTAGGCATGGTCATGGTTCATTGCAGAAAACATAAATATTTTAAATGTCATATGCATCATATCTTGAAGATGTTGAAGAACCATATTTTGTTAAGTAATCCAGAATACAAAAACTTAGTTCCTAATTACCTGTTAGATACTCAGACCCAAAATCATATATAGGAAGACAGATTAAGCATTTTCTAAAATTAGTTAGTATTCTATATGATCATTAATATCATAATGGAAAGTTTCATATAATATAATATTAATATATATTAATATTATAAATTTTGAGATAATATTTATACCTTCAGAAAAAATTTAAAGAGTCAAAATAAAAGCAAATGACATTAGTGACAATAGCATAGTCCCTTAACTTTGGTTTTTATACTGTCCCATATCAGATGGCTCTTCTGACATGAGACACAGATTTTGGATTTTCTTTTAACAAGTGTGCTTGGATTTACAGTCAGGTAGAGCCACTCTCCAACTCCAAAGCCAGCTTTAACTTTTAATTAAACTGGGACAACAAAAAGCCCATTAGTATTATGTATGTGTCTGTTGAGAAGAGCAGAAAAAAATATTTGGGAAGATTTGTGGGAGTTCACCCTGTTGGAAATGTGTGATCTACTCTTTTTCTTGGGACATTTTCTTTGGATGATTCCTTCATTTATTCAGTTGTGTCCTTAGTCCAGTGGCCTTTGGATTTCTCAGTTGTATACCTAAATTATCCTGAAAAGGCAAAAACAAATGAACAAACAAACAAACAAGCAAACAAACTGCCCAGTCCTAATTACAGGGAGTTTCCTTTTTGGAAAATTGTATCTGAACAAATGAAAAATATTTTTAGGCTATGTAAGAGACTCTTATATAGTCTAAAATTAGTTTAGATAGAATGGTCATGCTGATTGATAAACTATCACCTCTTCTAATGAAGAAGTCTCTCTTGTTCAAATCTAATCTTGATCAATTTTGGTAGTAACCTCAGCTTCTCTTCTCCTATGGAAACAAAGGAAAACCTCTTCCCCAATGTAACACGTTTCCTGGTTTCCATTCTGAGGTCTGCATATCTTTAAATTATACAGGCTGATTTGATTCAGCGGTCTTTTCTATTATATAGTGTCTCTCCACAGCTATCAGTTTTTATAGTGTTTTAAAATTTTGAAGTACATGAATTGCTGTGTAATCTATTTCTGGGAGTTCTTATTAACCTTTTTTTGTTTATTAAGCATATCTTTTAGAGTACAATTAGATCTTTCTATAACTGCTTGCCCCGTAGGATTGTGTGGTGTACTTGTAATATCTTTTATATTGTAATATGCAAATAACTGTTTTATCTTACTAGAGATATATGCTGGAGCATTGCCTGTCTTAATTTGTTCAGTTATCCCCATGATGGCTTTCTAATAAATGCATAATTACAGAATCAGCCTTTGCAGAACTAAAAGCAGATGCCCATTGAAATTCTGAATATGTATCTATGGTATGGTGTACTACATATTTTAATTTTCCAAAGTCTGAAAAATGAAACACACCCATTTGCTGAATTTCATTCATTTGAGTACCTTTTAGGATACATCCTGCATGTAGTAGAGTTTGGTTATACCAATAACAAGTTGGACATTACCTGATAATTTCTTTTGCTAACAAATAGTAGAAAAATCTTTTTTCAAACCCTTCCTATTAACATGATGTTTCTTATGAAATTCTGAGGCTCCTATTACATTTCCTACCAATAGCTGATAGATTCCTTCTCACCTTGTATGATTTGCAATAAATTACATAGTTCTTGAGTTGTCAATCCAATTGTGGGCCATCACCAGTTAATATCTCCCAACAATTTAAAAAAATCAGTAAGTGTTCTTAATTGATCTTTCCTTAATTGTACTTTCTAAGGATGAGTTTTTTTGTATATCTCTCTTATATCTTAGGTAATTAATTGAATTTCCATTTGTATTTTTCCAGGAGCAATTTCTAATTCCAAATAAGCCAAATTTTCTTTACTTTTTCAAACATTTTCTCAAAGGTATCTGCATCTCAATTATCTCATAAGATATTATTCATATAAATTATACATTGATGAAACTGATTATGAATAGTTCAAATGACTATCGTATAAAATATTGACAGTGGGAGTAATGAAGGGCAAGGTTTGAGGGAAAGAGAGCTTAGGGGAGCAAGAGATCCCAGCTGGATCAAGAACAGAAAGGGAGAAGAAGGAATAACAGACCATGATAAATGAAGACCACATGAGAACAGGAAGAAGCAAAGTGCTAGAGAGGTCCCGAGAAATCCACAATGATACATCCACTGTAGACTACTGGCAATGGTTGAGAGAAAGCCTGGACTGACCTAGTCTGGTGATCAGATGACCAAACACCCTAATGGTCATGCTGGAACTCTCATCCAATAACTGATGTAAGTGGATGCAGAGATCCTCAGCCAGGCCCCAGAGGGAGCTCCAGGAGTCCAATTGTCAATCTAGAGGAGGGACTGGAAGAATTGTTGAGACCAAGATTGGAAAAGCACAGGGACAAATAGCCAAATGAATGGAAACACATGAATTATGAACCAAAGGCTGTGGAGCCTCCAACTGGATCAGGCCCTCTGATTAAGTGAGACAATTGAATAGCTTGAACTGTTTGAGAGGCACCCAGGCAGTGGGACTTGGACCTTTCCTTAGTGCATGAGCTGGCTGTTTGGAACCTTGGGCTTACAAAGGGACACTTGGCTCAGCCTGGAAGGAGTGGACTGGACCTGCCTGTACTGAATCCATCAGGTTTAATTGAATTCCCAGGGGAGCCTTGGCCCTGGAGGAGATGGGAATGGAGGGGAGGAGCTGGGGGGGGGAGTATGGATGGGGGCTGGAGGGGGGAGGACAGGGGAACCCATGGCTGATCTGTAAAATTAAAACACAAATATAAAAAAAATATTGGCACAAGGTAGGGATGTTGGATGTTTAACCTTCCTTTGGGAATTTTTTCCACAGATGTCTTTTAACAAGCTGGGTATTATAAGTAGGCACTGTGAAGGCAAATTTTTCTCTGTCCTGTTCTTGCAAAGATATGGTAAAAAAGAAATCTTTTAACTCGGTCACTATAATAGGTAATCCTTTAGGTAATAGAGAAGGCAAGAGAATCCCAGGCTGTACATAGCCCAAAGGCTGAATCACCTTTGTAATAACTCCTAGATTTCTTACCATTCGTTGTTCTGCAGATTTATTTTTAATAACAAATATAAAAGAATTCCAGTGACAGGTCAATTCTTCAATATGTTGAGCACTAGGTTATGCCTATACTAGCTGTTCTAATGCCTATAATTTTTTCTGATATCAAAGGCCATTGTTCCACCCATATAAGGTTGTAAGTTAACCATTTTATAGGGCACTTGGTACCTTTGAGCAGCTGAAGATCAGCATCTGTTGTGCCCTGTTTATGTACAAGCTTAATGGTCAGTGACTATTCTTTATAATAGCTTTTAATATTCTTCTCAGAAACATGTTAGTTTATGATTTGTTTGTGAGACTGGAGAACCATTAATCTGGTTATTCCATTGCTGTAATAATCATAACCCATAAGTTCATTGCTATGTTAGGCATATATGACTTTAATTTTCCTCTCTTTCCTTCCAGCCCTATATATTTGACTTACCTTGCACTTTGATTTACTTGGAATAATTTGAAATTCCCTAAAAGATGAGCATTTGCCTCCTGAAGAGACCAAATTGGATTCCAAAATTTTGGTGCAATTATTATATCTTTCCTCTGTGTCTACCAAAACCTTAATTACAATTCAATTTAATTAATAGTTTTAACTTTAGTCTGCCAAAATGTTTGCTTATGGTTTCTCCTGGAATTTTTGTTTTATCTTCTAAAGCTGTTCTGTCATTCAGAGCAGTATAGTTTTCTCTAATAGGCATTAAGTCTTCTACTTGTTCTGTGGAGGAGTTTCCTCGAAGCTGACAGGGAAAGATTTAACCAAATTTGGTACAGGGTTCTGAGAGAGGCCTCCAAAGGCATTCCAAGGTGGCAAAGGGTTACTTTGCTTGTCCCACGTTGATCTTCAATCATTAGTTCAATAATGGTCTTTGTCACACATGCTGCATATTCCAAAAGACTGTGGCCTTCTGTTTGGATTTTCTCTAGGAAAACAGCAACAACAACAACAACAACAACAAAACATTGTTTCTAGGAACACCTTGCCTACAATCCCTTTTAAGATGAGCTGGTTTATTATAATTAAAACATCTAAACCTTTATTTTTCATATAAATTTTACCAATCACTTCTCCTATCCAAGTATCATCATTAGCATAAGATCCACTATCAGTTGTATTTCTAATCCAGTCATCTATGGGTGCTGATCTTGCCTTTAAAGGCCTGATCACCCTTTTACATTCTGAACTGGCATTTTTAAAAGCCAAATATTCAATTATTATTTGTCTAACTTGTGGATCTGATATCATTCCACTTACAACTAAAAGCAATCTTTGTAAGAAATCAGTGAAGGCTTCTTTGGGGCCTTGTATAATTTTAGTAAATGGCTCATTCCTTTTTTCTGATTCTGTAATCTTGGCCAAAGCAGTCAAAGCTGCTGTATACATAGGGCTAAGATGTGATCATAAACTATAACCTGTCTTTATAAATAAGTATAATTGCCCTCACTGAGAATATGATCTTCAGAAGCCTCACAACTTCTTGTTTTACCTTGTTCCATGACACTAGCTTCTTCTCTCCACCAGGTTCTCCACTCTATATGAGGATCAGCTTCCAATATTGCTGTAAGCAAATCTTTCCAGTCTTGTGGAATACTTAAGTTCTGAGTGGCCAATAGATTTAAAATCTGCTTCACAAAAGGTGAATCCATATCATATGAAACTATTGCTTCCTCAAATCCTTTCATATCTAGCATTTCTATAGGATCCCAGTTAACTTCTGAATAATCTTGGAAATGCCTATCATCTGGTGTTCATTCTTTAACAGTAACTGGGTAAATTAAGGTTGGTTGTCTAATAACATTGTGCCCCTACTCTTCAGTATCAGAATGCAATGGTGTGGTAACTTCTGCTCTAAACCCCTCTGTCTATGTGTGAATACATTTCTTAGTTCCATTATGCTGTCTAAGTATTTTGTCTTATCAGTTTTTTTTTTTCACTTTTGGCACTGATATCAAACAACTTTTTTAGATAAAACAAGAATTACAAAAATGGTACTTGACATTATGTCAATCCCAGCTAAGGGATTATCCCTTCATTTATTTTTTCCATTTTCAAACCAACCATTGTGGAATTATACAGAGACCTAACTCTGCACATAATATTTCTCATTTTTTAAAAATATGTCCCATCTTTATTGTGGGGAAATAACATTTTTTTAAAAACTAATTCTCCCCTTTAAGAATTCTTAGTTGTCTCACCAAATCTGATGACACTGACAGTGAAGTTGAGGCTGGATGTCACTGCTTAGCATAGTTGGGCAGATGACTCTGATGGTGCACAGCCTGGCTGAGGGCAGCTGCAGCTACTTTTGAAACTGTGAGCTGAGAATATGTGGCAAATGCAGCAACAATAGAATCACCAGTCAGTTTTGAAGGGGCTACACTAGTGTGGCAGCAACCCAAACAGGAGGTTCCCGGGAAGCCCACTACCCACAGGGGAGAAGGATCCAAAGAGTGATCCATCTGAAAAGAGGACACATGAATGTGTGGAAGAAGCATGTGTGTTAGGAGCTGCCTGAAATAAATAAACAAACAAATAAAGAGCTAGCTGAACGAGCTAGCCGAACGTGGATGTGTAACCCCAGAGTTTGGAGTCCAGTCCCCTTTGGAGTTTGGGGGCTTTGGAGTTCGGAGGGCAGCTGGAGACTCACTCTTCTAGACTGGCTACAAAAGGAACACCCCAAACTTGCTCAGAGGGCTTGTAGCAAGGGAGGAAAGCCCAGTCAATTCTTGTGGCTGTGGCTGTGGCTACTGGTGCTTTTTTGCCCTGAGTTGGATGCCAGGTGATTGTTTACCTACTTATTTTTCATCAATAAAAAAATTAGGGAGATATGGGGTAAGAACCCAAAAGATCAGAGAGAATCAGCAGAGTAGCAGAGCAGCCACATATGACTTCCTATCTCTTCTGTTCCTCCATCAAAATGGGTGGAGATCCTCTCTAAGCCCAGCCTTACTACTTCCAAAGTCCTCCAAAACCCTTATTGTTAACTTTTGTCAGCTAGTGGCTAGCACCACCTTCTGATTAAAAGAAAAATATTGTCAGAATGTCATCAAAATATCACACAACATCCCAGATTGTCACTTCAGTTTCTGTGAGCCTCTATGAGAGCTGCTTAGTAGATTCTCTGGGCTGTGTTCTCATGGTATCCTCAAAACTCTGATTTCTGCAATCCTTCCTCCCCATCTTCTGTGGAGTTTCCCAGGTTCTGGCTACTGATTGCTCTCCTCAGTCACTGGATGCAACCTTCTAGTGACAAGTCGACTAGGCAGATTATCTTTAGTAACCATTTCATTGACTTTTTTCTCCTGTCGTGTTTGGTAGTATCCTGGGACTCTGAGCTGTCCAGCCTCTAGATCCTGGCCATTCATTCAGTGGCAGGTATAGGCCCTCTCAAGTTAGGCCAGTAAATTCATTGGCCACTCCCACAACTTGTGTGGTACACTTACCCTAGCACATCTTGGAGGGAAATCAGACTGTAGGTCAAAGGTTTTGTAGTTGGGTTAATGTCCCAGTCCCAAAACTGATAGCCTTGTCTACTTATACAAGATGTCTGGTTCAGACTCCCACAAAGAGTCTTTGCTAGGATCACTCTCAAAGATTCCTGGATTCCACTGCACTAGGTTTCTACATCTCTGCCCAAATGCACTCTCCCCCAATTCTAGTCATCTCTCCCAGTACTCTCTCTTTCCATCTTCCCCTACTGTGTCTGTTACCAACCTGCCCCCAGTCTACTCTCAAATTCTTTTCCATTTCTGCTTCTCACTTCCCAGAACGATCCATGTGCCTCACTCCCAACCCAGTGAAACTTCCTGTTACTTATCCTCTCTGGGTCTGTAGATTTTATCATGACTATCCTTTACTTAACAGCTAATGTGCACTTATAATTGCGTACATACCATTTGTGTCTTTCTGGGTCTGGGTTACTTCACTCTGGATAATTTTTTTTCCACTTCCATCCATTTTACTGCAAATTTCATGTCATTCTTCTTAGTAGCTGAGTAATACTCCATTGTGTAAATGTACCACATTTCGTTTTATCCATTCTTCAGTAGCAGGACATCTAGGTTGTTTCCAGTTTCTAGCAATTTGGGATAAAGCCACTATGAACACAGTTGAGCAAGTGTCCCCTGTGGTAGGATGGAGAGTCCTTTGGGTAATATGTTCAAGATTGGTATAGGTGAGAAAATTGATTCTCAATTTTCTGATGAACCATCATATTTATTTCCATAGTATCTGTGCAAGTTTGCACACCCACCAGCAGGGTAGGGGTGTTCCACTTGCATCACATCTTCACTAGCATAAGCTGTCACTTGTGCTTTTGATTTTAGCCATTTTAACAAGTGTAAGATGGACTCTCAAAGTACTCTTGATTTGCATTTCCCTAGTTGCTAAGAATATTGATTAAGTTTTTAGGTTCTTATTCATCAACTGATATTCCTCTGTTGAGAATTCTCTGTTTAAATCTGTACTGTATTTTTAATTTGACTATTTGTTTTGTTGATGCCTAGTTTCTTCAGTTCTTTATATATTGGTTATTTTCTCTCTGTCAGATGTGGAGTTGATGAGAGTCTTTTCTCACTCTGTAGGTTGCATCTTTGTCCTACTGATGATGTCCTTTGCCTCACTGAAGCATTTCAATGTCATGGGGTTCCATTTATTAATTTCTAATCTTAGTGTCTATGTTACTGGTGTTCTATTCCAGAAGTTGTCTTCTGTGCCAATGTGTTCAATGTTATTCCTCAAGTTCTCTTCTGTCAGGTTGAGTGTATCTGATTTTATGTTTCAGTCTTTGATCCAGTTGGACTTGAATTTTGTGATAGGTAGTAGATATGGATCTATCCACATTTTCTACATGCTGACATTCAGTAAGACCACTACTGTTTGTTCAAGTTGCTGTCTTATATCCAATCTGTATTTCCATCTTCTTTAACAAATATCATGTCTTCATAGGTGTATGGACTTCTGTCTTAACCTTCAATTTTATTCCATTGATCAAAATGTCTATTTTTACACCAATTTCATTAATTTTTATTTTTATTAATATAGCTCTGTAGTACAGCATAAAATCAGGGATTCCAATACCTCAGGAAGTTCTTTTATATAAGTATTGTTTTAACTATTCTGGGTTTTTTTCCCATGTGAAGTATATTTGAAAAAAAATTGTTTTGGTAATTTGATGGGGATTACATTGAATCTGTAGATTGCTTTTCATAAGATAGCCATTTTTACTATGTTGATCCTACAGATCCATGAGCATGGAACATCTTTCCATCTTTTGATATCTTCTTCAATTTCTTTCTTCAAAAACTAGAAGTTTTAATCATACAAGTCTTTCACTTTCTGGGTTAGAGTTCTACCAAGATATTTTATGTTATTTGTGGCTATTATGATGACAAAATTTTTTCTTAGTCTGTTTGTCATTTTTATATAGGAGAACTACTGACTATTTTAGTTAATCTTGTATCCAATCACTTCACTATAGGTATTTATCAGCTGTAGGAGTTTCCTTGTAGAATTTTTGGGGTTGATTATGTATACTATCATATCACCTTCAAGTAGTAACACTTTGACTTCTTCCTTTCCAATTCGTAGTTTGATATCCTTTAGTTGTCTTATTGCTCTATCTAGGACTTCAAATACTATATTAAATAGATGCTGAGAGAGTGGACAGCCTTGTCTTGTTCCTGATTTTAGTGGAATTGCTTTGAGTTTCTCTCCATTTAATTTGTTGTTGGCTATAGGCTTGTTGTAAATTACCTTTATTATATTCTGGTATGTCCCTTGCATTCCTGATCTCTCCTAGACTTTTATCATAAAGGGGTATTGAACTTTGTCAAAGGCTTTTTTCGGCATCTAATAAGATGGTCATTTGATTTTTTCTTTCAGATTGTTTACATGGTGGATTACATTGATTGATTTTCATATGTTGAACCATCCCTGCAACTCTTGAACCATCCCTGCAACTCTAAGATGAAGCCTACTTGATCACGTTGGATGATCTTTTTGATGTGTTTTAGATTCAGTTTGCAAGTGTTTCACTGAGTATTTGTGCATCTCTGTTCGTAAGGGATACTTGTCTGTAGTTCTATTTCTTTGTTGAATGCATGTAGTTTTGTTATCAGCGTGACTATGGCCTTATTAAATTAATTTGGTAATGCTCATTCCATTTCTGTTTTGTGGAACAATTTGAGGTGTATTGGCATTCTCTCTTCTCTGAAAGTCTGTTAGAATTCTGCACTTTAGACAAACTGGCCTTAGGCTCCTCTTGGTTAGGAGACTTTTAATGTCTGTTTCCTTTTCCTTAGGTGATATAGGTCTGTTTAAATTGTTTATTTGGTCTTGGTTTGCTTTTGGTATATAATATCTATGAAGAAATCTGTTCATTTCTTTTATGTCTCCAATTTTGTGGAGTTCAGGTTTTTAAATTGTGATCTAATTATTCTTTGGATTTCCATGGTGCCTATTGTTGGGTCTCCCCTTTTCATTTCTGCTTTTACTAATTTAGATAGTCTCTCTTTGCTTTTTATTTAGTTTGAATAATGTTTTTTCTATCTTTAATTAATTAATTTATTTTCTCCATTTTTTATTGTCTTCCTGGATTTCTTTAGGGTATTTATTCATTTCCTTTTTAAGAACCTCTATCATCTTCATAAAGTTCGTTTTGAGGTCATTTTCTTGTGTGTCAGGTGAGCTGGAATTTTCAGAGCTTGATGGAGTAGGATAACTGGGTTCTGATGATACCATATTGTCTTGGCTGTTATTGGTTGTGTTATTACACTGGCATCTTGGCATCTGAGTATGGTGTGATTATTGGACTAGGTATCAATATCTGAGTCTTCTTTGTTGGATGAGTGTTTTATTACATGGTTTCTGATCCCTTTCTTGTCTTATGGCTAGGCTGGCCTACAGTTGAGTAGAGAGTCTCCACTTCAGTTGGGTACTGGAGTTATGATGGTTGGGCAATACTTGGTATTTCTGTTTTAGTTTTAAGAATATAATTACAATGTTTCTCTCTTCCCTTTCTTCCCTCCTAACCATCCCATTTATCCCTCCTGCCCTTAATCAAATTTATAGCCTCTTTTTTACTAACCATTATTACATGCATGTATGCATACTCATATATATTCCTAAATACAGCCTGTTTATTCTTTATAATTTTGCTTATATGTATATTCTTTTAATAGAATATTTTCATTTGTTTTTTACAGTATTTATTATTAATAAATAAGAATTAGGGCTGTACAGATACCTCAGGAAATAAAGTACTTGCTGTTTTAATATGAGGATTAGGGTTTATATCCTATTATGAATATAAAATGTAGGTGAACATAGTAGCATACCTGTAATCCTAGCACTCCAAAGCCTAGGATATACAAGCATTATCAGCTAGTTCTGTCAGTGAGAGACCCTACCTAAGTTAATAAATTATAGAGTGGTTGAGAAATGCATTCAATATCAACCTCTGGCTTCTACACATACGTACATGCATACTAATACATGTGTGCTTACACACACACACACACACACACACACACACACACACACTTATGCACACACCATGCATATATATGTGCACAAGAACTTCTGAAAAGATGCTGTGTCTGAGAAGACTAATTGAATAGAATTTCAGTACCTTAGCAAGATTGGAATGTCACAGGTCCAGAGGTTAATTACTTTCTAAATATTTGGAACTGTCATTCCTTGCCCACATCTGTGTCAGAGCTAGTGTATTGTGGCAAATGGAAATATTTTATAGTCTATTAACTTAGCAGACTACTAGCTTTCACCAATATAAATTTAAAAAATATTGTGAGATATCACCTTGTATCTGTAAAAGATTCTCCCTTTTTACTGTAACTGCTTCTTGGATACACACACCAATATATTTCAAATTTGCCTTGCAATATTTTTTTTTTTGTTCTGTAAAAGTATAAAAAGTCATGAAACCACTTTGTAACATGGACTTTGGGGTAATCTGAATCTATGTTCCTGGTCCATGCTCATTCAACATGGATACAGAGTAAACTATCTCTTATTTTCCTTAAGATGAGAGTTGTATCTTTGCATCAACACATACATATTCCAAATATGTAAACAAAACATACTAAAAAAAAAAAGTGAACTAAAGAAATTCAGTCACCCTTTCACTTCAGAA
The DNA here is from genome assembly GCF_903995425.1 of Onychomys torridus. Classification (NCBI taxonomy): domain Eukaryota; kingdom Metazoa; phylum Chordata; class Mammalia; order Rodentia; family Cricetidae; genus Onychomys; species Onychomys torridus. The sequence goes on along the minus strand of NC_050456.1, from coordinate 29,867,770 downwards.
GACTTCCTAGACTTCTGTTACCATCACACTGACAGCACAGGATTCTAAAAATATTGAGACAACATTCAAATGAAGTGAACTAGTTATATGCATACTGAGTATCAACTGCACTCCACTCATAACCTGGCTCTAATCTTCATAAAAGAACTAAAAAGGTATTTTGAATGTCATTCTACACATTAATTTCTGATAGACTTCTACTTTCCTTCATTCAAAATGGCCTTTCTCCATGACTGAAGTCACTATTGTATTTCTACACAGCACTTTGGAATGATATTCTTCCCTCAATTTTTGAAAGTGTATTCATTATTTTCTACACTCATAGTACTCTTCAGTCTCTAATTTTTACACATCATGAAGTGTGTGTCTTATGGAACAACAAGATTAAATGTAATTGCAAACTAGACTCTTGTTTTTGTATAGAATTTCACTTTCCTGTATCAGAAAAAAATAGTAAGAAAAACAAAGAATAATGTGGGGATCTACATTGAAATAATGATATCTAAATAGAGAAAGCAATCAACAAGGAATGATGGAAACACTGTGTTCCAATCCCTCCTAAACTCAGTGTTCCCAACATGTACTGACATTTGGGTTTTTATTTTGAACAAAAAACTTCAAGTCTTCATGTAGCAAACAACTCAAATAAATAAGAATGTTAGTGAATTTTAGCACACTTAAAAAAAAATCAATCAGATCTTTCTTGCATAAAGGAACAACTGACTCACTTCACTGAAGTGACTGAAGTAGGGCACTGCTTAATAAATTGCCATTTGTACTTAGGAAATGGCAACAAAATGATGTTAGGGGCCTGGAAATGTGGAATTTAAAAGGCCAGCAACATTAGGCAGGTAATTTTTCTTTGATCATTGGTAAATGAGCTGAGAGCTATGGAACTAGGCTTTTAGAGGAACAGGACAAAGATTTGGTGATTTATCTACCACACAGCATCTTTCATGTTCCAGAACAGGGTGACTTTACATGAACTACTTCATACTGTTTGTTTAGTTGATTAGGAATTCACTTTCTACACTATCCTACCAGGTAGAATGATCCTGTTTCCCTAGAATACTTCTCTATAATAAAGAAATAGCCAGCAACCTCAAAAGTCCATAGATCATTTCCATAATGAATTGTTATTTTCACCAAGACAGAGATTTCAGAATAAATACTCAGAAGCTCTGGTCTGGCTGCAAGTATACATGCACCTAAAATATCAACGAAAAAACCTTCTACAACATTGGGTGCAGATATGACATGAGGCTATGTTGGGTGGGTGTATTAGCCTTAACCATGTTGCCTGGAACAAAGATATAGAGTACACACTGGCCTCTGAGAGTACTTACTCTAATCTTTTCTCACACAAGCTGTTATTTATGTACTGAGCTGAAAAATTTATGTTAAGATTATTAGATAGTAAAATAATCACATTTGTGATTAAAGATCCCAACCAGGTATTTTCTTTTGGTGCATAGTTCAACAAAAAACAGAGTTTGTTTTGTATTGTAAATTACTTACTGTGTCTAAGAGACAGAAATAAACTGCTAGTGTAATTTTTTCAATATTAACAAGGAATTTTCATGAATAACAAATCTCTGTGTTTTTATGGTCACAGAAATTATTGACAGGAAATAATCAGTCATCTGATTTAAACACCCATTTCAGCTCAGTGCACAACTGGTCATTTTGTATTTTTTTTCCCTCAGTAATTCTTACCTCCAGATATGAAATGGCAATGCTGGAAGTTTCTACTATAATGACAACCATTATTCTCTGAAACTTCTATTGGTTGCTAAGTTCCAGAGCTGTGAGCTAAAGGACAACACTTCCTGGTACATGGGCTACTGATCATTTGAACTGTAGATAATCCAACTGTGACAGATACTTGTGTAAATTACACAATAGATTTAAAGAGTTTCTAAATGTAAGGAAGTTAAATAACTCATCTCCATTGTCATGTTGATTGTATTATGAGATATTTTATATTGTGTTAAATGATTATATTACTAAGCTGACCTTTCTTATTTAGTTCATCTTTTTAATATGCCCCCTAGAAAACTTAACATAACATACACATTTTTACTTGTGAACTATATAAAGTTTTTTATATAGTTTCATATTAATGTTTATCTGATATCTGAAAGACACAAGATGCAGGCTATATAAATACAAGGAAAAAAAACAGAACTGAAGTGAGAAAAATGTAAGGAAAACCATTGGAAGGTTTTAGATTTTCAAGCTGTTGTTAAGTTGTCAAATAATTGACGTATCTTCTTGCAACATATTGTAAAAAGGTGAACTTGAATGTCTTCTTGCTCTAAAATGTAATTCTAGATAAAAAGGAGAGGTAATTTTTTTGTTGTTGTTGTTGTTTTTGTTTTTCAAGACAGAGTTTCTCTGTGTAGCTTTGCGCCCTTCCTGGAACTTACTTTGGAGATCAGGCTGGCCTCGAACTCAGAGATCCGCTTGCCTCTGCCTCCCGAGTGCTGGGATTAAAGGCATGTGCCACCACCGCCTGGCTTGAGAGGTAAATTCTTAGCAACGTAGGACCAATTAAATAATAGTTCCTCAATAAAGACATAACTAGTTGAATTCAGCTAATAAGATAAAAATTACATGTGTGAACGCACATGAGATGAGATGTAAGGAGTGGTTTACCAGTATTTGGCCTGGAGCTGCTCCATTCATATTTGAAGTTTGGCATAAATGTTTCTCTGCATATAGTGAGTGGAAACCTAACTTACATAGAAATGCACTGGACCACTGTTGTAACAGGTAGCTGAGTCTCAGTAAACTGCGCATGAAGAGCTAGCTATTCATATGCTGCTAAGTAAGTAAAGTACACATGGCATTGAACCAATGTGTGAGCATTTGGTGGCCTTTCTAACATGGTTAGTAATGGCTTGGTTTGTTGTTTGCTATGCCATTTCTTTGTTCTCTTGAACTAAGCATCATTCTGAATCATTTTTAGTCCTCACTGCTGACCAATCTTAGAATATCAAAGCCAGCTGAGATCTGCAAGACTGAATTTCTTTTTGCTTTCTAATAGTAAGTAAAGATAAAATGTGACAAAATAAACATTTGTTTTTTTCCCAACTCCCCTTTCCTCTTGGTAAAGGCAGCACTGACAACAGATATGATCAAGCCCAAAGTGACCTGGCCCTGATTGCTCCACTTCCCTCATAACTCTGACCTAACCTGTCACTGCATTGATGGCTATCATTCCATCTCTTCTGCTGACATTCTAGTTCAGAACACTGTGTGTGTTCCACTGTAACCTTTGTACAGATAGGTCTCTTTGATGCCATTCCAATCATCCTGTATGTATTGGTCATCAGGGAGTCAAATCAATCACAACATTCCAGATGTTATCTAAGATGTCTCTGGCTTAGCACACATTCTTTAATCTGCACTGCCTGTTCTCAAGACACCACAGTCCCTTAGCTTCTCACCAATTCTCTATTTCCAGGTGTCATGTGCTTCTATGCCACTCACTATGATCAGTAACACCAGTTTCTGTGTTTCCTAAGCATTTTATGTTCATTTCTTGTTAGGGCTTTTGTTTTTGGATTCTGTGCATGTCTTTTCATTGCACATAAGAATATTATTTTGGATATTTTAAAATAGAAAGATCCACTCAATTATCAAACTTGAAAACACATAAATCATTACCACTATTTTTCTCTGGTGGTAGCTCTTACTTAGGGCTAAACAAATCTTATCTGTTTCCTCCATTTTTATTAGTTTCTTATTTTTGTTTTTTGAAAATTTCATACTATGTATTTTTATCATATTTACCTCCTTTGTTGATTCTACACTTATCCATTCCCTATTCTATTTCTATATTATTTTGTCATTTCTCCAAGAGTTTGTTACAAGTTAATATGCCTCTCACTGGCAGACTTTTCATATATATAGACTTCTTTATGAAACTTTAGAAATTTCTCAGTGTTTAGGAGGATTTACTCACTTAGCCTCTCTCAGAGGACCCTGATTTGATTCTCAGTACCCATATGGTAGCTCACAACTATATTTCAGGGAATCTTATGCCATCTTCTGACTTCTGTGGGAAAAAGGCATGCATATGGTACATAAACACATACACACACACACACACACACACACACACACACACACAAACATACATGGATTTTTTTAATTAAAAATATTTTTAAAAAACTATAAAAATCTAATTTTCTTTATGTAACTTATCCCTTCCTGAAATTGTCATCATCTCTTATTCATTGGTGACTTTAGGTATATTTCACTCTCTAAGTATATTTTGATCTCTTTCAGTGTATGTATCTCCTGGATCTTTTTTACTTTTGCAAGTTCAGAAACACTAATGGTTCCATATTGCTAGCTGTTGCTAGTGTTGAACAAAGCATGCATAAAGGAATAACAAAATAATAAGTAAGACATAGGATGTGTTCAGTAAATGAAATTGAACCTTTTAAATAAAATAAATAAAATAAATAACATACTACCTTTGATGTTTGATAAATCATGTATGCCTCTGAATATTGGTGATTGTGAGTAATACTGAAGAAATATATGTTTTTAGATACTAGACCTGAATGTACTGAGATGCTGAAATAATGATATAGAAAATATTTAAGAGTTGTATTTATTATAAAGTTTTAACACTTTCAGTATATTAAGGCTTATGGAAATATCAGTCACTATAAAACATCTACTATATTAAATTTTTGTTCCCAAGAACCTACTGGCCTCATCTCATGTGTGGTTGATAATTAACTAACTTGATAATCAATCAGGATAGATGGCATTCATAAGTCCTAATTTTCAGGAACTCTGAGAAGATTAATCAATCAAATTATTTGACTCTTGTGGTGACAGTGGTCCATCTTTTATGTTTAGTATATTTGAGAATGGTGAATATCTGATGCAAAAACATAGAATTTAGGTCCAGAACCATTGTCAAAATGTAATAGAACTCATAAATCTGACAAGCTAAAGGAAGAAATGAAGCTATCAAGGAGTGATGAAAGTCATCTCAAGATGCTGCTGTTTAACTGTTTGGTCAGGTCCTTTCAGAAAACTCAGCATTACCATCAAGGTATTTGTAAGCTGTGGAAGTTTCACTCCCAAAATGTAAAAAAGGTAAGAAGAGAGTGCAAAAGTCATATATCCAAATAAATAATTTCAGTATTTTTGGCTTATGAACATTTGCAATGCTGTTTTTAAAACAAAACAAAAATCACAACTATGCACCTTATTGTAGTTAGATGACTTCTGGTTCTCCACAATGATAATGAACATGCTCCAGGAGGTTCATAACATTTCATTGTTGATTCTGAGTCTAATAAATATACTTAAAAAAAGAAAGAGAATCCTAGCATTCCCTCTTCTAATTGCAATTTCATGTTTTTTTCACAGATGGTACTAAAGGACAGACTGTAATCACACTGCTAGAACTAATATTAAAAGTACAGACATAAATTTCATAAACTTGATTTTAAAACTGCATTTAGGGGATGAGGAGGTAGGCAAGTCAATAATTTGCTAGTCATGCACTCACAAAGACTCGAATTAGATTTCTAGAACCTACGTACATGTAACTGGGTAGAGTAGAACATATTTGGAGGTCTAGTGGAAGGAAAGTGAAAACAATTGGATCTTTTGGGTTCATTGGTGAGCCAGCCTAGTCTATTTGGTAAGTTCTAGGCTAATGAGAGAAATTGTCTTATTAAAATAGTGGATGATGTTCCTCTACTTGCTTCAGCAGAGGCCGGGGCACCACCATGAGACACCAAATGTTTCTTCACCAAAGCCATCTTCATCCATGTCCTACCATGGGAGAGTCCACTATCTTTCTCCATCATTAAAATGTCTAAATACTCACAATGTCTGAGTTTATGAGGCAAGATCTTCCTCCCCGAAAGCCATTTGGTTATCTTTTCCATGACTGTTATGGGTGGTGACAGGAAAACATGGGGTAAGAGACCTTATACACTATGTTCTCCAAGAAATATTTCAGTTTCTACAATTGAGACTGAGATACTTCCAGTTACCAGTTCAGTGTGCTGCTTCTTCTGCTGGAGAGATTTCCTTAGAAAGCATTTTTTCCTCCTTCTCCTTTGTGTCTCCTTGGTCTCTGGGAGTTCTTCAGCAACCTGGACTTCAATAAGGCAGTGATTGCATCCCTCTACTCACTCAAGGTGGCATATCAGCCCTCGTGTTCTACTTTGGAGACTGTTTCCCAACCCAGAAGAGACTTTACACCTTATCCTTTAAGATTCTTCTTATCACACCACTACATAGCACCATTTGCAGGTAGTGAATCTATGTTGGACATCACATTTTGACTTTAGTTTTTTCTGTCTCCTTATCTAAGTAGATGCTGCACGTGAACACTTCAGTTCTATTTAATAAACCTATAGTGCATACAGAAGTCTGCCATATAATCTACAGTCACATTGTCAATTTGTCTTTTTATGTAAGTTTGCATTGTCAGATATTGCTGGAGTTTTCTCCAGTCCCATTCAGACCCACAGCCACTCAGATCCAAATAAACACACAGACACTTATATTGTTTATAAACCGTATGGCTATGGCAGGCTTTCTGCTATCTAGATCTTACATCTGAAATTAACCCATTTTTATTAATCTATAAGTTGCCACGTGACTTGTTGGCTTGTGGCTTACCAGTACTTTGCATCTTCTCATGGCAGTAGTTGTTGGCAGCATCTCCTGACTCAGCCTTCTACTTCCCTGAATTCTCCTCTCTCCTTATCCCACCTATACAATACTTCCTGCCTTTCTACTGGTCAATCAGTGTTTTATTTATCAATCAATCAGAGTAACACATTCACAGCATTCCAAGCACTCAGATATTCGTTCTAATCTGTGGAAGGCCTTTGATCAAGGTCTGCTCTGTTTTCATGGATCCACCTGACTATTGGAGTCATATTGCTCTTAGAATTAGCCTTTTGACTCCATCCTCTTCCCTGTCCACCTATGCTCATGTCACCAAGATAAAAATCCCTGTCTTTCCCTACCCAGAGTCCACCATATGCTACCGTCCTATCCAAGTTCAGAAATCTTACAGACTCATGATTATAAAGACCTGTGCTACTAGAATGAACTTGTCAGAATGAACTTTACTGCCTTTCACTGATGTACTGTTAGCAATATTGACATGAAGGGCAGAGGGTGTCCCTAATGGGAGACTGTTATATATAGCTGCTTTTCTAGAGATAGCTGTGTTCCTGTTCATACCTGAACTGATCCAATTAATTGTTGGTACAGAGGAATAACTGGAAGTAGCAAAGAATACAAGTATAACAACTTGTGCTTACTCCAACAGCATGTATACCAAAGTTGGAACAATACAAACAAGATTACCCTGGCCTCTGACTAAGGGTGATACAAACTCATGAAGCATTCTATAATTAAATAAAAGAAGTGTGGCAGTGGGTACATTTGGTAGTTTCCAGGAATCTGGTGATTAATGTACTTATTATCTTCATATGCAATGCTAGTAAAATTTTAAGCCCCATATTAGTCTGAGGTTGTCCAGTCTCGGTGATTTATTTTAAGACTCTCTATATTCTCACAGTTATGAGGGCTATCTGGTATATGCATATACCAGACATATATTGGACTAGCAGGCTGTATGGTATATGCAAAGTGAACAAATAGAAGGCTAAGATGGTAAACATAACTCTGAGTTGGTTAAGTATACCCTCAGGAAAGTTTGAGTAAAATTAGTGGGAGATAGCCCACCGAATGCTTCAAATGTAATGTGTCCTTATGTGGTAGTGGTCTGAGCCTGGGTATAACTACTCTCAGTGGGTAAGCCATAGACTACATGGCCTTGTTGCCTGTATGAGTCTGTGGTCCATGCATATCCTGGAATGAGCTAAACATCACAGGCACAGGAGTAATGTATAATATTACTGTAATAAATGATGTAATACATTTATAGTATTGTAACCTGTGGGTATCATCTTCTGACTGTAAAATTTTCAAGTAGGAAAAATAGAATATCTCTAGGGCCAAAAGGGAGTGTCATAGATATTTTCTGAAACTAGATGTCAATATACTAGTTATACCTCTTTTTCAACTGAAACTTCGAAAGGTATTTATATGAGTTCACAGTTCCTAAAATATACGGTAACTCTAGTTATTGCACATTATAGGAAATAGGAAGATTATAAAATATAGTATTTATTGAGTAAATAAGAAAATATAGTCTTTGATATAAAACCATTGACCTAATGTATATAATAACAACAAAACTTTTGTCCTTCATATAGAGTATTTAATATTTTGCAGAAAGGAAACTCACAAGAACAGCACATACTCAAGTCCTTGGTTACAGACCCTTAGTTTCCAAGCTATTCAATGTAAGATCTACTTCTCTTTTGATCTAGAAAACTTTATTTGTCCATTTGGGATGTCTAGTATAATTTATATGAGCTCTTCAGAGATCTACAGTCCTTGCACGTCTGTCATAGTGTGAATCTGGGATGTCTCTGTGAGAAGCAGACTGGATTTTAACTATTGTTATTTGATGAGTCAAAGTTGCTAAATTTGTAACTGGTACAATATTCTTCAAAGATTAATTCATCTTCTAGGGATTGAGAAACTGAAAAAGCAATAACTGTCCTTTTACAAACCCTATGAATAAATTACTCACCCATGACTCATTCTTCCTAATGATGCTGATGGGTAAGTCAGGATACATAGACTTCACCCTAAGACAGAAGTACAGAGTGACATATTTCATCATTTTCTTTACAGACTGTAGATGCTGCCAACATTAGTCAGTTCCTGCTTCTCCACCACTGGTATAGAAAAGTTAGAAACACATGAAACCTATTTTCCCTTCCAAAGAGAATCAATTTTATTCTTATGTGACTACTGACTCTCACATATCTCTTAAGAGCTACATTAACAGTTTCTAGACTAGCAATAGTCTGAATTCTAAAAATGAACTTTTGATATGGCAAATAGAGTTTTTGTGTTTGAAGGAATTTTTTAAATTTAACAATATCTTAAGTTTTATCAGAATTATTACTGTTTTTATGAACCTACCTTTTTATGGATACTAGACAGAAAGAAAAATCCTCAGACCAAAGGTGATGCAGGTATTATTCAAATTCTGGCACAATATAATGTTTACATTTTATATCTTTATATATGTTTATATATAAACATATATATGTGTATATGTCTAATCCTAGCATTATGTTGTTCCTTGGTCATACGACATCCCAGTGACTCTGCATGTGTTAACTTTTCTAAGAAAGAGAGGTCCTGACAACTCATATTTTTATCATCTTTCCTCATCATCCTTTTTCCAGCAGTGTAAGTCTCTGTGTAGTGCAGAGGTGATTCCAGCTAATCTGACATTGTTGTCATATATGCCACATAATTGCCTGAGTGTATAGTGGGAAGAGGATTGTAGTCTGATATGCAGCAAACTTCTTTAGTCCACTGAATATTGTTGATCTTTTTAAGTTTATTTTGTTTTGGTTATCTTTTCCCTGAGTAAGTATAGGAACAGATATTTTAAGAAGATCTCATAGCCTCATAAAGAGACCTCTGGCTTCTTTATTTGTGTCACAACTCCAAGGTATAGGGAAGACCTTCAAGTAGATAAGCATATCTCCCTAAAAGCAGTAGAGGTAGAATGCTCAGGACTTTACTGGGGAAGCATAGAAGCAGTACTCCTGGGAGAAGGCATAAATGATTCATAAGAAATGTCCCATCAATCCAGCATCCTCAGATAGTACAAACATTAAAAGCCCCAAAGCAAGCACCATGTAGAGATCAAAAGCAAAAGTGGCATAGCAACAATTATTTGTCTCAGCTTTGCTAGGTCTTTGTCAAGCAGCAGTGCTGACATTATGACTTTTGCCATTCCCATCAGATATGACTGTGCCATGCACACACACACACACACACACACACACACACACACACACACACACACACACACACAACACACACACACACACACACACACACGCACACAGACGTGTGTGTGTGTGTGTGTGTGTGTGTGTGTGTGTGCGTGTATGTGAGCATGTACAGACATGGGTGGGCACATGCTGTTGGGTATTTGAATATGAATGACTCCAATAGGTTCATATATTCAAATTCTTGGTTCACAAATGGCTGAACTTTTTGAGAAGGATTAGGAGGTACGGCCTTGTTGAAGGAGATGTGTGTCACTGGTGGCAAGTTTTAAGGATTCAAAAGCATATTCCCTTCCCAGTTAGTTCTCTCTCTCTCTCTCTCTCTCTCTCTCTCTCTCTCTCTCTCTCTCTGCCTCATGCTTATGGATCAGATATAAACTCGAAACTGCTATTCCAGTAGCACGCCTGTCTGCTGGATATCATATTCCATACCATGACAGTAATTGACTAACCCTCTGAAATGATAAATCCCCAACAGTAATGACGTCTTTAGTCACATCAAAAGAAAAGCAACTGAGGCAGAAGTTGTTACCATGGAGTAGACTACTGGTGTGATAGGCTTAACGATGATGATTTTTTGGAGGAATGTATAAGACTTTGGTACTTCTGACTGTTAAATCAGTGGGACACTGCAATCAGGGATTAATGGGCCATTCTAGTAGGAGAAAAAAGGCAATACTTCTGGGAGTTATGTAGATAATGCAGACACAGTTCAAGAGGTTTTAGATGATAAGAATATTAGCAACCAGGCTAAAGGTCAGTCTTTTGATAGATTGTTCACAAATGTGGATTCATTTCCCCTTTCCTAAAAATTTCCCTGAGGTAAGTTGAAAGTTTTAGATTAATTTTATTGTCAGAGGAGATTTCAAGATAGCCAAATATCAACTCTCAATTGCTTACTAGTAATTGCTCTCATGCAGATATACAGTAAAAAAGCGCAAGTATGACTAAAAAATTTACAAAATGCACAGTTTGAGAAGAAATAGAGCACCAGAAAATTTAATGTTGGATGTACTGAAAGAGATAAGGCATATGGAATGAAGGAGTAGTTTCCTCATGGCAAGACCCCACTCAGCTAAGCTTCCAACTTCTAAGAAAAAAAAAAACAAAAACTAATGAATTATATATTCCTAAAGAACAGCAAATAAAACCTTACACATCTACAGTTCAAAGGTGAGGGTCTGGTTTCATCCCAAGTAAGCAGTGGATCTTGGCTGCATCAACCAAAGATAGTCCCAAGAGTAAGTAGGTTGTGGAATCATCCTCAATGTTTAAGGAAATCCAATGAGGCCAAAAATACGGCAGAAGAGTCCCTGCATTCAAGACCAGAGAGGCTATCGCATGAGGCTGTCAAAGTAAAGCCTGAATCATCTTCCGGACCACAAAATGTTTTAGATGCAGAGGCGCGGGACTTCTGCCAAGAAAAACTTCATGCAGAAAATGGAAACAGCCCAAGAAAGAGAAGTGTATTGCAGGCAGCAAAGACGGAAGGACCTAGCCATCACAGACCTCTCACATCGGACATAGAGCTACAGATTTGGAGTTTATCCTCATGGGCTTTGATTCCCCTTTGGTCCAATATTTCCTCACCATGCACCTATTCCTCCCTTTTGGAATGGTGATACATGTTCTGTGTCATTGTATTTTGAAAGTACAAAATCAGCCTTTTGATTTTACAGGGGCTTCAGTTATACTAAAAGATTATCTTGAATCTCAGAAGAAATTTTTGAGTTTGAAGCCATGTTGAGATCGGGAAAGACTATGTATCCAGGGATGCTGCAACCTCATGGCAGTAGAGAATGAGCCACAAGACATGAAGAATGAAACCTGAAAGAGTGCCATCTTTGCAAGCACTGGGTTATGCCCTTCACTGAGCCGTGGTTCTCTTTTCTTATATATTTAAACATAGTAGAACTTGTGACCTGTGCTCTTTACAATCAGAAGAAATTCTGTTGTCTGAGAAACAGAACTCAAAGCTAGGGCCTAGAAGAAAGATCTGTGATAAGCATAAAGATAGATTCTGTTGGTGGGGGATGAAACGTGCAGGGAGATTGATTTAACATTTTTCACTCTTGTCATTCCAGGAGACTAGACATCATTGATTTCCTTCTGTTGAAGAAAATAGGCCTGCTACTGACAATCCTGGTTTCTCTAATGCTTATTCTATGCTCTCATTCCTAAAACTATGGACACTTTGAAGGTGGAGTAAATAGATTTCACATTATGACATGGCCACAAGCCTATGGGTGTTATGGAGGAAAATATGATTATTCAAATAAGAATGACACTCATTGGCCCATATATTTGAATGCTTGGTTTCTGGTTTGTAGAAATCTTGGAGAAGAATTAGGAGATGTGGCCTTGTTGGAGGAGGTGTGTCACTGGAGGTCAGCTTTGAAGTTTCAAAAGCCCATGACATTCCAAGTTAGCTTCCTATACCTCATTCTTATCAATAAGATGCAACCTTTCAGCTACTGATGTCCATGTGGAAGGGCAAAAGAAAATCTGTAAGCTCCATTTGCCCAAGGCTAGATAACTTCCTAGAATGCTGGAGGCTGTTCTTGATTGAGAGACAACAAGCCACGTGATTTCCCTCACCTAAACAAGTTTGTTTGACCCAACTACACTGGATGTGCTTGATTGGATGTAGACAGGAGGTATGCAGGGAGGAAGTATGTCAAGATATATGCTTATCCCTGATTAGACCTGGTGGGAAATAAAGAGGTCCTAAGGTTTTGTCTTTATAAGCTTCTGCAAAATATTACTTGCAGCTATTTTCTGGGAAGCCAAAATGGTCTTGTACAGAATCGATCATCCTGGCTAGTATTTAATTAAAGTGTGCTTCAAATTTGGCTCAAAAATTGTGAAACTGGTCTTTCTCTAGCGATTCTCAGGTTTAACAGATGCCTTCTTGTCTGCTGCCATGCGATGGTCATTGACTCTAAACCTCTGTAACCATGAGCTCCCATATTAAGTTCTTTCATTTATAAGGTGCCTTGGTCATGGTGCATTGCCACAGCAGTATAAAAGTAACCAGGGAAGAAATGATCTATCTATCTATCTATCTATCTATCTATCTATCTATCTATCTATCTATCTATCTATCACCTATCTATTTATCTATCTACCTATCTATCTCTTAATCATCTATCATCTTTCTATGATATATCTGAGAAATCTGCTTTCTGGTTCAATTTAATTTTCAATCATTTCTAGTAAGGGTCTATACTGATGTTTACCAACAGAAAAGAAGACTTACCTGTTGATGTACTGCAAGTTTTCCCTTTGCAAGACATGGGTTTGTTTACCTACTCCTATCAGTTTTGTTGATAAGGAAAAGCTAGCACTAAACACCTCCTTATTTTTCAGTAAACTATTTCCTCTTACATAAGCTTGGAAAGTAAATGAAATAGCTAAGAAATATTACTTACACTATAGATTTAAATTATGGATTGATGCTAACTATGAATTATATGTATGAGTAAAACTAATAAACCTATCTCTCCAAAATTAAGAATGGACTGATGAGATGGCTAGGCAGGTGAAAGTGCTTCTGTATAAGCTTGATAAGCAAATTCTGTTCCAAGATAGATGCGGAATAAGAAAATCAACCACATGAAGTTGTCCATTCACAACTCTGTGCAAAATGTCATGGCTCTCTGCCAATCATGCACACACACACACACACACACACACACACACACACACACACGCACGCACACAAACGCATGCACACACACATACACATAAATACACTTGAAAATAACCTGTTTTTATCTTTTCAAATTTAAGTCACCTTCTTTTGTATAATACTTACCATAACCTTTGATTTCCCTGAAATTTTCATAATTTATTTTTCTTTAGGTTTGAATAACATTACATTTTGTAGTTACATATTCATATTATAATGGACATATAGGCTATTTTCATGCCCTGCTATTGGAAATAAGAATGTGCATGTATCTTATGTAGGATATAGAGTCTTTGGGGCACATGTCCAGGAATGATACAGTTGGGTGATATGCCAATTCTGTTTTTATTTCTTTGAGAAACTCCACAGTGATTTTTATTATAGAAGTATTAGTTGACACATCCACCAGCAGTGAATAAGGGTTCCTAGGAATGTTTTCATTAAGAAAGACCATTCCAAAGGAGTACTTATATTTGTGTTCTTGAGTGATGGGGTGTAATTTTTAATCAAATTTTCACTAAGATTATGCACATTTTTATATGCTTTAAACATCTGATAAAATCAAGACCTCTAATATATGCCTACTTTGACAATGTACTTACTGTACTCACAACTGAAATTTGTTAGCACAATGAACAGATAACTTATGTAATCAACAATAATTAATCCACCAGGTTTAAATGAATCCCCAGGGGTGTCTTGGTCCTGGAGATAATGGGAATGGAGGGGAGGGACTGGGGGAAAGGTGGAGGTGGGGGCAGGAGGGGGGAGGACAGGGGAACCCATGGCTGATGTATAAAATTAAAACACATAATAATAAAAAATAAAAAATAATTTTAAAAAGAAATTAAGGTGAAAATTTATAGAACATATATCCCATTGAAGAGGAATTTGTTAATAAACATTATTTATTAATATTTATGAATATGTCATGAATAGAATCCAATAGATGTACATTTACTAACAATCACTTTTTATACATGTGTGATATTTAGGTCATATATATTCATATAGATCTTGTCAATAATACATGTGTATGTATTCCTGTACATGTATAAAACTGTACCATATGGTAAGCATGTAAATTCAAACTTAAAATACTGAAATTATTTTATTCAATGAAGAAAATAAATGATAATATGTAATACATAAAAGCCATGTGTACTGACACTGATACTTAGCAATTATACTCTCAGAGGAACTTTTGTATATGTGGTTTCTAAGATGTGTCAAAAATAACATTGTTCCATTTATTGAAAAAATAAAAACTTGGAAACAATTCAGATACTTATAATACAGAAAGAGTTCAGTAAATTATTTTTATTTAAGTAATAGTAAGAGAAGAGAAAGTAAATAAAATAGGGATACATCTGTGAACATCTGTGCATCTCACAGGTGATTCTAATAAAAAAAGTAAAATTGGGGAAATATGGATAGCACAATTCCATTTATATGAAGTTTAAGCCATATAAAAATCAAATATTTATGTGCATATTTAAGATATAAAAAGCATGAATATTTAATATAAAGATCAAAGTATAGTTTGAAGTTTGTGGCATAGTGCAACTAATAATTGGGAAACTCCTTAAACCATGCACATAATATTTTATCTCCAAGTATGAGTGCCAGATGCATGGATCCACTGTTCTTCTTTGTGTAATGAACAATTGTTTATACATGAAATATGAAAATAGACTATTTACCTGTATCATTGTCTTAAAAACTTATTACAGTATTTTGGAATTTGGAATTATAAGTTAGTTATACCAGTTACTAACTAGAGTTACCTGATAGATGAGTCAATACACAGTATTCTTGTATTATAAATTCAATTTTACCCATATATTGTTTTAAAAAATCTAATCATCTTAAGTAATTTCTGTTTGCTTGAATCAAAGTGAGTTTCAAGTAGATAATTTAAACTGTATTGACCCCACTGTCTTAATATTTATTTTTTTATTTAAAAATTGTATTCATTCTACATACCAACCACAGATCCCCTCTCATCCCTCTCCCCGCTCTCCCTCCCACCTAACCCACCTCAACCCACTTCTCATTCCCTCCTCCAAAAGGCTGAGTTCTGTAGATGAATTTCTAAGCAGTCTTACTGAATAAAAACACGGAGACAACATAGGGGTGAAAGCCTTAAAGATCAGGAAAATAGGAATAGCCACCAGCTAACCTTACCTCAACCATGCTGCAGCTTCCAAAGTGAGGTACTCTCTGTATACCTGTGCCTTTCTTGCTTTGCTGCTCTGCCCTCTCATTGGTTCTTAGTCCAGTTACCTCACTTCCTTGTCACTGTCTGTCTGTACAGACCTCCAAATCTCTATGTTTGGTACTGGGATTAAAGGCATGTGTCACCATAGTAAGGCTCTGTACCCTAGTGTGGCCTTGAACTGCCAAGTGATCAGATTAAGGGCATGTGCTACCACTGCCTGACTTTTGTGTTTACTTAAAATGGCTTGCTATTTCCTCTGATCTCCAGGCAAACTTCATTTATTAACATACAAATAAAATATCACCACATTTCAGCATAAATAAAGTATCACCACAAAGTTCTCTCATGGAGGATAGAAAAGCCTGGAACATTCAGTTGAGGCAGGACCTCTCTCCCCTGCCTCAAGAGTGAGCAAGATCTCCAACCATAGATAATGGAATGCAGAAAGCCAGCTCATGTACCTGGGATAGATCTATCACACTGCCCAGGGCCCCTCAAAAAGACTCAGCTACACAATTAATATTTCTTAATAATAATTTTAAAGCAAAAATGATCTCTTTCCTTTTTCCCAGATAGTTTTTGAACATTACTACTTGTGGTTTTATGGAATATGCTGAAAGAAATATATATCTGCATTATCTACTCAAAAGAAGGAGGAAAATGAGATGTTTCCTATGATCCTGCAGCATGGTATATGCTATGCTTTTTTGGATTTTAAAGGTAGGTTTTAGTACAACAACTATACAATTATAGTCTTACTGTTATACTACATGGCAGTTGGGGTAGTTAATCCAAAGGGTGAAATTGAGCTGGTGTCTTAAGTTATACCTACATTTCTGTAAACCTTACACATTAGAACTTGAAGCAAGAAATTCATGACTTTATGTCTAGTCTAGTCCACATATTGAGACCCTGTTTCTAAAAATAACAACATAGAAACAAATCAAATGAATGCAATGTAACATCCAGAAATGAGTGTTGATATGATTAAAAGGCATGCGAAAACTACTTATATCTCCAAGTCACCTAACCTAGCTGTACCACTAATTCTTGCTTGTTTGTAGGGGCCTCTTGAGAAAGTTAATATATATATAACTGAAAGACGAAGAAAAAAGTCATAAAAATTAATGTTATCCATGTGCATTGTAGCCACATTCCATGATTGCATAGACATAGCAGAAATGGAAAAACACAAAGATTCACTTAGTGAATGTCCTCTCTGTTTTCTGATTACAAGAAAGGAAAGAATTTTGATGTAGAGGGTATTTACATAGTATTTGAAGTTTTTATGTTCTGAACATGGGGTAAGAAATCTGGAAAGGTACAGGAGAAAGAGGTATGGGACAAAGCCACAAGGAAGATGCACGAAAGAAGCATAATATGCTAAGCTATGGTTCCTTACTTCAAATAGCACCAGTGGTTTCTGACCACAATAGAAAGAATGCTGAGGTTACTGAAATTTTTTGAGTCCTTAGTCATTTGATCCTTCATTTG
Organism: Onychomys torridus; assembly: GCF_903995425.1. Lineage (NCBI taxonomy): Eukaryota > Metazoa > Chordata > Mammalia > Rodentia > Cricetidae > Onychomys > Onychomys torridus. The sequence continues at coordinate 29,850,414 of NC_050456.1, read as the reverse complement.
TCAAAATCAGCAGGGAAGTTGTACTTCATGTTTTTCAGGGTGTGGCCTTTCTCACTTATGAGATTTTTAAACTATTTTTTAAATGTATTTCATCACTTCTAGACTTTGTATGAAACAGAATCATATTTCTTCCCTCTGTTGTGACTCCTGTCTTCATGAGAAAAAAATTGCCCTTGGAGATCCAGTGTTGCTGCACTGAGGCTACATGACAATTCTTAGATGATGGTCTCTTTGGGACCAAGATGTGTCATAGATAGGGTTATTCTTTGTTTTTTGCAAAAGTTTATAGAAATGTTATAGTCAAATTCATAATTCAATAACTTTGAAGATAGTATAATATGTTTCAAGGTAGTGGGTGACTATTTAGAACCTTAGGTCTTCTATATGCAAGATGGTTTAGTTTTCTGAGGCACTTTGGTCAAGCCTCAGAACTCTCCATGATGACAGAATTTATAATCTCTGCTGCCATTGGCTATTATGCGCAAGGAAGCTTCTTTTGTAGTGGTGTCAATGACGGAAGACTCATAACTGATAATCAGAAACAATGAATGCTGGGGACACTGTGAATGCATTGCTCTGATTTGTTGATAAATAAAATGCTGACTGGCCAGTAGCCAGGCAGGAAGTATAGACGTGACAATCAGAGAAGAGAATTCTGGGAACAGGAAGGCTGGAAAGGAATCACCAGCCAGACACAGAAGAAGTGAGATGTAAAAGTACTGGTAAGCCACAAGCCACATGGCTACTTATAGATTTATAGAAATGGGTTAATTTAAGGTATAAGAACAAGATAGCATGAAGCCTGAGCCATTAGGCCAAACAGTTTAAATAATATAAGCATCTGTGTGTTTATTTGGGTCTGAGTGGCTGAGGATCTGAGCAAGACTGGAGAAAACTCCAACTACAATTGAATGCTTCTGAGACAACCTCTCCTCCTAGCCCAACCCCATGAAAAACACAGTCCAGGCAGGAAGCCATTAGAGAGAGTTCTTAAAGCTGTAAGAAAGATGGTGAAGTATAGATCTTCAAAGATGATAGCTTTTGGCAGGCAGTTGGAGAAGGACTCAGTTTTCTTTAAGTTGCCTGCCACTGGAAGTTTGACCATGCTCCATTAAGTATATGGGCATCACAAATTGTACTTGGTGGGTTTTATTTATTTTATTTTTTTGGTGGGGGTGCTCAAGGGTGGAAAGGTAGGCCTGGAAAAACTGGAAAGAAAGTATGAACAGGGTGCATTCTGTCAAATTCCCAAATAAATAAAAATATGTTAGGGAAAATATATAGTTTTAGAAGTTATTCCCAGAAAGTTGTAACTATGGTCATGGTGTGCCTTCTACTTACTATTAGATGCACATATCCACTTTGGATTGTTTGACCTGGAAAAAAGCCAAGGAGTAACTCTCCTTATCCTTTTGAATATGGTGTACTGCACTCCTACACAGAAGAGAAGTGACTTAGCAGATTCATGTGATCCAGAGGGGAATCCCAATGAGTAAAAGCATATCTGCCCCACCTCCCAAAGAGATCTGTTTGCTGGTATGCATTCAACACTGATATTTTACTCTGTCATTTTTTTTTTTCCAAAGGTTACATTTTTTTTTTTTTTTTTTTTTTTTTTTTAGTAAGGGAGATCAAACCAGTGTCTTTGTCTTATCTTTACTTTCCTTATTTTTGTCTTTTTTGAGATTCTAATTAAATTGCAACATTTGTCCCTACCCATTTTTGCTACAAATCTTCCTATAGACCTTCCCTATACTTACAAATTCATGGCCTCCTTTTTCACTAATTGTTATTGCATGTATGTATTTATATATACACTTATATTCCTAAATACTGCTGCTAAATACATATAATGTTAATTGTACATATACTTTCAGCACTGCAGATTTGGTATTGGACCACCAATTGATGAGTTCTTTCTATGGAAGGCCACCTCTCCAGCTCTCAGCTTTTCTCATTTATTTGTTGTTTTTTGTGTTGGGTTGGGACTAATGGTATTTTCCCCTTCCAGTTTGAATTGTTCCTTGATGTTCTTGTTCAGCTTAGATTTGGCCATTAGTGTTGGAGTGGCTTTAGGAATATAACCTGTGCTTTTTTCTTTCCAAACTTGCCTAATGGATATGCAGATTAGTGTGTATTAGCAAAGTAAATCTGTCTGGTTTTGTGGTTTATTCACCTCTATTTGTCTTTACAGCTGAGTGTAGGATTTGAAGAGTTCCTAAACAGCCTCAGGTTTTGCTAATTACCTTCAAAGATACACATAACTTACTACAATGTTCTACTTGGTGTCATGATTTCTTGAAGAGAAATGGTGGAAAATGAAAATCTCCCAAGGGAAGAATATATAGGACAGTATCCAAGAAAGTAAGAAACATCATTGAAGAAAGTGGTGCCTTTCAACCAATGGCTATTGGTAACAAATGACCCTTTATCAATAAATAAAGTCCCACCAAACAATGGAGCCCTTAAGACATTTGCTCCAATGTCATTAATGTAAACATTTTGAGATTGTTAGGAAATAATTTTAGTGTCCTCAAATTTAATCTTGTCTACCAGGTTATATGTGTTTAGAGGAATGTTTATCTTTTAAATTTCTCCATATTCATCATTCTCTCAAGTGATAACAAGAGTTGCTAATAACTATATTCAACATATTTTTGAGGCAGTGTTTCACATTAAAGAACAATTTGGCTGTGAACCTGAGTCTCAAGCTTCTGCCTCTTCACTATAAGGATTAAAAGTGTGTGCTACTAACCCTGGCATCAATATATTTTGTAGTCATAGGTAATATTCTGTTTCCTATTTATCTTCAAGCCTGCCACTAGCATTTTTTGTATGATCTGAAAGTTTTATGATCTGATCTGCCACTTTGTCCTTTGATATTCAAAAGTAGCACTATTGGGCTAGATTTTTGCTCTCTCCTAAGCTCCTGCTTGGAGACACTGTTCAAGCTTCATCTTTATGTGAAATTTTTTTATACAGTTGCTTCAACAAATATTTATTGAAAAAATATATAATATATAATCTCACTCTCAACACTATTTAAAATGATAGTCAATAAATTGGATAATTTATTCCCAAGTTAATTGGTTATAACATTTACTTACAAATATGTTTTTGCTACAGGTAAACAAATATTTGTAATATATAATTATGGTAGAAGGGAAAGAAAAAAAGAAAAAAAACCCACAGAAGTTGTAAAGCGTGAGGCAAAGTGGAAAAACACTTAGAATCAATGTACTTCCATTGTATGTGATTTAAGGGTGTATTATAAAGAAAAGAGAAGAGAAAAATGTCATTTTAGGATGTATTACTCTTTTTGTTAGTAGAATGTATGTAAGATTAATTTTGGTCATATTTCCTACAATATGGGAATTCAGACATTCTCTGGAAACAAAATCATGTTAAATTCTTACAAGTAAATACAGTGGAGAACATTGGTATGATATATTAAGAAATAACTGAGATAAATAAGTGAATGTTTCAAGAATTTTGACTGAGAAGGTACAGACAGATTAATCAGGTATGATATTAGTGAAAATAACATATATGACAGGAAAGTTCAAACATACTCTTGACTAAGAAAAATTTTCTAGTGTAGATATTTATTGTGTGAAAAATGTGTATTGATCTTTGTCCTTGGCTGGACAGAGCCTCCATACCCATGTCAATCTTTGGGCAGACTGTACTATACATGAACTTTCTTTTTTATCTTAATGCATTGAATATATATATATATATATATATGATATATATGTATATATCAGTGAACCCAGGGACTCCTCAAATCCTACACTCAGTTGTGAAGACAAATAGAAGCTGCGAGTGTCTTCTCTATCCTTATAAGTAGGAAATTTAAGGCTCAAATGAATGACAGTGTATCAGACCAGAGCAACAAATAAATTTAATCAGGCTAAAAACTGTAGAATATTTTACCCATTGTTGGTTTGTTCCACTTTTTTTTTTTTAAATCACCTGTGTACTTTAACAATGTCTCTATTATAAGAGAAAATCATGGCACCAGGGTATAGGAAGAATGTATTCTCTGTAACAGAGAAACTTAAAAGTAGTAACTTTAGAAGAGAAAAGGGGGGCTTCAGGTAAAAAATAACGTTGTGAGTGGTTTGCAGAAAGTCCCAATTACTATGAGGATTCTTCTTGAAGGGAAAGACTGATGGTTAAGAGGTAATTGTATAAATTACATAAGGAGAAGACTGTTTAGGTCCATTGGATATCTGGGCTTAGTAATAAATTATTCAGAATTGAAAGTAAAAGTATAATAATCCAAAACAAAAGAGACCATTAATGCATGTCTTCCTTAAGGATAAACAGTAAAGATTTTCTGCAAAATAAACAACCATTATGAGCCAACTCTAACCATAGGATGAGCTGAATGGATGAGATTCGTATAGCTATACATATTTTCATCTGCTGTGGTCTATAGATTAATTGACATCCCACTTAATGATCTCCTCTATAAGGTGATAGATATAAATTTTACTGATAATGCACCACTATTACTTAGCATTTGTTTACTGTATTGCAGCAGACAATACTACTGAACTAGAATCATAAACATTATACCTTTAAGAAAAAGAGAACCTAACTGTGCACACAGCAGTTCCATCATACCAGACAGGAGTGATGGGGTTATCCTTTTCATTTACAAAATTAAAGTGTTTAAGAGATGGCTGTAATAAGAATCTTAAATGGTCTTATTAATAAAAACAAACCCAGAGCAAGGTACCTGGGTGAATGCTGAAAGATCAGAGGAGTAGAACAAGCCACAGCTATCTTCACCTTGCAAGCTTCTCAGTGGATCCCATTTCTTCAAACTGGAAGCCTCTGAGTCCTCATCTGGAAGGGATCTCAGCTGAACTGCTGCTAAAAGCCTGAAATCTTAAAAAGTCTAATAGCCTCTAGTTCCTGGTCCTCACACCTTATATACCTTTCTGCTTCCTGCCATCACATCCTAGGATTAAAGACATGTGTCTTCCTTAAGCAAAAGATGAGATCTCCAGTCCTGGGATTAAAGGTGTGAGTCACCAGGCTTAGCTGTTTCCATTGTGGCCTTGAACTCACATTGATCTGGATGGATCTCTGCCTCCAGAGTGCTAGGATTAAAGGCATGTGCTACCACTGCCCAACCTCTGTCTTTAATATAGTGGCTCTTCTGTTCTCTGACTCCCAGATAAGTTTATTGGGGTACACAATATATCAACCACAGATGCCTATAAATACAAAGTTGTAAATGACATATTTTTCTTACTACCTACTCTAAATATATCCTTTGTAAGATCTCTATTTTACAGAAAATAATGCAAGGATTTTCCTAACAGTCCTCCTTTATGTATGGTTTTGGATTATAAATTGTCACGGCAAGACATGTACATATGGATTAAATAACTCTTATTCTTTAGTGACAGCTGAGTTACAATGGCTTTCTAGAAAGCTTTGCAAACCAGCAGCATTTACAGACAGACATAGATAATGCAAGCTTCAAATGAATTCTGAGCATTGCACTAGTTTCTTATGCACTGTTAAGAAAAACTTTAGGACATGAGATGGAGGTGTTCCCTGGATGTGCATATATGCCCCTTTTTTGGCTATCACAAATGCTATGGACTACTAATAAGTACTTTAAGTTCTTCATATCTACAACACATTTGTTGATTTGTATTTTCTTGTGCTGCTGGATGTACATAGCAGGAAGTAAGTCAAAATTTTAAGACTTTAATATGAATCATATCACATAACATTTGAAGTACCATATTCCAACAATTGACCTGAAAAATATTTAAAAGATTTGTGAGTTGTTTGTTACTCACTTATCTTAATGTAGCCTTCTCTGGTGATGGCTTGAATCAATTGGAATCTGATCACACAAAGTTGTTCAAAAGATAAAGTTCTGTTGAGCCCTGCAGATTACAATTGTATCATTTTCTCTTAGGAGTAGGAAGTATTAGAAGAACATCCAATTTTTTGTTTGTTTGTTTTTGTCTTTTCTTTTTCCAATCTTAGCTGCTAGCCATAGTGTATCAGTAACCTGACCTGGCCTTCTCCTGTCACAAGATTGGTTCCTGGCCCAATTGTCATCAGAGAAGCATCATCTAGCAGTTGTTGGAAGCAGATTCAGAGACCCACATCCAGACATTGGGTAGAGTTTGAGAATCCTGCAGAGGAGGATGAAAAGGGAGTGTAGGAGCCAGACGGGTCAAGGACCCCATTGTAAAGATCACACAATCAGCTAGCCTGGGCTCATAGGAGCTCAGGGAGACTGAATTGACCGCCAGACAGCCTGCATAGGACTGATCTAGGCTCTCTGCATATATGTTGTAATTGTGTAGCTTGGTCCTCTTATGGGTCTTCTAAAAGAGGGAACAGGGGCCATCTATGACTCTTTTACTATTTCTCATAATAGGTCACCTTGCCCAGCTTTAATACATGGGAAGGTGCTTAATCTTACTGCAACTTTATATATCATGTTTGGTTGATACGTATAGGAGACCTGCCCTTTCCTAGATGGAGACCAAAGAGGAGAGGATCAGGGGTTGGGAAGGTGTATGATGTGGCAGAGGGACTGGGAGGGGAGCATAGCAGGAGGGGAGATTGCAGCTGGTGAATAAAAAATAATAAGGGCATTCAGAAGAGGGGGAATATATTGTAAAACCTAGAAAAAGATAGGTAGAAGGAGCATGAAAAGTCATCTTCTAGGCAAAATATGGCCATTGCAATAATTCACAGTAGCTGTGTATGCCTGTACTAGTACTACACAAGAATTGAACACAAGCAATAGTCTCAGATGGAAGGACCAAAGGCTCAGAGGACCCTTGTTGTCACTGATGAAATATTAGCTGCTGGTAAACTCAAGAAGTAAAGTCATTACCTTCAATTGTGTACCCACTCGTATCCCACCAGACTCCAAGAGATAGTTTCAATTCAGTGGTCACACAGATGGCTCCAGTTAAATTAAGTCAGTCATAAAACAAAACAAAAGGTCACGATTCTGTGAATAATTACCAACATGGCAATACATCCATAAAGGGTCAATAGTGACACTCATATCTTGGTAGTAATCAATAGCTGTCTAATTGGATTTAAGTCCATTCAATAAAATGAGAAATCATTCCTAGTACTAGATACATAGCCAACTATCCAGGTCTAGTGAAGTCACATGGATCTTAGAAAATAACTTATTGCTATCACTTTACTAGACCAGCAGAATTTCTAACTACATTCCAAAACTTATTCTTATACCATTAGACAAATATAGCTCTCACTACTCATCAAAGAAGCTTCTCTTTATACCTAACAGCAACTAAATGACAATAGGTCATAATGGTGAGATAAAATGATGACATGGAGCCCAGCAATAATGCACATAGATTTCTATAAAACAGCTTCTGCACATAAGCATTGTGAGATGTGCTTGAAAATGAGCCCAAAGAGAAGGAATTCTGCTATAAGATCATGTATTCCATAGATTGCAGGGAAATTAGACCCACAGCACCTCAACAATATTGCTGCCTAAATAAGCTCTGAACAATGATAATAACTGATAACCTAAGGTAAAAGGGGGAAATTCCATGGAGTCCCATCCCAGATAAAGAAATCTACAGGCAACTAATGAATACTGAGAGATAGAAAATAGACTTTCCCAGACATGAGCTCCCTCATTGGTTGTCTAATACAACATGGTCAACCTTGAAATCATATACATACAAGCCACATTAAACAGACACAGCAAGTTGTATTTATGTATTTATGCATATAGATATATACTTAATAATAATAAAGAAGATGTTCCCACTTGAAAATGAGTGAGGGGAAGACTTGAAATGGGTTAAAGGGACCTGGGGAAGGTTGGAACCAGACAGGGAATAGGGGAGGTAATGTTATTATATTTCAAGTTTTAATTAAAATAGTCACATGTCTTGAAAAAAAGATATTTAATAGTTTAAAAGACTACACTATTAAGTATAAAATAGCATAAATACACTTTTGACTATGTTTGTAAAGTTACATAAATTTTTGGAAACAATTTCACTATCCATTTGTATAAAAGTGATTAAACTGACTACAATGGACACATGATCTAGAATGTTGGAACTTTTCCTGTGTCCCACCTGGTTCTGTAGCCTCTCAGACCCAAGTAAACACAGAAGGTTATATCAGTTATGAATTGCATGACCATGGCCTCAATTGTCTTGCTAGCTAGCACTTACAACTAAACTCAGCCCATTTCTATTAATTTATGTCACCTTATGTTCCATGGCTTTACCTGTGTGCCATTACATGCTGCTCCCTGGATGGCAGGATGGTGTCTCTTCTGCCTCTGTCTTTCTTCTTCCCGTCTCTCTCGTAGATTTTCTGCCTGCCTCTAAGCTGCCTTACCATAGGCCAAACAGCTTTATTTATCAACCAATCAGAGCAACACATATTCACAGCATACAGAAACACATCCAACTGCAGAATGCTACTCATAGATCTAACATAAGGAAGGAGTTTGTAGAGTTTGTATGTGAAAGTAAGCTAAAAAGCCATCAAGTTTAGAGATATATTTTGATGCATGTGTGTTGTTGGGATTTCTTTTTTTTTAACTCTTACTCTTTTGACTCTTTGGGGGGCCTGCCACCCAGCTCCCAAATGAATATCACATGGAGGCCTATTCTTACTTACAAATGTCTGCCCTTTGCTTGGCTTATTTCTAGCCAGTATTTCTTAAATTATCTCATCTACCTTTTGCCTATGGGCTTTTTCCTTTTCTTTCTTCTGTATATCTTGCTTTCACTCTTACTCCATGGCTTGCTATGTGGTTGGTTGTGTGGCTGTGTGTTTATGTGGCTATGTGGTTGTGTGGTTGTGTGGTTGTGTGGTTGTGTGGCTGTGTGGTTGGCCCCTTTCGTCCTATTCTCTTTGTTCTTGATTTCTCCTTCTCCTTTCCTCCAAGATTTCCCCTCCCATTTATTCTCTCTGCCTGCCATGCCTGCCTTTCCTTTCTCCTACATCATCATTGGCAATTCATCTCTTTATTAGACCATCAGGTGTTTTAGACAGGCAAAGTAACAAAACTCCACAGAGTTAAACAAATTGCAACATAAGAGAATGCAACACATGGTTACATCATTAACAAAGCTTCCACAGCATAAACAAAAGTAAAATCTTAAGATAATATTCTACAACATAGGAGTACAATGCTCTATGACTTATGCAAACTAACAATACAATTTTTAGAGTTATAAATATGTATCTGAATAAGTACATGAACATATATAAGAGTTGAATACCTACAGAGTATATTGTTCTATATTGTCTGAAGAGATAGATTGAGCTTGGTAATTGGAAGGAGCTATTGTATTATTTATAAATCAGAAATCCTACACAAAATAAAATATGTCTTATTTCTTTTGTGAATATACGTGTAATTTTGAATCAATTATAAGAATATCTTTTTGCAATAAGTTATAACTGCTCTAAAATTTGACAATAAGTAACTATTAAATGCTTATTGATATATGGATAAACTTCCCTCTAAGGCTCAGGGAACATTGTGATGGAAAGGGTAGGTAGAATATGCTGTGGAATAATCTTTTGGTACATTGCAAATGTGTATTACCCTCATTAATCAATAAGGAGCTGACTGGCCAATAGTTAGGCAGAAAAATGGGAAGTGGGAGTTGCAGACGAAAGACATCAAGTGGTAGAAGAAGATGGAGTTGCCAGTGAGACTCAGAGAAAGCAGGAAATATACAGATGTGGTGATATTTTATCTGTGTCACCCAATAAAGTTTATCTGAGTATCAGAGGAAAAAGCCAGACACTATAGTAAATATAGAAGCAAGGCAGTCATAGCACATACCTTTAATACTCAGGAGGCATAGATATGTCTGGATCTCTGTGAGTTCAAGAGTGAACAGAGGTAAGGCATATACCCAAGGAATGCTCAATCATACCCCAAGGGCATTTGCTCAGCTATGATCATATCAGCATTGTTTGTAATAGCCAGAACCTGGACAAACATGGTAAGCACTCACTCATAGGAGGATACTATATGTAAAACAAAGATGATTAGACTGCTACTCACAACTCCAGGGAGGCTACCTAGAAAAGAGGACCCTAAGAAAGACACAGGGATCGCCCAATGACAGAGAAATGGGTGAGATCTACATGAACAATCTGGACATGAGTGGGGGTAATGAATGGCAAGATTTGAGGGAAAGAGAGCTTAGGGGAACAAGAGATTACAGGGGGATCAAGAACAGAAAGGCAGAAAAAGGAATAACAGACCATGATAAATGAAGACCACATGAGAATAGGAAAAAAGCAATGTGCTAGAGAGGTCCCCAGAAATCCACAATGATACATCCACTGTAGACTACTGGCAATGGTCAAGAGAAAGCCTGAACTGACCTGGTGATCAGATGGCCAAACACCCTAACTGGCATGATAGAACTCTCATCCAATGGAAGTGGATGTAGGGATCCTCAGCCAGGCCCCAGGTGGAGCTCCAGGAGTCCAATTGGCGAGAAAGAGAAAGGATTGTAAGAGCGAGAATTGTTGAGACCAAGATTGGAAAAAGCACAAACTAATGGAAACACATAAACTAAGAACAAATAGCTGAGGAGCCCCCAACTGGATCAGGCCCTCTGGATAAGTGAGAAAGTTGATTAGCTTGAACTGTTTTGGAGGCACCCAGGTAGTGGAACCCAGACCTGTCCTTAGTGCATGTGCTGGCTGTTTGGAACCTGGGTCTTATGCAGGGGCACTCACTCAGCCTGGGAGGAGGGGACTGGACCTGCCTGGACTGAATCTACCTGGTTGAACTGAATCCCAAGGGGAGTCTTTGCCCTGGAGGAGATGGGAATGGGGAGTGGGGGAGGAGAACTGGGGGCAAGGGCAGGAGGGGGGAGGACAGGGGAAACCATGGCTGATAAGTAAAATTAAATGAAATTATAAAAAAAGAAAAGGCAAAAAAAATAAGCCTGTTTAACACTTCATTCTACATACTTGCTATGCTTAAAAAAAAGGTATGGACATATGGTAGTAAATTAATTTAATTAAGTTAATTTAAGTTTCAAGAGCTAGTTATTAACATCCTAAGCTATCAAGTGAGCATTTATAATCAATAGTAAGTGTTAATGTTATTTGGGAGCAGGCTGGCCAGATGGAAAACCCCACCTACAAGAATATAGGAGTTGGAAGATAGAGTAGTATTGTGGTAAGTTGCATCTCATGACTGCTGCAGTTTTGATATTTCAACTGCACAAGACCTTCACAAGATTGTGTCCATTAACATTTCATCATAGAGCAAAGAGGGGCTTATGAGGCCTCAGCCCTCCCACAGAATATATAGGCAGTTCATTTGAATGGTAGTTGTAAGTTAAAGGATGTTTAATTTCCTCAGTAATATTGCCAATGTTTTTTTGCCATGCTCCTTTAAATGACCTCCAAACCAAGGTACTATACATATGAGTAATTAAACCCATTTACTCACACACTACAAGGACACTAAAGCAGATGTTCTATTTTCTTTTCTGTTTCTGTGATAAACAGCGGCCAAAATCAATTTGGGGAGAAAAAAGTTTATTTGGCTTATATATCCCAATCATATTGCATCATTAAGGAAAATAGGGTCAGGAACTCCAGCAGGAACAAGGGCAGAAATCATGTAGGAAAGAGGGCTTACTGTCATTCTCTTCATGTATTTCTTAGCATTCTTTCTTATACATACTAGGACTACCTGCCCTGTGGTGACTGAGCCTTCCCATATCACCCCCTGTGGTGGCTTGTAAGAAAATGGCCCCTATAAGGAGTGACACTATTAATAGGTATGGTTTTGTTGTAGTAGGCATGGCCTTGTTGGAGGAAGTATGTTACTATGGAGGATGGGCTTTGAAGTCTCCTGTGCTCAAGCTAAACCCAATGTGAGATACAGACTCCTTCTGTTGCCTGCAAATCAAGACACAGAACTCTCAGCTCCTTCTCCAGCACCATGCCTGCCTGCAGACTACCTTGTCCCACCACGATGATAATGAATTAAACCTCTGAAACTGTAAACTAGCCCCAGTTAAATGTTTTCTTTTATATGGGTTGCTGTAGTCATGGTGTCTCTTCATAGCAATAGAAACCTTAACAAACACAACTCTCAGCTCATAAAGTGGTTCAAAATCTTGTCCACATCCCAATCGGACAGATGCAATTCTTCTATTGAGATTCCTCATTTCCAGCATGGCTCCAGTTTGTGTCCAGTTGACAAAAACTAGCACAGGGAAATGAGAGAGGAGGAAGGAGAAGTCAAAGCTATCAAAGCACATACTACCCATTATGAAAATGATACACTGAAAACAACATTGTATATAATTAATGTAAGTTAATAACCCCAAAATGATGAGAGATTACATTCTAGGAAATATATCTGAGTGATAAGACTGTAACCAGTTTACTATTCTCCTTATGCACTCTTGAGTTTATATGGAAATTTTCTTTACTTGTCATGAATTATGTTATAAAAGAAAAATAGCACAAGGTTACTTTAGTAAATATCTAATTTTTGTGTAAATTTGTACATCTCTTCCTTATAATTTCTAGAAGTACTATCACACTTTTGAACTAAAAAAACTAATCTCTAAACTTGGCATGTATAATCATTCTATTAACTTATTTTTATGTCCTATTATTTTCAAAACCAAAATTTGTTTAAAGGCTTAAATAGATCTTTTTCAATTTTGCTATCTATTAAGAGTTATTTTAGTTACTCTCCAAAGTAAAGTGCTTGGGTTCAATCTCTAAAGTGTTAAAATTTTGAATTGGTCAATAATGTCATTCAGAGACTTGAAAAAAACACTTTGCATTCAGTGAAGATTGGTAGCTTTTATTTGATCCACTAAAACCTTAAGTACATGGAAAAAATTTCATATTTAAGTCAAGATAGCCAGACCAATCTTCAGAGCCATGCTCCAAATCAGCTTATCCAAAGTAGAAGCTTCTATAGCCACAATGTTATGGGAGCATTCAACTGGTAATTGATGTGTTAGAGACCTCATGTACTCTCTCTTCAGGGTAAGAAAATCCTTTGAGATGGAGTCTCTAGAGAGTCCTCACTCACTACCGGGGTATACCCACAGGAACTCTAATGGACTCCTACATTGAAAAGCCAGAACTACCCCTTGGGGAAAACATGATTTTCAAAAATATTCAGAGATTTCTTTCTTATAAAAACCTACTCAGAACAGAAACTCTCTCTACTAGGTCCTTACTTAACCTCAGGGGAAGCACAGCTACTCAACTCCATATCATCCTAGACTTTCTACCTAATCTAAGAGACATATTGCAATGCTAAGAAACAAGTAGAGACATTGGCCAGGACCAATAGCCACTTAGATGAGAATTACCATAAAATTATAAACTATCTCCATAGCACATAACTTTCCTTCATACCAACAGGATTCACAAGCAATGACGAGTGAAGGCAATATAACATACAGGTCCTATTTAAAAGAGTTCTCAAGGGAATTTATATGATAAAGATAATAAGGAAAATAAACAACACACTAGAGAAAACTGAAATCTTTTTCAATAAGATATTAACATAATCTTACTCCTAGATAGATTAACTGTGGGTTGTGGGGAAGCCTTGAATTGATTACTGATTGATGTGGAAGGGCCCAGGCAACTGGGGGTGGTGCCATCCCTTGGCAAATGGTCTTGGGCTTAATAAGGAAGCAGGATAAGCAAACCTTGGAAATCAAGCCAGTAAGCAGAGTTCTTCCATGCCTTTTTCTTCAGTTCCTGACTCCGGGTCCCTGCCTTAAGTCCTTGTCTTTATTTTTCTGGAAGGTGGACAAAAAATTTCTAGGTGAAACAAATACTTTCCTCTCCAAGTTGCTTCTAATCAGTGTTTTATCATAATAATAGAAAACCAAAACTAGAACAGATAACATAATAGCTTTTGATAAAAAATAGACTAAGCATGCTAAAAACAAAGACACAGGAACCTGAGGGGGACCAGAACCCCACTGAGCTTTGCACAGATTTGGATAATGTGTAACAATGAAATATATATATATATATATATATATATATATATATATATATATATATATATATATATATATCAATGGCTCCCCATATTTTTACAATGAAATTTTATTCGTCCTTAAAGAGCACTGGAATTAGGGCATTTGCAGGAAGTGGATATGAAATTATAATATTAAAAAACAGGCTCAGAAAGCTTACACTGTGGGACACATGTGCACCCATGCACATATGCAACCACACACATGCACACTCACAAAAGCAAATACCATAGAAACTAGAATGGAATTACCTAGGAAATACTGGCAAGGGAGAAGGGACCCAGATGACAATGAAAGTAAGTAAGTTCAAAGTTCATGACCTACTTTACCAAAACAGTGATTATGAAGATGGGAGATGGCTCAATCTATAAATTGCTCATTGCATACATTAGAGTCTGAGTTCATATTCTTTGTATTCATGTAAAAATCAATGTAGGACAGAGAACTCCTGTAATCCCAGTACTTGGGAGAAGGACAGGAAGATCCCTGGGCTTTCCTAACCATCCAGACTAGCCTAATTAGTGAGCTCCAGATTCACTGAGAGAACTTGTCTCAAAATATAGGGTGACAATAGGTTGTTCTGTGCAAACGAGCAGCAGGGTCCCTTTGCTGATGGCTGTAACAACATAACACATTGAACATAGAGAACTTCAGCTGGTGCCTACATGGAGCCTTCCTTCATTCTTTTGTTCTGATGTCTTTGGTGCAGGAAGGTACTCTGTAGGTAACAAAAGAGAATTTTAACACCAACCCAGCCACAAAACCTTTGCTCTATAAATATAATATATAAATATAATTAAGTTGTAATTTCAAAATAAAAAAATTATTTCAAAAATATGTCAAGATCTTTAATGTAAACAAGTTGATAACATGAAAAAACACATTGGTGAAACAAAAATACATATGTTAAAATTTTTAAAATACATACTAAAATTAAAGCAGTGACACAATTACCAATGCCTTTCTGGATAGGCAAAAGAGACATGGTTCAGGAAAACATCAGTGATGTAGTACTCACAATTTCTCCAACTAAACACAAAAAACGATGAATATCTCCTGCCTGTGAGATATGCTAGGGCAATAGTAGCACAGACCTTGGGGAACTAGCCAAACAATGTATAATTCAACTTAAATGCCTCTCCATAAGATGAAACTCATACCTGACACTAGTTGAGTAACAAAGAGCCAGAAAGTAGATAGCCCAGATACCAAGGGTAAAAGCAAACCCTACTGTCCGTGTGTGTGTGTGTGTGTGTGTGTGTGTGTGTGTGTGTGTGTGTGTGTGTGATGACTCCTAATGATATTCTGCTATACTCATAGACTAGTACCATATTCAGCTATCATCAGAGAACCTTTCTCTTAGAGCAGATGGGAACAAATACAGAGACCCATAGCCAGACATACACATATACAGAGATGTGAGGAGGAAGGGATTATAGAAGTGGGGGCAGAGAAAGACCTAGGAACACACAACTGTAAATGGGATATCTCCATCAAATCCCTCCCCTCAGAACTCAGCAAAGCCCATGGAAAATGAGTCAGAAAGAGTGTAAGATCCAGAAGCAATCGAGGACACCCAGAGAACAAGGCCCTCTAAATCAACTAAGGCACTTATGAATTCACAGAGACTGAAGCAGCAAGCACAAGTCTGACATGAGTCTGAGCAAGTCCTCTGTGTATATGTTGCAGCTTTTAGCTTAGTATTTTTATGGGACTTCTGAGTGTGAGACCAAGTGGGTCTCTGATTATTGTGCATGATCTTAGGTTTCTTTTCCTTCTGTTGGGTTGCTTTGTCCAATTTTGATATGATGTTTTCTTTTTATTTTAATATATTTTATTTTGTCATAAAAGTAGGGTGATACAATAATTAAAAAGAAACATAAAATAGAAATCTGGCCTCTATAACTGCTTGGGCATTGTGTACACAGGTACACTTACCTACATACGCTCACCATACACAAACACACTTACCAGTTATATATTTGCCATACACACACACACACACACACACACACACACACACACACACACACACAAATTCAAACACATATGTACACAAATAAAATAACAAAAGGAATGGAAATAATAAAGTACCATTATAAAATCCATTGCTTTGTACAACAATTATGTACCACTATAATTATTAAAAATGTAATCCTATCAAAATATGTCAAGAAGGTGCACCAGATGATATCACTACAGAAAATTACAAACAAGCAAAATGCAGTTTCAAGGCCATTTCCCAGTGGATAGATCTACAAAACAGTTCTACACCTGGGTGTCAGGGAATATTTTGGGTATGGCTGAACAAAGAATAAAAGAGTTAGAGGATCAGAGAATTTGCTGTGAGATTATAGCTCCAGTAGCCTCAAAAGCTATTCTCACAAAGTCTCCCCAACATGACCACCTGAAGTGAACTGAACAAGAATGACATTAATGAACAAGTGAAACTAGATTGAAAAAGGCTCATGCCCCCTCAACCCTGTACAAAGAACTATAGTCAAATGAATAAAGTGGGAAATGGGAGAGGTGGTCCTTCCCAAGGAAGAACAAACTAATTGGTTGTGTGCCAAATGTCCAGCACTGTAAACATACATACAAGAAACATTATATGGACTCAACAGGTTGTATTTAGGAATATACATACACAAACACATATGACATCTGTCTACAATAGTAATTAATGAAAAAGGAGGCCATGAATTTAAAGGAGAGCATGGGAGGATTTTGTGGTAGGAAAGGGAAGGGAGAAATGTAATTAAATTGTAATTTCAAAATAAACAGGTTTTTTTTCAAAAACATGTCAAGGTCTTTAATGTTAACAAGTTGATAACATGAAAAAACACATAAGTGAGACAAAAATACAAATACGTTAAAAATTTTAAAACACACACTAAAATTAAAACACAGTGACACAATGATCACTGCCTTGGTGGACGAGGCAAAAAAGACATGGTACAGGAAAACATCAGTGATGTAGTACTAGCGATTTCTCCAACTAAACTCGAAAAAGGATGAAAGAAAAGCTACAGAATATTAACGAACCAGTAGACACTTTCACATTGTATACTATGCTTGTTCCAGAAAAGAAAATAATGGACCCAATTGTATATTCCAAAACTTTAAAGATTTTCCAAAATGTATGACATAAATTCTCAGATTCATAAAGCTATAAGAATATCAAGTACTTGGAGGAATAGACGAACAATAAAAAGAAAAGTAATGATTATAACTCATATAAGTGTATTCCATTGAAACCACAGAGGATGAAAAAGAAACCCAAGGAAAATATAATTTTACTGACAGTGAAATAAGGGTGAGAATTGCCCCAGATTTCTTTCTTGTTCGGTGTTATGGAAGCTAGAAGAGAGTGGCATGAAAAAGATCAAAAAAGAAAAATAACCTCACAAAACTTTGAATCTTATGTAGGGGGAAACTATTCTCGAACAGTGATGAGAGATGGAGTCCATCTCAGGAAGACAGAGGAAACATTGCCCCACCTGCAGAGCTGCTCCACACAAGTGTTTGCCATTCTTCAGGGAGAAGAAGTAAGCCTGCTTTTTTGCACACTCTATTTTAACTGAGATTTCCACAAGATTCCTTTGGCATCTTTCAGCACATCAGTTATATGTTGTCCTCAGCATTTCTTTTTTATGCCCTTGTCTTTGTCAAGTTTAAGGGAAATGTAAATGAAAATAGAGAATATGTGTACCACTTTGTTGAAAAAAAAAATAAGACATGGTAGATATTAACGCTACAGCATACTAAGACCATTTTAAATGTAAACAGTATGAATAGACTAAGGACAGAACATATATATATATATATATATATATATATATATATATATATATATATAAATGTATTAAACATTTTGAATTCTGCTCGATAGCAAGTTTTGTAGAGGAGCTTAAAATGTTTGAATTAAATATATGATTTTATATAATAAGATATATTTTAATTATGATTACAACATATTTATTCTACATTTGCTTATTTAAGAAATGTTTGCTTTTATTAAGACAGGAAATGATTAAACATTTCTTGAAAAATTTCTAAATAAGTTAACATTTAAGGATCACAATCTAAACAATCAAATATACTAACTTTCAAATTCATACATTTCATCCATTAGATATTAAAAATGTATCAAAGAGTTGGAGAGATGTCTCTATGGTTATGAGCATTTCCTGTTCTTTCAGAAAACCTAAATTTGTTTCTCAACATCCATGTCCAGGGACTTAAAACAACCATTGACCATAGTTTTAAGGGATCAGATATTTTCTTCTGGACTGTTAGGGCACTTTCACTCAAGTGCACATAATACCCCTGTGCACGTGCATGTGCGCACACACACACACACACACATAAAAATAACACATAAATTAATATTTAAAATATTTAAAAATAAAATATATCTATGTAAAAATTACCATAACAGCTTATTTGATCACAGCATAATAATAACATGAAGCCTGGCTTCAGATGATAATTAGTTTTACCCATGATCATGACAGCTGGTAAGGCATCCCACTTATATCTGTCTTCAGGTACATAGAAATTTGATTATGCCCATAAAATCACAAAAATAGTTCTTTATCTGCAACTTGTAATTCATTTGTAAAATACTAATGTAGTCAATTGGGTTTTGCTGCTGCTGCTGCTATTTATTCAAACAAGTTATCAAGTTATAATTAAATGAACAGAGATCTTCTTGGCCTATGTAAATATTGTAATTGGTTCATAAATATGTAATGCTCTCAACTTACGTGTAGTCTCTGCTGGCTTTGAAATAAACATTGTTCTTTCTCATGACTGTCTTACATGTCAAATGTTCAATTTTTCAAGCATGTGTCTTGAAAATAAATCCTAAGATTATCCAATCTTTAAAAAATGTTAATTCTAGACAGTGTGAGAAATTTGGGGTGAACAGTGAGGACCACTGCCCATGTTTTTGGATCTATCTCTCCTAATGGCCAGGTTTTGTTGCCATGTTTGACAAGATGCCTTAGTATTTTTCGACAATGCAAGCAAAGTTTTTTTTTTTTTTCATGAAAAATCAAGTTGTGATTAATTCTATATAAATTCTATATCTTTAAATGAACTTATATAACTCCTTTTCATAATGACAGTTGTCTCATTTAGAAATGTACAATTCATGCTTTCCATCAGAAAATTAAAGGCCATATTAAAGGAGATCTCAGGTTCCATTCCTCTTCTCTCCTCACTGGATTTTCTCAAGCCTGTTATTAAAATGTCACATTTCAATCATGTTTTCTTCCCTATGTTGTGCAATACTTCTTATCAATGCATTTCTCATTAAAATATTAAGAACAAGCTCTTTTATTTGCCATTTTTTGTTGTAATTATCTTTCTTCTTTCTTCAGCGAGCAAAGAGGGACTTAAAAGCAGCTGCAGGTTTTGTAGTGAGTCACTGAATATTTCATCATGAAAAGTTAACCCCTTCAAGCATTGTTAATTTTCTTTCCTTTTAGGAAATATATACATTCATGGATCTTTATCAGCTATTAGCCAGCCACTCTATTAATCATATTGAAAAGAATTCAATGATTTCAAACGTGGCCTAGACCTTTCTTAAACTTTGCTTGCTATAAAGGGAACTATAAAGTGGATATCTTTAATCCCCATATTAAATAGAAGAGAATTTAAAAGAACTGTGTTCGCTTACAAGGCTAATTTTCCTTTAGGAAACATAGCTCAACATTTTAGAGTAGCCAAATCTATCCAGCAATCTTCTGGTATTCAAAACTCTACACATGAATTATTCATCCATTTGCAGATTTCATTTATGTCGAATCTCGTTAGAACATTTAATTTTACATGAACGTTATTCTCAGAGGAGGCCCTTAACAATTGGACATTAGCATCTTTTTTAGTAAGTCAGCATTTTTCGTGTAACAAGATTCTTGTCTTATTCTGAGTAACACTAATTTAATCATGGTATAGTTTAATATAGGTCTAAGATTGTCATTTTCATGGATCATATATTGTAATTTTGTATTCATGTAAAAGAGAGTAAGAATTGGGTATTTTAATACATGTAATTTGTTGCATTAGGGAAATAACAGAAGTGAAAGATGTCTTGTTTACTCTATTGTATTCAAATAAAAATATTATATTAGCCATAGAAAATGAAAATGTCTTTTAAACACACAAGTAAGTATCATAAAAATTACTGAATATGTTGATGACTGCTTGGGAAATTACGTCTGGATTAGCATAACCATTTATTATGTGATGTTATTTTGCCATGAGATTTTGATCTGTGACTTTAGAAATATACATTCTTTTTTCTTGTTTAAAGAGTATTTTATAATTAACAGCAAAGGCAGTCACATACCTAGTGGGTTGATTTGTTTTCTGTCAAAAATAAAAATAATGAGACTAGTGGCTTAGCAAGTACTTAGGATTTTTAACAAACATCCTTTGAAGTTGGCTTTCACTTTTTTCATTACTAAATCCAAATTTAGTGCCCTCCTCAGAAGCTTCTTTGAAATTAGGTGAGATTTCATTCCCAAAGTGCACAACCTCAGAGTTTCTCTCAGCCGGATTTAATTGTGAGCAGGCTACTCTACTCCTCTAGACCCCTGGTGTTACTTTCACCCATGCCCTTATAAAGTCTAGCATTGAAGATGTCCAAAACAAACAGTGGGGGGTGGGAGAGGTAGAAAAAAACAAAAAGTTAAAAAAAAACAACTTTTTGTAACCTAACAAGACTGATAAAAATTTATTTTAAAATTGGAACATTTCATACTTAAAACTATTAAAATTGTAGAGTGATTTCGAGAGATAATTCTTAAGTCAACTTCATATATTAATATATAACATCCATTTGCAGACACTGTTGGTGCATAGCAATGGGTCACCAGCACCCTGGATTCAAGGGGATGAGCATAGGCTTTTGTCGGACTACATTATCTAATTCTGACTTCATTCTAAGAATTTACATGTCTCTCTTATTTTATATCCATATTTTTCTTATCAAACCAACAAGCACCTGTGCTTGATTATGATGATCACTTATTTGTTCCATTTCATTTTGCTCTTTATAAGTACCACATAAAAGGTTATATACAGAATCCCGTATTTCAAAGGAATATTTCTTTTTCTAAGTACTTTCTATCTGAATCCTGCTATCCTTATTTATATTTAAGAATAATTTACCATATATATCTATCTATGTATGTATAGATACAGATGCAGTAAAAGTATATATATATATATATATATATATATATATATATATATATACACACACACACATTTCCATAAATTGTTACTGAGCTTGCAAAATTTCTGATGACATACGTTACTAAATGGTTATTTTCTAATTAAAACTAGGAAACACTATTATTTAGTAATGTATTGTTTCTTCCAACTTTTGTCACCATTTTACATCCAGCTGGATAAAATGATAGCACTATGCACAGTGTACTAGCATATCAGTCAACACAGATCGTGCATAGAATTTTGGCCCCATAAGATTATAATGGAGCTATAAAATTCTTCTTGCATAGCATTTTGAATGCACATTTTCTATATTTAGATAAATTATGATACCCAGATGCCATTTTGTTAAAATCATTTACAGTGTTCAGAATGTTGTGCAGGCACGTTGCCTAGAAACAATTAGCTGTAAGTCCTAAGTTCATAGTGACTACACAAAGCATTTAACGTTTCAGAAGTATACCCAACGACATTCACACAGTGACAGAATTCCGACTCCTGCCTTGCTCAGAAAGTACAGCTGTTCTTGGCTCTGCTGACTCCCCTGGGAGACCTTGCCTTGGAGGAAGTGGGAATGGGGGGGTGGGTTGGAGAGGCTGGGGGGCAGGAGGAGGACAGAGAGGGGAATCTGTGGTTGGTATGTAAAATGAATAGAAAAATCTCTTTAAAATGATATAAAAAAGAAACAGAAAATCAAATACCCCTGTTCTTAAGAGACAGGAGATTCTATTGTCTAATCCCATCACAGTTTCTTTGTCAAAGGTGTCCTAAAATAACCAGAGTATGCAAGTGTTGCTACATGTAACAAAACCATAAGTATTTAAAAGTAAAACAAATTTTGCTGCCAAAAAAAACATGACCTGATGGTTTCTTCAGAGAATTTAATTCTGGAATCATGCCCCATTTCTTGACATCTTTCCCCCTGTTTTAAGCCATTTGTCAGTAACAATGGAGCACCATTTCTGATGCTGATTTGCACCTTGGATAAAATACTCAATGCAGGCATTTAGCATTTCACAAGCAATTTAGGAAATACTTAATTTCTATTTATAGCTTTTCAATCACATCCCATGTTTTATGTTTGCTTATGTAAAATATAAAGTTAACCTTATAAGGAACAAATGTTAACAGGAGTCAATACTAATTTTCTACACTACATCTACATCTTAAATTAAAAAGAAAAAGATTTTGATTTTCTTTTTCTCAATATTTATTATGTAACTTTCTTATATGAGCTTGAAAGGAGGATAGCATCATTTTTTTATCTAATTGTTTCTATCTCATAATCCACTGGCTAATAATAATAATAATAATAATAATAATAATAAATTGATACTGAGTACAGGTTTTCCAGTCATTTGCTTTAATTGTATAATATATGCATATTTTGTAATAAGTCTATTTCTATTTTCTCTTTGCAAATTTTCAGTGCACTTCTACAGATACTTACATTATGATTCCTAACAGCAGCAAAATTACAGTAGCAACAAAATTGTATTGTTGGGAGTCACCACAACATGAGGAAATGTTACAGGGTCATAGCAGCAGCATGAGGAAGGGTGGGAACCACTGCTTTTCAGTGTGCTGATAGCCTTTAACCTCTGTGAGCTGGTCAGAGCTAACATCAGGAATTTCAAAATGAAACAACACGTCAGACACCAACAACAATAAAACTTTCCTTTCCAAACGTCTCTACTGGCAAATTTGGGGCAGGGTGGGGAGTATAATATTTGTTTGAAAATAGTCTCAAGTATTAAATACTAATGTTTGGTTTCCTTTTTTCTTTTACAGGAAAATACCCCTTTTCCTATAATGTATCCTGATCATGGTTGCCCTTCCTCTACTATTTTCTCTCTTCCCATGCAGATCCACTCTCTTTTTGTCCCCCTGTTAGGAAACAAAAAAGAAACAACAACAACAACAAAAAAAAATGCAAAACAAAAAAAAACTGGCTTCTGAGAGATTTTAATATATTATAAACATGAACACATTAGAATAGTACAAAACAAACAGAAGGAAAACATCCCAAGAAAAAGCACAAGAAATAGATATAGATGCAGAGACCCACTCATTGGTAAATTCAAGAATCCCATAATACAAGAAACCATAATATATGTGCAAAGAATATCTGGGGTAAATAAAGAGAAAATAATAAATTTTTTTAAAAATTAAATTAAAAAAGAAAATAAAGAAAGAGAAAAAGGAAAGGCCCCGACACAACAAATTATGTGACAAAGAACCTCCAAAGAAGTCATTGACTTCAATTGGTTATCTACTGTTGTTTGATCAGTGTGTCTGTTTTTTATACCAATACCATAATGTATTTATTTCTATAGCTCTATAGTACATTAGCGATTAGAGATGATGATACCTCCCACAATTTTTTTTTCTTTTTCTATTATCCCAAAGTGTTTCAGCTATCCTGGGTATGGTGGTTTGAATGAAAATGGCCCCCAAAGTGAGTTTAACTATTAGGAGGTATGGTCTTATTCATAGGAGAAACTGGTTTATAATTTCCCCTTTTTACTGGTTATTTATGTGGTCTTGTTGAAGTAGGTGTGGCCTTGTTGGAAGAAGTTAGTCACTACTGGGGTGGGTTTTGAGGTATCTTTTGCTCAAGCTTCCCTCATTGTGATACTCAGTGGGACTACTTCTTGTTGCCTGTAAGATGTGAGACTGTCAGCTACTTCTCCAGCACCATGTTTGCCTGCATGTCACCAAGTTCCAGTATGTTGATAATGGTCCAAACCTCTGAACTGTAAGAGAGTTACTTCAATTAAATGTTTTCCTTTATAATACTTGTCATGGCCATGGGGCTCTTTACAGAAATAGAAACCCTAAGACACTGGGATTGTGTCTTTCCATATGAAGTTGAAATTTTCCATTAAAAATCTGTTAAGCATTGTGTTGTAATTTTTATAGGAGTTGCACTGAATCTGTAGACTGCTTTTGGCATGTTGGCCATTTCTACTATATTAATCCTACCAATACATGAGCATAGGAGATCTTTGATATATATTAAACTTCTTTGTTCAATGTATTCAAGATTTTATCATATAAGATTTTAACTCACTTGGTTGTACTTCAGGATAATATTCTTTAAGGTAATTGTGAAAGGTGTTATTTCCCTGAGGTATTTCTATTTGTCATTTTTATGTAGGAAGGATGCTGATTTTTGTGTGTTAATTTTGAGTTATGTTCCTTGTATAGCTAATCTCTCCATGACATTTGTCATGAAAAGTCTTGACTGTTAAAAGACATTATCTACCTCTAATCAGATGATGATGTGATTTTGGTTTTTCAGTCTGTTTTTATGGTGGATTACATTTATCCATTAATATGTTTTGAACCATTGCTGCATCTTTAGGATGAAACCTAATTCTCGGGTGGATGACAAAACTCCTATGAATATAGATGCAAAGATCTTTTTTAATATGTTGTTGGATTTTATTTGTATCTATATTCATAGGAGAAACTGGTTTATAATTTCCCCTTTTTTACTGGTTATTTATGTGGTTTAGGTATTAGGATAACTATGGCCTCATAAAACAAATTGGGCACTGTTCATTCTGTTTTTATTTTGTGGAATAATTTGAGGAGTGTTGACATTAATTCTTCTTTGAATGTCTGATAGAATTGTGTATTAAAATAATCAGGTCCTGTCCTTTTTCTGATTGGTAGACTTTTGATTAAAACTTCTGTGTCACTAAGGTTAATTATGAACTACATATGTTACTCTAAAACAAAACAAAAATATGAGAATAGCCATCAATTCTCCTGGTATTTTTATTTATTTATTTATTTATTTATTTATTTATTTATTTATTTGCTCATCCACAGATTTACAGCACCATATTCAGATTGCTATTTCAGAGAATGTCATCAACTGTGAAGTTTGATAATAACATTTTGCTTTAATATATTAATATTGCTTTGGTAATTAAAATGAATTAGTAGCAAGCTTGCTTTCTTTTGCTATCAGATTTTTTTTTTTATCCTCTTATTAAAACACAAGTCAAAAAACTTGAAGAAGGAAGGAATTATTTAGATTCATGGTATGAGAGTGATGCCCTTTATGGTTCTTTGGCCCCTGTAGTAGCTGATGGCTTTATCTGCAGATACGGAAGAAGAGAGTGAAGAATATTAATGGTTAGCTCATTTCCTTCTTTCTGTTTTTTTTTTTTTTTATTCAACCCAGAGCATGATGTTTCCCACCATTCCCTACATTCAACATTCTTGCATGACTATATTTTTTGCTGCCCTATTTATATACATGGGTTGATGCATACACACACATGCATTTTCTTGTTCTATCAACTGAGAAATCACAGAATAATCAACATTCTTGGGATGATGTTGGGCATGTCTACTTCCCACATGTTAGCACAAGCTTTTTGTCATAATTGTGGGAAAAAACAAAGTGGTGTTAAGTTGTAACATATGTGTGTATTTTATAAA